>NC_092723.1:42227810-42570871 GCF_047496885.1 Scyliorhinus torazame | reverse complement strand
CCTAACCCTCCCACACCGCCACCCCCACTTCCCCCCTAACCCCCCACACAGTCACCAACCCTTTCCCCCAACGCCCCCACACCGCCACCCTCCCTTCCCCCCCAACCCCCCCACACCGCCACCCTCCCTTCCCCCCTAACCCTCCCACACCGCCACCGTACCTTCCCCCCTAACTCTCCCACACCGCCACCCTACCTTCCCCCTAACCCTCCCACACCGCCACCCCCCGCTTCCCCCTAACCCTCCACACCGCCACCCTCCCTTCCCCCCTAACGCCCCCCACACCGCCACCCTCCTTCCCCCTCACCCTCCCACACCACCACCCCTCCCTTCCCCCTAACCCTCCCACACCGCCACCCTCCCTTCCCCTAACCCTCCCACACCGCCACCCTCCCTTCCCCCTAACCCTCCCACACCGCCACCCCGCTTCCCCCCTAACACCCCCACACCACCACCCTCCCTTTCCCCCCTAACGCCCCCACACCACCACCCTCCGTTTTCCCCCTAACGCCCCACACACCACCACCCTCCGTTTTCCCCCTAACGCCCCCACACCACCACCCTCCCTTCCCCCCCTAACGCCTCCACAACCACCACCCTCCCTTCCCCCCCTAACGCCCCCACACGACCACCCTCCCTTTCCTCCCTAACGCCCCCACACCGCCACTCCCGCTTCCCCCCCCCTAGCCCGCCCACACCACCACCCCCGCTTCCCCCCCTAACGCCCCCACACCACCACCCGGTACAGCAGGAGTGGAGCGGACTGCTGAGAGTCCTGCCCTTCGACTTGGCTTCCCGTCAGCGCGCGCTTCCTGGGGCGGCCTGGCCTGGATGGGCCAGGCTGCTCGGCGGGCGTGCAGGATGGCGTAATGACACCCTCCTCTGCCCGCTGCCCACCAGATGCACCAGGGACATGACGGGGGGAGTGTGAGTGCCCCGGTTCCTCCCTTGCTGTGGCTATAGGGACAAGCACCGGGACCGCCTCCTCTCCCGGGGAGCCAATTGGACGGTGGTGCACGCGGAGGCACACCCCGTTGCACCACCGATACCTGGCGTTGCCAGTCCTGGAGGCCCGCTGTGGGTGTCAACCAGGGACTGAACATTGCCGGCTATGGAGCTGAGGGAGTGCGACATCCCTGTCAGGGACAGCGCTACCTCCCGCTGGGTTTGGGCGACGCCGTCCATCACATGGACAAGGCCGCCGATGCTCTCAGCGATGGCCTGCTGAGACTGGGCCAGAGCCCAGAGCACGGCGGTAATGTGGCTCTGGAGCATGGCTGCCTGTGAGAGGGCAGTCCTGTCATGGGCCACGGATGACGCGTGCGCACTAAGCCCCACGCCCTGAAGAACCTGACCCATGGTCGAAGCCGTTTCCCCCATTGCCTCCATCGTGGTCGCCACCCATGCGGTGTCGGCCTGGGTGGCAGCCATGACCGGCAACACTCCCCGCTCCTGGACGCGGATGGACTCCTCCAGCTGCGTCTGCAGTTGCCGGAAGACAGCCGTCCATCCCGTCGGCTGGTCCCCTGGGGTGCCAAATGCATCGTGTCTGTGGGTGGGCCTGGGCTGGCCAGGAAAGCGGGAGCCGTCAGGGCAGCAGCTGGGGTGCTGGGCCTGTCCTGCCCTCCGACCGTCCAGGCACTCGGCTTCTCCTACCTCCACCTGCTGTACCGGTTCGGCTGTGTGGTGCGCACCAGAATGTGTACCAGATGCCTCACCACTAACTTGCCCAACCGACGTGAGTGTATCTGTGGTGTTGGGGGGTGTGGGTGACAGCAGTGCCGTGGCCGCTAGGTCTTCGTCTGTCCCCAGCTCTGTCTCCTGTGTGGAGCCGTGGCCCGCTGGGTTTCGACCACAGCCGGTGCGAGGTTCCCTACCCCCGTGCCTCGAGTGCTGCGACGTCCTCTGTGCGTCATTGTCTGGACTAGCTGTCCCCCTCCCCGTCCGACAAACTTTCATATGAGTCGTCATCGTCTGTCCTGATGTCTCTGTCTGTCCTCTGTGTGTCAGGCCTCGGTGTGCCAGCCTCAGTGGATGGCTCTCCTGCCCGTTGTCGTCCCCGTCTGTCCGGTTGGACACTGCGGCCGGAAGAGGTTGGTGCTGCATGTCGGCGTGGTGAACGGTCGGTCCCACGGCGGTGCTCGTGTGGCCCTGGATAACACATTAAGGCAGGTCTCGTTAGTCCTTGCGTCATCGTTTGTTAGGGATTGAGGGGGTGCGTAGTGAGGGCGTTGACTGTGGGGTGGTGCAGTGTTAGGCGGTGGGGTGTGAGGGGGGGGTAGGGACAGAGATGGGATGAGGGACTGCATGCATACAGTGGATTCTCACTTGGAGCTTCGCCTCCGACCTGGCACGGTGCTCCCTCCCTGCCCTCTGCTCGTATGGGGTCAGGGGGTGCAGCTGGGGAGATTCACCTCCGGTTCTTGCACGCTCCCGGAAATTTGCGCGCTGTCTTGCCCTTGGGGGGGTGGGGGGGGGGGGGGGGGGGGGGGGGGGGGGGGGCGGAGCACATGGTTAGACGCACATTTGCAGGATGCACGTATGAACGCAACTTTATCACACGCAAGGGACACTCCGACCCACGCCATGGCACCTGCCCACGGGGGTGGGGGGTGGGGGGGGATCCACTTGTGTCCCGGGTGCAATCAGCCCCACGCCCCCTGCCCCACCCCCAGGCCTCCTGCCCCCCCCCCCCCCCCGCCCCCCTGCGCCCCCCTCCCCCCGGCCGCCCCCCGCCGCCCCCCCCCCGGCCCCCTGCACCCCCCCCCCCGGCCCCTTGCCCACCTCCCCCCGGCCGCCCCCCGCCGCCCCCCGCCGCTCCCCCCCGGCCCCCTGCCCCCCCCGGCCCCCTGCCCCCCCCCCCCCCCCCCGGCCCCCCACCACCCTCCCGGCGCCCGCCCCGCTCCCCGGCACCCCCCCCCCCACCCCCGGCACCCGCCCTGCTCCCGGCGCCCCCCCCTCCCCCGCCGCCCCCCCCCACCTCCGGCCCCTCCCCCCACCCCCGGCGGCCCCCCGCTCGCGGCGCCACCCCCTAGCGTGGGCAATGGGGGGGCATTGCCCGGGGCGTGGCTCAGGAAACTTACCCTCTCTGCCCTCATGAGGTTGTGCAGCTTCTTCCTGCACTGTTCCCCCACGCGGGGGATGTGCCCCACAGCGCAGACTGGGGCTCCACCTCTCGCCATCCACGCCTCACGGTGCTGCTTGACTGCCGTTGTCCTCGTTGGGGGTTGAGGGATGGCCCTGCGCTCCTCCACTGCATCCAACAGTGACTCCAGGTCAACTGTCCCTGAAGCGGGGTGCGGCACGACGGGGCTCCTCCATGTCGTCCACCGATGTTTCTGTGCACCCTGCGCTCTTCCTTATACGTGGCGCGGCGTCATCGTGGCGTCGCACGATGACGGGCGCCGCTCCAGCACTCTGCACACCGCGTTCCTCGCGGCCCCGCTGCTGGCCCCCTCTCAGGCAGTGAATTGGCCGCGGCGTAGGCCCGTTCGCACCGTCGTGGACGTGGACACCGTTCAGGACGACGCGGGCACTTGGTCTCCCATATTGGAGAATCGCCCCCCACAACTTTTCACAATATACATTAATGATCTGGAAGAAGGAACTGAAGGCACTGTTGCTACGTTTGCAGATGATACAAAGTTCCGTAGAGGGACTGATAGTGTTGAGGAAGCAAGGGGGCTGCAGAAAGATTTGGACAGGCTAGGAGAGCGGGCAATGAAGAGGCAGCTGAAACACAATGTGGAAGTGTGTGAGGTTATGCACTTTAGACGGAGGAACTTAGGCATAGACTATTTTCTAAATGGGGAAATGCTCAGGAAATCAGAAGCACAAAGGGACTTGGGAGTCCTTGTTCACGATTCTCTTAAGGTTAATCTGCAGATTCAGTCGACAGTTAGGAAGGCAAATGCAATGTTAGCATTCATATCAAGAGGGCTAGAATACAAGACCAAGGATGTACTTCTGAAGCTGTCTAAGGCGCTGGTCAGACCCATTTGGAGTATTGTGAGCAGTTTTGGGCCCGTATCTAAGGAAGGATGTGCTGGCCTTGGAAAGGGTCCAGAGGAGGATCACAAGAATGATCCCTGGAATGAACAGCTTGTCATATGAGGAACGGTTGAGGACTTTGGGTCTGTACTTGTTGGAGTTTAGGTGAGGGGGGATCTTATTGAAACTTACAGGATACTGTGAGGCCTGGATAGAGTGAATGTGGAGAGGATGTTTCCACTTGTAGGAAACACTAGAACCAGAGGACACAATCACAGACTAAAGGGGCGATCCTTTAAAACAGAGGTGAGGAGGAATTTCTTCAGCCAGAGGGTGGTGAATCTGTGGAACTCTTTGCCGCAGAAGGCTGTGGAGGCAAAATCACTGAGTGTCTTTAAGACCGAGTTGATAGATTCTTGATTAATAAGGGGGTCAGGCGTTATGGGGAGAAGGCAAGAGAATGGGGATGAGAAAATATCAGCCATGATTGAATGGCGGAGCAGACTCAATGGGCCGAGTAGCCTAAATTCTGCTCCTATGTCTTATGGTCTAATGGCCTTTCTGAGGCAGCGGAAGGTGTAGACAGAATCAATGGGAGGGTGGCAACTAGGTGTTTTTCACAGTAACTTCATTGCAGTGTTAATGTAAGCCTACTTGTGACAATCATAAAGATTATTATTATTAATTGCAGAAATCTATAGAAGGGTGAGTTATCATTACTTGAAATTGGGGAGGTACATGTGATTGTACTATTTAATGTATAGGTTGAGCATTGACGGACCTGGTGGCATTTTCTTGCTCTTCCATTTGTCTGTTTCTCAGAACAAATTGCAGAGATCACATTTAAAACGGGAATTTATACAAGACAAAACATCTAAGTGTTCTTTTCCTAGGTTAACTTGATAAGCATATCGACAAGCAAGGGCAGACAACTTGGAAAATTTCGAAAGATATAAAGGGAGAGGGTATGATACCAAGGGCAAAATGTATTCCCACAGATACCTATTTAGTACATTTATTCAGCTAAGAAGAACGTCAGTATTGTGTTAACATTTTGCTGTTAAGCAACCCCAGTTTAGGCGATGGTACTATACTCAGCAAAAGAAGTATAAGCTTTCACAAGTCAAAAAGGAACCACATTTATAAAACAGCACCCTCTGGTGGAAATCTGAAGCAAGAGCTAGGATTCAGATTGCAAAATTAACATTGGGTAAGCTTCAAGAAGAAACAAATAATTAAGTGGCAAATTATATTTCATATCCAGCTTTTATCTTCTTCCTGAATGAATTGGCCCTCGCTTGGCTAAAGTTACCATCGTCAAAGACGATTAGCACAGGCAGGCAGCAGGTGGATTGCGCCAGCCTCACAATCCTTCTTTCTGGCAGCTGGCTCACACCTTCTAGAGCCCATTTCTTATTTCCGTTCTCCCCTCATGCTGCATGGTACAGAGTACCAGTTCTGAGTAACAGGGCTGGCGTTTGTGTGTCTCCACCATACTGGTAGTGACCCAGATGTTTTTTGTGGACTCGAAAGGTGCAGTCCTCCTCAACTAGTGCCATGGGAACTTTAACCTCCACTTCATTTGCAGGATGACAGATGCCTGGTTTATTGTCCAAAGGCCAGTTACCCCATCGTTTCACCAAAGAATCACCCTGAATTACATGTCCAAGTTCTGGAATGTGGCTTGAACCCACACGATTATAGGTCAGAAGCAATTAACTGAGCCAAGTGTTTTTGCTGAAGATTTTTTTCACAGTGTAAGAGTCCTTCCTGTGTATTTCCTTGGGTTCCATTTCTTTTCTTTTTATTACTTTGGCCCGTGAACTCATAATCGGGATGTGCCTTTAATCAGACGTTGAAGCAGCCTGCTTACCAGGGCACTGTGTTCCCAGGTTTTGTATTTTGGAAGGGAGAAGCCAGGCTCTTTGATTCTGAATGGATCTCAGGAACCAGCTTTGGAGGGACTTGGTATGATTGGTAAGTTAGTGTTAATAAGTAGGGAGTGTCTACAAAATAATAATTCTACCGTTGCAATGCCTCTTATTTTTGCAATTAATGGAGCTGAACAGCTACTTTATTTCAAGCTGAATCCATGTACAGGTGAATCATATTGTTTGGAACTTATCTTTAAATAATAGCCTTCCATGCATTTTGTAGAAGTGCATTAAAAATTGGTCTATATCTTTTCAAGATTATCAGAGCCATAGCTGATTTTGTTTATAAAGTTACTCTTCATTCAAAAAACAAAATCAATATTCAGCAATTAAAAAAAAATGTAATGAAAAATTCTGGAGCATGAAGAAATTGTGCAAAGGTTGATGTTTCATTTATTTTTCATATTATTTCTTCACGCCTCTGCTTGAGTATGAAGACATTTCTAAAGACTTTAATGTCACTTTCAGTAACGTACTGCGGATTTCAGAAGATTCTGTGGTGCATGTGCCCCAGAACATACTCCTGGTAAACGTGTGTTTAAAAGAACAGAAAATACTGGAAATACTCAGCATCATCTGTGGACAGAGAAACAGACCTTTCATATCACAACATAAAATTCTTGTTTCATTGCTCTAGCAACTGATATGTAAACTGCAACTTCTCCTCCTGGTTTCAGTTAAAGTTTTTAATGCTATTAGATCCCTTCTTTGCCTTAATGGGTTGCTCCAATATTACATCAGTGGTAGGAGTTGAAATTGAAGTCAGGAGTTCAAAGGCAGAGTTGCTCTCATAATGCTGGCAGTGCAAAGTGAATTCCTATCAGCTGTTGTTTTGACAAAGGAATACAGTAGAAATCCAAAGCAGCTGTTGCTATACAAGGCATTGAATCAGACCTCATCTGGAGTTTTTTGTCAGTTAATTTTAGAGAGGATATTGAACGTTATAGAATAAAGCAACAAATATCCAAGTATGAAGAATTTGAGTGATGAGGAAAGATTAAGGAAGCTGTGCTTTCTTCCTTAAGAAGAAACTTCAGGGTGATCTAGCTGAAGGTTTGAGATTATGAAAGGAACTAGATGTAACTCCTTATTTCCCCCCAATAGGATTGTAAATTGGTGTCCAGAAACACCAATTTACAATTATATAGCACCTGTAAGGTTGTAAAATATCTCAAGCTACTTCATGTGAAGGAGAAAAGGATATTTGGAAAATAATCTGGAATTAAAAGAGTTAGTGGAAATAACTGAAAGCAAGTTGGCACTGAAAGTGTTGTGCTGGTCAAGGAGACACAGCCTGAGTGAGTGAGACACAGACAGAGTGAGAATTTGAAACTTGGTAATTTGGTGCAGTGAGGTAACCAGGAAGGTTTCGGGAGCCGTTCGGAGGAGGAGGAGCAGTCTCTGTGTGAGTATAAAAACCTACTTTGACCCGGGGATCGCTGCCGAGTTTCGGGAGTTGTTCGGAGGAGGAGGAGCAGTCTCTGTGAGTATAAAAACCTAACGGTAACTTCCTGTTTTCCAGTTTTTTTTCTCCAAATGTGACGTCAGAGGGAAGATGTGATCTGATTGGTTGATAGCAAATCTGCCCCAAATTTTAAAAAAACACAGCTAAACTCGTAAACTTAAATTAAACTAATTAATTAATTAGAGATGGCTGGTCAGGTGATGTGATTGAGCTGCTTGATGTGGGAGCTGGCAGATCCCATTGCGAGCTGCAGCGACCACATCTGCAGTAAGTGTTGGCTGCTCGAAGAGCTCCGGCTCAAAGTTGATGAGCTGGAGTCTGAGCTTCAAACACTGAGGCACATCCAGGAGGGGGAGACTTACCTGGACACTGTGTTTCAGGAGGCAGTCACACCTGTCAGAGTAAGTAGTTTAAATCCTGCCAGTGGCCAGGGACAGCAGGGTGTGACTGCAAGTCAGGCAGGTAAAGGGAACCAGCAGTCAGGAACTCAGGAGCCTCAGCCCTTGACCCTGTCCAACAGGTATGAGGCATTTGCTCCCTGTGTGGATGGCGAACAGGGCTGCAGGAAGGATGAGTCAGCTGACCAAGGCATCATGGTTCAGCAGGCCATTGAAGGGGAGGGAGTAAATAGGCAAGTTGTAGTTGTAGGGGATTCTATTATCAGGGGGATAGATAGTATCCTTTGTGAGCAGGATAAAGAGTCCCGCATGGTATGTTGCCTGCCCGGTGCTAGGGTGCGGGACATCTCTGACCGGCTTGAAAGGATACTGGATAGGGAGGGGGAGGATCCAGTTGTTGTGGTCCATGTCGGTACCAACAACATAGGCAAGTCGAGGAAAGAGATTATAAAGAGCTAGGATTCAAATTTAAAAAACAGGTCCTCAAGAGTCATAATCTCCGGATTACTGCCCGAGCCACGTGCAAATTGGCATACTATGGTGGCAAAAATAAGGGAAGTTATCACGTGGCTGAAAGAGTGGTGTGGGAAAGAGGGGTTCCTTTTCAAGGGACACTGGCATCAGTTTTGGGACAGGGAAGACCTATACCGTTGGGATGGTCTCCACCTGAACCGAGCTGGGACCAGTGTTCTGGCGAAAAGAGTAAATAGGGTGGTCAATAGGACTTTAAACTAGAGATTGGGGGGGGAAGGGAAAGTCAGGGAACCAAGAGGTGAAGTAATCAATGGGAAGCGTAGCTGCTTAGGAATACAAAAAAGCACAAAAAGACAGAACTCAGGAGAGGTTACGATAGTCCCCATCCCACAAAATATGACACAGTGTATGGAAAGGCTCAGTAAACCAAGGTCCACCACACTAAGAAAACAAAAAGGGACGGTTAATAGAGAATTAAAGGTGCTATATTTAAATGCGCGCAGTGTACGGAACAAGGTAGATGAGCTTGTGGCCCAGATTGTGACTGGCAGGTATGATGTGGTAGGCATCACAGAGACGTGGTTGCAGAGGGTTCAGGACTGGCATTTAAACATCCAGGGATTCACAACCTATCGAAAAGACAGAGAGGTGGGCAGAGGGGGCGGGGTTGCCTTGCTAATTAGGAATGAAATTAAATCAATAGCACTAAACGACATAGGGTCAGATGATGTGGAGTCTGTGTGGGTAGAGTTGAGGAACCACAAAGGCAAAAAAACCATAATGAGAGTTATGTACAGGCCTCCTAACAGTGGTCAGGACCAGGGGCACAAAATGCACCATGAAATAGAAAGTGCATGTCAGAAAGGCAAGGTCACAGTGATCATGGGGGACTTCAATATGCAGGTGGACTGGGTAAATAATGCTGCCAGTGGACCCAAGGAAAGGGAATTCATTGAATGTTTACAGGAGGGCTTTTTGGAACAGCTTGTGATGGAGCCCACGAGGGAAGAGGCCATTCTGGCCTTAGTGTTATGTAATGAGCCAGACTTTATTAAAGATCTTAAAGTAAGGGAACACTTAGGAGGCAGTGATCATAATATGGTAGAATTCAATCTCCAATTTGAAAGAAAGAAGGTAGAATCAGATGTAAAGGTGTTACAGTTAAATAAAGGTAACTACAGGGGCATGAGGGAGGAACTGACGAAACTCGACTGGGAGCAGAGCCTAGTGCGAAAGACAGTAGAACAGCAATGGCAGGAGTTTCTGGGAGTAATTGAAGACACAGTACAGAGGTGTGGTAGTATGCATTAGGGGTCATGTGGGACTGTGAAGCCATGATGTCATTGGCTGACAGATCCCGGGTCCTGGTTGGACGTTGACCTCTAGCTCCGCCCTGAAGGCGGAGTATAAGTACCTGGAGCCCTCCCCCGCAGGTAGTTTACTACTGAACTGCGGGGGAAACAGTCACGCTTAATAAAGCCTCATCGACTTCACTCTATTCGTCTCTCGGAGTCTTTGTGCGCTACAATTTATTAAGCGTGCCTAAAAAGGACTATGGAGCTCAGGATCATCCCGGAATGCCTGAGGACCAGCCCCCACACAGTGAACGCGGCAGCAGCTTTCAAGCATTGGCAGACTTGTTTCGAGGCCTACCTCAGAACGGCCACCGGCCGGGTCACAGAAGACCAAAAACTACAGGTCCTGCACTCGAGGTTAAGCACGGAGATTTTCTCTTTCATCGAAGACGCAGAGGATTTCCAGACGGCGTTCGCAGTACTGAAAAGTCTCTATGTCAGCCCAGTAAACCAGATCTACGCTCGCTATCAACTCGCAACGAGGCGGCAAAGTCCCGGAGAATCGATAGATGAATTCTACGCCGCGCTACTAATTTGGGGACGAGCCTGCAGCTGCCCGTCGGTGAACGCAAATGAACACACGGACATGTTAATGCGCGATGCTTTGTGGCAGGTATGAACTCCTCCCAAATCCGCCAAAGACTTCTAGAAAAAGAGTCGCTAGGACTCTCAGAGGCACGGGCCCTAGCAGCCTCCCTAGACGTGGCCGCGCGTAATACGCGCGCCTACGGCCCCGACCGCGCGGCAGCCCATTGGGCTCCGTACGTACCCGTCGCGACAAACCCACCAACCCCCCCCCGGACACCCCACAGGCTTGCGCGGTCCAAACACCAAGTTGCACCGGGGGCGCCCGCTGCTATTTCTGCGGCCAGGCGAAACACCCCCGGCAGCGCTGCCCGGCCCGCGCAGCAATCTGCAAGAGCTGCGGGAAAAAGGGCCATTTCGCGGTTGTGTGCCGGTCCTGCGAGGTCGCCGCTGTCCCGGGAGAACAGGGAGCACTGCACGCCGCTTACGCTCCCCAACACCCCCCCCCCCCGCGCCCCATGTATGACCCGCCGGTGCTACCACTTTGGGTCCCGACCACCGCTCTCCCCGGAGAAGAGGGAGTTCTGCGCAGCTCTAACGCCCCACAAACCTCCCCCCCCCCCGTGCCCCACGTATGACGACCCGCCGGCGCTACCAATTTGGGTCCCGACCACCGCTGTCCCCAGAGATGAGGGAGCCCCGCGCGTTCCTAACGCTCCCCAACCCCCCCAGCGCCCCATGTGCGACCCGCAGACGCCGCCATTTTGGGTCCCGGCCACCACGAGGGGAGGAAGGGCGCCGCCATCTTGGACCACCCCAGACCTGTACGACGCATGGGGCGGCCATTTTGTCCACCCCCGCCGCCATCTTGTGACCCCCCAGCCATGTGCGATGCATGGGGGCAGCCATTTTGTTCATCCCCGACGCCATCTTGGACGGCAACAACGGACCCCAGTGTCGACGGCTCCACGGGGTTCGAAGAAGACGCTCCACTACTACAACCACGTCTCGCTTCAATAACGCTGGACCAAGCTCGGCCCCGGACACTCCAGACGGCGACGACAACGGTGCTGATAAACGGGCACGAGACACCATGCCTAGTCGACTCCGGGAGCACGGAGAGCTTTATCCGCCCCGACACGGTAAGACGCTGTTCCTTGACCACCTATCCCAGCGCACAAAAGATTTCCCTAGCTGCAGGATCCCACTCCGTACAGATCAAAGGTTTCTGCATAGTTACCCTAACGGTGCAGGGGAGGGAGTTCAAAAACTACAGGCTCCACGTCCTTCCCCAACTCTGCGCCCCCACATTACTGGGATTAGACTTCCAGTGCAATCTACAGAGCCTTACCTTCAAATTCGGCGGCCCAATACCCCCACTCACTATCTGCGGCCTCGCAACCCTCAAGGTGCAACCCCCGTCCTTGTTTGCGAACCTCACCCCGGATTGCAAACCCGTTGCCACTAGGAGCAGACGGTACAGCGCCCAGGACCGGACCTTCATTCGGTCCGAAGTCCAGCGGCTACTAAAGGAAGGCATAATCCAGGCCAGCAATAGTCCCTGGAGAGCACAGGTGGTAGTAGTGAAGACAGGGGAGAAGCAAAGGATGGTCATAGACTATAGCCAGACCATCAACAGGTACACACAACTAGACGCGTACCCTCTCCCACGCATATCTGACATGGTCAATCGGATTGCCCAATATAAAGTCTTCTCCACCGTGGACCTCAAGTCCGCCTACCATCAGCTCCCCATCCGCCCAAGTGACCGCAAGTACACAGCCTTCGAGGCAGACGGGCGATTATACCATTTCCTAAGGGTCCCATTTGGCGTCACAAACGGGGTCTCGGTCTTCCAACGAGAGATGGACCGAATGGTTGATCAACACGGGTTGCGGGCCATGTTCCCGTATCTCGACAATGTAACCATCTGCGGCCACGACCAGCAGGACCACGACGCCAACCTCCAAAAATTCCTCCAGACCGCTAAAGCCTTGAACCTCACGTACAACGAGGACAAGTGCGTTTTTAGCACCAACCGGCTAGCCATCCTGGGCTACGTAGTGCGCAATGGGATAATAGGCCCCGATCCCGAACGTATGCGCGCCCTCATGGAATTTCCCCTCCCGCACTGCTCAAAAGCCCTGAAACGCTTCCTGGGATTCTTTTCATACTACGCCCAGTGGGTCCCCCAGTACGCAGACAAGGCCCGCCCTCTAATACAGACCACGACCTTCCCTCTGTCGACAGAGGCTTGCCAGGCCTTCAGCCGCATCAAAGCGGATATCGCAAAGGCCACGATGCGCGCCATCGACGAGTCCCTCCCCTTCCAGGTCGAGAGCGACGCATCCGACGTAGCTCTAGCGGCCACCCTTAACCAAGCGGGCAGACCAGTGGCCTTTTTCTCCCGAACCCTCCACGCTTCAGAAATCCGCCACTCCTCAGTGGAAAAGGAAGCCCAAGCCATAGTGGAAGCTGTGCGACATTGGAGGCATTACCTGGCCGGCAGGAGATTCACTCTCCTCCCCGACCAACGGTCGGTAGCCTTCATGTTCGACAATGCACTGCGGGGCAAAATCAAAAACGACAAGATCTTAAGGTGGAGGATCGAGCTCTCCACCTTCAACTACGAGATCTTGTATCGTCCCGGAAAGCTGAACGAGCCGTCCGATGCCCTATCCCGCGGCACATGTGCCAACGCACAAATTAACTGCCTCCAAACCCTCCACGAGGACCTCTGCCACCCGGGGGTCACTCGGTTTTTCCACTTTATCAAGTCCCGCAACCTCCCATACTCCTTAGAGGAGGTCCGTACAGTCAGAAGGAACTGCCACATCTGCGCAGAGTGCAAACCGCATTTTTTCAGGCCGGATGGTGCGCACCTGATTAAGGCTTCCCGCCCCTTTGAACGCCTTAGTCTGGACTTCAAAGGACCCCTCCCCTCCACCGACCGCAACACATACTTCCTTAATGTGGTGGACGAGTACTCCCGCTTCCCATTCGCCATCCCCTGTTCTGACATGACCCCGGCCACAGTCATTAAAGCCCTGAACACCATATTCACACTGTTCGGTTGCCCCGCATACGTCCACAGCTACAGGGGGTCCTCTTTTATGAGTGACGAGCTGCGCCAGTTCCTGCTCAGCAACGGGATAGCCTCGAGCAGGACGACCAGCTACAACCCCCGGGGGAACGGGCAAGTAGAGAGGGAGAACGGCACGGTCTGGAAGACCATCCTACTGGCCCTACGGTCCAGGGACCTCCCAGTTTCACGGTGGCAGGAGGTCCTTCCGGACGCCCTCCACTCCATCCGGTCACTACTGTGTACGAGCACTAATCAAACGCCTCATGAGCGCCTCCTTGTCTTCCCCAGGAAGTCCTCCTCTGGAACGTCGCTGCCGACCTGGCTGGCGGCCCCAGGACCCATCTTGCTCTGAAAGCACCTGCGGGCGCACAAGTCGGACCCGTTGGTGGAAAGGGTTCACCTCCTTCACGCGAACCCGCAGTACGCCTACGTGGAGTACCCCGACGGCCGACAGGACACGGTCTCTCTGCGAGATCTGGCGCCCGCCGGCAACACACACACCACCCCGACACCAATCACCCAACCCACCCCCTTCCTGCCACCGCCACACCCCGCGACCGCCCCCTTCCCAGGAGGATCAGTCCTCCTCCCAGGCCCGACCAGGAATAAAGCCCAAGCTGAAACCGTAAGGCTCCCGGAGAAGACAACACCGGAACAAGCACCACCGCCACCGGGGCCGAGGCGATCGACACGGACGACCAGACCGCCCGACCGACTCGTGGCGTCGATCTAACAGTACAATGTGGACTTTTAATGAGAACATTTTGTCTTTTCCTGACGATTGCTGTAAATAGTTGAAACAAAAAAAAAAAACCTTGTACATACTGTTATATTGAAAGTTTTCCTCCCAGAACAGAAACAAACAGAGGATAACAAAGAGAGAAATAAGGAAAGAGAGGATCAAATATGAAGGTAGGCTAGCCAGTAACATTAGGAATGATAGTAAAAGTTTCTTTAAATACATTAAAAACAAACGGGAGGCAAAAGTAGACATTGGGCCACTCCAAAATGACGCTGGTAATCTAGTGATGGGAGACAAGGAAATAGCCGAGGAACTAAATAAGTACTTTGCGTCAGTCTTCACTGTAGAAGACATGAGTAATATCCCAACAATTCAGGAGAGTCAGGGGGCAGAGTTGAATATGGTAGCCATCACAAAGGAGAAAGTGCTAGAGAAACTAAGAGGTCTAAAAATTGATAAATCTCTGGGCCCAGTTGGACTGCATCCTAGAGTTCTAAAGGAGATAGCTGAAGAAATAGTGGAGGCGTTAGTTATGATCTTTCAGAAGTCACTGGAGTCAGGGAAAGTCCCAGAGGATTGGAAAATCGCTGTTGTAACCCCCCCTGTTCAAGAAGGGAACAAGGAAAAAGATGGAAAATTATAGGCCAATTAGCCTAACCTCAGTTGTTGGCAAGATTCTAGAATCCATTGTTAAGGATGAGATTTCTAAATTCTTGGAAGTGCAGGGTCGGATTAGGACAAGTCAGCATGGATTTAGTAAGGGGAGGTCGTGCCTGATAAACCTGTTAGAGTTCTTTGAAGAGATAACAAATAGGTTAGACCAAGGAGAGCCAATGGATGTTATCTATCTTGACTTCCAAAAGGCCTTTGATAAGGTGCCTCACGGGAGTCTGCTGAGTAAAATAAGGGCCCATGGTATTCGAGGCAAGGTACTAACATGGATTGACGATTGGCTGTCAGGCAGAAGGCAGAGAGTTGGGATAAAAGGTTCTTTTTTGGAATGGCAACCGGTGACTAGTGGTGTCCCGCAGGGTTCAGGGTTGGGGCCACAGCTGTTCTATTTATATATTAACAATCTAGATGACGGGACTGGGGGCATTCTGGCTAAGTTTGCCGATGATACAAAGATAGGTGGAGGGGCAGGTAGTATGGAGGAGGTGGGGAGGCTGCAGAAAGATTTAGACAGTTTAGGAGAGTGGTCCAAGAAATGGCTGATGAAATTCAACGTGGGCAAGTGCGAGGTCTTGCACTTTGGAAAAAAGAATAGAGGCATGGACTATTTTCTAAACAAAATTCATAATGCTGAATTGCAAAGGGACTTGGGAGTCCTAGTCCAGGATTCTCTAAAGGTAAACTTGCAGGTTGAGTCCGTAATTAAGAAAGCAAATGCAATGTTGTCATTTATCTCAAGAGGCTTGGAATATAAAAGCAGCGATGTACTTCTGAAGCTTTATAAAGCATTAGTTAGGCCCCATTTAGAATACTGTGAGCAATTTTGGGCCCCACACCTCAGGAAGGACACACTGGCACTGGAGCAGGTCCAGCGGAGATTCACACGGATGATCCCAGGAATGGTAGGCCTAACATACGATGAACGTCTGAGAATCCTGGGATTATATTCATTGGAGTTTAGGAGGTTGAGGGGAGATTTAATAGAAACTTACAAGATAATGAATGGCTTAGATAGGGTGGATGTAGGGAAGTTGTTTCCATTAGCAGGGGAGACTAGGACCCGGGGGCACAGCCTTAGAATAAAAGGGAGTCACTTTAGAACAGAGATGAGGAGAAATTTCTTCAGCCAGAGAGTGGGTCTGTGGAATTCATTGCCACAGAGGGCGGTGGAGGGCTATGGAGAGAGAGCGGGTAAATGGAGTTGAAATCAGCCATGATTGAATGGTGGAGTGGACTTGATGGGCCGAATGGCCTTACTTCCGCTCCTATGTCTTATGGTCTTATGGTCTTATGGCTAAGAGGTGATTGGAGCTTAGTATGATGTGAATGTAACTGGAGGAGAACTGCTATATATGTTGCAGTTTTGAGAGCTTTAGAAAGCTGCTGAGGAAAGTGTCAGTGAAGTTAAGCTGGATGTGATATAGGTTATTGGGTTCTGCCAAGGGTCAGCAGCATCTAAAGACATGGGTTCACTTAGTTATATCTCTCCACTACCTTATTGGCATGTACATTATCTTTGTACTGTCAGGTTGCTTGTCCAATTATCCAGATGTAGGGGAGACAGTCTCCTCCAGTTCAACATTGGAAATGCTGAGTCATCACCTTCTAACGAATGCTACAAAGCTTGTGACCGTACTACTGATTCCATCTTGTTGCCTGGTCACTGCCTCAGGTGAACCTGACTGAAACCTCCGGTATCCTACTTCACCAAGAGCTCAGCTCCCAACCCATGTCCTCTTCATCACAATGGGCATTATTATTTCACCGATAGAAAACTGGTTGGCAGAGAGGAAACAAAGAGTAGGAATTAATGGGTCCTTTTCAAATTGGCAGGCAGTAACTAGTGGGGTGCCATAGGGATCGGTGCTAGAACCCCAGCTATTCACAATATATATTAATGATTTGGATGAGGGAACAAAATGTAACATCTCAAAGTTTGCAGATGATACCAAGTTAGGTGGGAGGATGAACTGTGACGAGGATGCAGGGATCCTACAGCATGATCTGGACAGGTTGGGCGAGTGGGCAAATCAATGGCAGATGCAGTATAGTTTGGATAAGTGTGAGGTTATTCACTTTGGAAGCAAAAACAGGAAGGCAGATTACTACCTGAGTGGTTGTAAATTGGGAGAGGGGAGTGTGCAGCAGGACCTGGGTGTCCTTGTGCACCAGTCACTGAAGATAAGCATGCAGGTGCAGCAGGCGGTAAAGAAGGCTAATGGTATGTTGGCCTTCATTGCAAAAGGTTTCGAGTATAGAAGCAGGGATGTGTTGCTGCAATTATACAGGGCCTTGGTGGGGCCACACCTGGAGTATTGTGTGCAGTTTTGGTCTCCTTCTCTGAGGAAGGATGTTCTTGCTCTCGAGGGAGTGCAGTGAAGATTTACCAGACTGATTCCAGAGATGGCGGGACTGTTATATGAGGAGAGATTGACTAGGTTGGGATTATTCTCGCTGGAGTTGAGAAGAATGAGGGGGGATCTCATAGAGACTTATAAAATTCTAACAGGACTAGACAGGGTTGATGCAGGGAAGATGTTACCAATGATAGGTGTGTCCAGAACCAGGGGTCACAGTCTGAGGATTCAGGGTAAACCATTTCGACAGAGATGAGGAGACATTTCTTCACCCAAAGAGTGGTGAGCCTGTGGAATTCAATACCACAGGAAGTAGTTGATGCTAAAACATTGAATATATTCAAGAGGCGGCTAGATATAGCACTTGGAGAAAATGGAGTCAAAGGCTATGGGGAGAAAGCAGGATTAGGCTATTGAGTTGGATGATCAGCCATGATCGTGATGAATGGCGGAGCAGGCTCGAAGATCCAAACGGCCTCCTCCTGCTCCTATCTTCTACGTATCTATGTATAACATTATCCATCTCTAACCTGCTTTAGTCCATATACTGTTGAAACACCTCATGTGTTCCTTTTACTTCCAGAATCAATTATTCCAATGCTCTCCTATCTGGCCTCCCAATCTCCCCTCTCTATAAACCTTATCTCATCCAAAACTCTGTAGCCCATATGCCACCTCACACCAGGTCCTTTTCACCCACCATCCCTGGGCATGCTGACCTACATTGACTGCAGGTTCTCCAATGCCTCAAACTTAAAATTTTCACCATTGTCTTCAAATCACTTCATTGTCTGCCTCTTTGTTTTGCCTCCTCCAACCCTATCAACATTATGCACTCCTCCAATGTTGGCCTCTTCCTGAAATCCCTTTGCCCCACTATTGATGATCACATGGATGTTCAACTGTATAGACTATTAGCACTGTGGTAGCGAATTCCATGGTTTAACCACTCTCTGGGTGAAGACATTTCTCCTCACCTCAGTCCTAAAAGGTTTACCCCTTATCCTCAAACTGTGACCCCTAGTTCTGGACTCCCTCCCCCACTTTCAGGAACATTCTTTCTGAACCTACTTTGCCTAATCCTAATTTTGTAAGTTTCTACGAGATCCCCTCTCACTCTTCTAAACTCCAATGAATATAATCCTAACTGACTTAGTCTCTTCTCGTATGATAGTCCCGTCATCCCAGGCATCAGCCTAGTAAACCTGCGCCGAACTCCCTCCATAGCAAGAACATCCTTCCTCAGATAAGGACACCAAAATTGTTTTAGCGAGAACAGTTGAAGGCATCATCCGTGTTCCTGGAGGACGTTCTGCTAATATTAATCATCTTTAGAGCGGCATGGTAGCACAGTGGTTAGCACTGTTGCTTCACAGCACCAGCAACCCGGTTTCAATTCACGCTGTGGTCATTGTTAGTGCGGAGTTTACACTTTCTCCTATGTCACAAGTAGACTCGCATTAACACTGCAATGACATAACTGTGAAAATCCCCCAGTCGCCACACTACGGCGCCTTTTCGGGTACACTGAGGGAGAATTCAGAATGTCCAATTGACAATAATAATATTTATTGTCACATGTAGATTTACATAAACACTGCAATGAATTTACTGTGAAAAGCCCCTAGTCGCCACACTCCGGCGTCTTTTCGGATACATAGAGGGAGAATTGAGAATGTCCAATTCACCTAACAAGCACGTCTTTCAGGACTTGGGGGAGGAAACCAGAGCGCCCGGAAGAAACCAATGCAGACACGGGAAGAACGTGCAGACTCCGCAAAGACAGTGACCAAGCCGAGAATCGAACCCTGGCGCTGTGAAGCAATAGTGTTAACCACCTAAAAAGCACGTCTTTCAGGGATTTTGTGGGAAGAAACCGGAGCACCCAGAGGAATCCCACGCAGACACAGGGAGAATGTACAGACTCCGCACAGACATGACCCAAGCCGGGAATCAAACCCGGGTCCCTGCCGCTGTGAAGCAACAATGCTAACCTCTGTGCTATTGTGCCGCCCATTTACCTAATATTTGATGAAAGCCAAGGAGTTGGAAGCTAAGCAATAATACGGAGTTAAGAGATGTCGAGGAAAGTGTAGCCATCTGGGTTGGCCACTTCCCGACTTAAAATGGAGATCCGCAAAGACTACAGGGAAATTCAGCCAACACAGGCAAAAACTAGCAGGTGCAAAGTCTCCTGTGTATTAGATTTGCAGAAACCCAGACAGCACTGAAACGCACAGCCATCTGCATATTAATGAGCGATCCCCGGGAACAATTGAAACATTTAAGGTGAATAAGGCCAAGCCAGACTCCTCGGCGCCAGCAGGAGCCAAGACAAAGGAAGGCCAACGGACACCTAGGGACCGCCCAGCGATCAGGGAATGGCTCCAGTATTGGAGAAATCAATCCAAGTCATCGGAACGCAGTCCAATCACTTGGAACCAGAGACGGGGTCCGCCCCGAACGGCGCGAAGCCCCTGGGGACTATAAAGTAGAGTCCCCAAATTCAAATCGTCTTTCTTGGCAGGGTCACTCAGCAGCTCGAACCAACCCTTGACAGTGACCTGCCTCGCTGTCGCACCAACCAGGTAAGTCTCCAATCAACGCACGCTACGAGATAGGCACTCCTAGCTACCAGTCCATACCAGCTTTTGAATCCTGCAGACTCAGAATAGAACGAAAGGCCATTTGTTCCCCTGACCTGGTGGGCCAGTCCCAAAGCTAAGTATAGGCCTTTTAGTGTTAGAGACAGTCTAGTAAGTAGAGTTTTATGCATGAGTAGTGATTGACTGTGTATAATAAATGTGTTTTGATTTGAATCTTACTAATTGGTGTGTTGAGTTATTGATCAGTACTTGAACTTGAACCTCGTGGCGGTATCATAAAGATACCTGGCAACTCTAGAGCAAAGGTTATAGAAACAGAGCAAATTAAGTAATGACACAACGGGCAACAAATTAAGAGTCAACCAAAGTTAGCAACATTTACTGCCAACATTCTGATGGGACCCGACTTAGAAGTGGCCTAACCACTCCGGGAGAATCCAAAATTTGAATTAGAATCCAATTGGGAACAGAAAAACCACAAGTGTTCAAGCAGTTCTGATCAATCCTCATAACTCGGAAGCGTGCTAATGCATGCGTAACTAACAGCGCTAGAAGGTAAAACTGATAGATTTTTGTTGCAAAAAACTGTCGGGAGTTTGTATTCCGGAAAATAGCGAACGCCATACCCGTGTTTACAGCACCGACTTAGTACCCCTCATTCCAAATTTTAAAACAGCATTCAGATAGAGAAAAATGGCAATGAAGGCAATGGAACGCCTTATGAACCCCCAGGAATTAGAGGTTGCAGCGACCAGCAGCAGAGTAGGACAGTGTCCCGTTTGGGAAGAAGAGATCAGAAAATATCTCAAAGAGAAAGGATGGCCCCTTTGGAGTGAATTCTGTGATAATGAGGAAACAGGTCCCGGGAGTATAGGACATATTGGTGGGAGAACCTGTCAGAGATCCATAAGAAAAGCTTAGGGAAAGCTCGCAAGCCGATGGCAATCGTGTCCTGTCTGGCACAATTGCGAGGCACAGAGGAGGTCGTTCGGACGCTCCGCAAAGAGATAGAAGAGAGACATCGAATGAGCAAGGTCGGTTAGTGAGATCGAGAGAGAGAATATAGATTTGAGAAGGAAGTTGGCAGCAAAGGGCGGAGAGGTGGATGATGCCAAGAGGGCACACCAGTCTTGTCTAGCGCATCTGAGCAGCTTCTAAACCCAGTACGATAAGGCCTATCAGGACACGCAACGTGCAGTCCTGGTAAGAGAAGAGACAGAGAAACAGGTAGAGGCATTGCAAAGGCAGTGCAGAGATCTAAAGGCAGCATTAAGAGCACTCCATACTGCCATCACAGAGCACAGACAAAGCTCATTAGATCACACAAAGTGCCGGAAGCAGATTGCGGAACTGCAGTCTTTGCTTTCAGTGCAAAATGGGTTTCAGAGCACCTTTGGATCCTAATTAGATGAAGAAGACGGCCCTGATTGGCAAGAATTAAACGAAACCGCGCAGAGATATATACAGGGAACATGTGCGCAAGGAAAGCCCCAATGGAGAAAAGCACCCCAACCCCCCACAGAGCAGATAGATCAGGCACCCATGAATCCAGTCACTACCCACTGCACAGTCACATCGGAAGGAGACGCAGAATTCCTTTACACCACCCCCTTAACCGTGACCCAATTACGGGACACGTGCAAAAAGATCACACCGTTCCTCCCCACCTCAGACCCCCACCACCTCTTTGCTAGAGTGAAGCAGCAGGCGACCATGTACGGCCTGGATGAGCGTGAGCAAGTGAAGCTCACAGTTTTAAGCTTAGACCCTTCGGTTGTAGCAGCCCTTCCCGACCCACAGAATGTAGGAGGAGGCACCCTTGCAGAGATGCACACGGCGATCCTAGACGCGATCGGTTATAACAGAGGTGACCCAGTAGAAGGCCTGAATAAGTGCAGGCAGAAGAACACAGAACACCCCACAGCGTTTGCTGGACGCCTGTGGATCCATTTTACAGCCATTTTTGAAAACTTTGACCGCGCCCATTTGTCCCCAGACAACATGGCCAAATGGACCCGCACCCTTATCGCCCATGCCACAGAGGCAGGACGAAAAGCTTGCGCAAATTATGACCCCTCAGATGAGACCCACAATGAAAAATGGGTTTTGAAGAGATTGTCCCGCACTTGGGAGCAATCAATTGCAGGCAAAACCGCATTTATAGCACCCGATGACAAGCAGGTAGAAATGAACCCAGTTAGAGTACATCAGAACCCCGCATGGGTAAATGAGGGCAGGAACAGCCAACACCAGCCCAAAGCTCAAGAATGTTACAATTGCAGACAGTTAGGACATTACGCACGAGAATGTCAAGCCCCGCTGAAACAGCAACGGAATAAGCCCACAAATGGCCACCGAACCAGCAATTACACCAACAGCCCCGACCACCCACCCAGGGAACCATACCCAAGGGAACAATGCACCAGAGAACCTGCTCCACCTTATGTGCCCCAGGGGTCATGTTACAACTGTGGGCAGCCGGGACACTTCGCCCGAGATTGCAGGAGACCCCCACAAGCTAGACTAGCCCCCAGATATGAAAGAGAACACCACCCACAACAGCTACAAGGTCCCAGCTGCCCATGCAAACTGTGAGCGCTTACCCACCACTTCTCCTGGCAGGGACACCTCAGCAAGGCCACTTCATTTTTGTTTCACTCCTCCTTCCTCTCTTCTTCGGCCACACTACACTGCCTCCATATGCTAGTTACACCCCAGTCCAAATGTGATTGACGATGTCCTTTCTGATGAAACCTGCAGCATGTTTGTTCAATGTTTGTTTGTTAATGTTATCGTTAAGTGTTGTGTGTAAACTAGAAAGTTTTCAGGACCCCCACGTCACCACTCCTTTAACGCCACCCGGCTGTTAAAGGTACAAGTTTGTCCCAGACAATAGTTCAGAGGAACTAGTCTGTCGACAGAAAATTGTTAAAGGTACAAGTTTGGCCCAGACAATAGTTCAGAGGACCTAGTCTGTCGGCAGACAACAATCATAACTACTCTCCTGATTCGAAGGTAATCACGAGAGGCAGCCGCCACGACGACCACATTCCTACCTGTTCTTGCTGGTTGCTCAGGCAGTGAAGAAACGGCATTGGTCCCCTCCCTGCCTGAGGACCCCCCTCTGGTCAGCTACGCTCGGGTAGAGCACATACGGCATTGATCACCGTCCTACCCGGGGATTCCATCCAAATCTCACCCTCCGCGGCCCATACGCACCCCATTTTTGGCTCATTATGTTCAAAATTCTTTTGTTTGGTTTTGGCAACCTATGGTTGCTTCCCTCTGCTATTTACATCCTCAAACACTAGGATGGTAAATGACACAGGCTGCGAGACGGCTTGCAGTACGGCAGTATTTTCTTAGATGTCTAGTCCAAATTTTCGGTTTAAAAAAAAATTGAGGGAGTCACACATGGTGACCAATTATAAAGGGAAATTGGCACAAAAAGACAGACATGCTAACATTCAAGATATTACACAAGATAGTAACATATATTATGCCTGTGTCCATTGAACTCCGGAACCTCAGGAACTCCAGAGGAAAAAGAAGAAAAAGAAGAAGACAACAATGAAGACATCATACGTGTTTTTCGTCGTTATTGTAATTTGTATCCGGTTCCGCGTGAATGCGAACCCCCTGACCCCAACCACCCCCCCCCCCCCCCCCCCGCGGCCGTCAATGATTCACTTCCCCATAGCACCCAGAGCCCAGTGACAAGTAACAACACACCATCATGGTGTGATACGTTTATAACCTGGTATTCACTCTCATACGTAATTGAATCCCTTCTAGTATTGGCGATATTCTGCAGCATCGTGCGGACTATCCGCATGAGGAAAATGGCGAAGGAGAGCCTACCGCTCTCGCACCCCGGTATACACAGATGAGATCCCCTATTTTCGGTTTTCACCAGGCCCCCGAACCCCTTGATCTACAATAAAGGACATTCGTTCACCGCCATTTTGTGAATAACTGAGAGAATGTAAACCTCTGTGCTTGACTGCCAAGCCAGACAAACCTGTGTTGCTGCTATTTGTACATTTAAAGTGTTGTAGATTATTTTTGATTGTTTGAGTGAGGATAGTTTATTGAGGATAGTTAGAGGTACCGTTTCTTTTATGTTGTAATGCATGTCCCTATTGTGACATAGCGCCACTTAGAATTGTTAGTTAAAAATTTTCATACATAGTTATGGTCAGTGTAGAGGCCATGGAAAAGTGCTCGCTGGGTCAGGAAGTGAAGACAACGCAGTTATATGATCCTTCATGCTTCGCGTTAGGGATCACAAGGAGGGGGTGTAGCCACCTGGGTTGGCCACTTCCCGACTTAAAATGGAGATCCGCAAAGACTACAGGGAAATTCAGCCAACACAGGCAAAATCTAGCAGGTGCAAAGTCTCTTGTGTATTAGACTTTGCAGAAACCCAGACAGCGCTGAAACTATCAGCCATCTGCATATCAATGAGCGATTCCCGGGAACAATTGAAACATTTAAGGTGAATAAGGCCAAGCCAGACTCCTCGGCGCCAGCAGGAGCCAAGACAAAGGAAGGCCAACGGACACCTAGGGACCGCCCAGCGATCAGGGAACAGCTCCAGTATTGGAGAAATCAATCCAAGTCATCGGAACGCAGTCCAATCACTTGGAACCAGATACGGGGTCCGCCCCAAACGGCGCAAAGCCCCTGGGGACTATAAAGTAGTCCCCAAATTCAAATCGTCTTTCTTGGCAGGGTCACTCAGCAGCTCGAACCAACCCTTGACAGTGACCTGCCTCGCTGTCGCACCAACCAAGTAAGTCTCCAATCAACGCACGCTACGAGATAGGCGCTCCTAGCTATCAGTCCACACCAGCTTTTGAATCCTGCAGACTCAGAATAGAACGAAAGGCCATTTGTTCCCCTGACCTGGTGGGCCAGTTCCGAAGCTAAGTATAGGCCTTTTAGTGTTAGAGACAGTCTAGTAAGTAGAGTTTTATGCATGAGTAGTGATTGACTGTGTATAATAAATGTGTTTTGATTTGAATCTTACTAATTGGTGTGTTGAGTTATTGATCAGTACTTGAACTTGAACCTCGTGGCGGTATCATAAAGCTACCTGGCGACTCTGGAGCACAGGTTATAGAAACAGAGCAAATTAAGTAATGACACAACGGGCAACAAATTAAGAGCCAACCAAAGTTAGCAACAAAAGCTGGTTGTTGTCAGTATGCCTATGGGACGTAGCCTACACGTAAACCATTTGTATAGAGTAGAGGGATAAGGGGTGGCACGGTTGCACAGTGGTTAGCACTGCCACCTCACAGCGCCAAGATCAATTCCTGCCTTGAGTGACTGTCTATGTGAAGTCTGTGCGAGCTTCCTCCGGTTGTTCCAGTTTCCTCCCACAATCCAAAGATGTGAAGATTGGGCCCAAGTAGGGTGCTCTTTCAGAGGGTCGATGCAGACTCGATGGGCCGAATGGCCTCCTTCTGCACTGCCGAGATTCTCTGATTCTAAGGTTGGGTAATTGGACTAACGTGGCTGCTTCAGATCCTCAGAGCATTTCGCTGCTCCTAAGAACCTTTCGACTTTTAATTTATCTCTGAACCACAGATAACGGCTATCCTTTGTGTTTCCAAAATCACCCTTTGAGCAAGGAAGAAATGAACTGGGACCCCTTTCAGATATCCCATGCACCAGGGTTGGAGAAACGTAAAGCTTCAGCGCATGCGCACAAAACGAGCCTTGCCGCAGCTCACGCTGGATGAGGACATACGTCACAGAGGAAGATGGAGGAATACGCACGCGAGCCCTGGTGAGCCGGTGTCGGTGGGGGAAAGAGTCCAGGCCTAGAATTAGGGGTTACAGCAGGGCCCGGAGGGTGTTGTTGGTCCGTGTAACGGCGTGCCTCCCGCCCGGGGGGATCCAGAAGCTTCCATCGTGGAAACCGGGCTCAGCGGCCGCGTCCGTGACCTTCGGGATGGAGCCTGTGTCCGGCCAGCTGAGGCCTGGGGTGGAGGTGCGAGTTCTCGGCCCTGGGGGCGATGACGGGAGGGTTGTATCTGGCCTTTGGAGGCAGGTAGGCCGGGGAGCGGTATCCTGGCCCTCTGCGGAGGGAGCTGGGTGGTAATTGTGTGGAGGAGCCACAACTAAGAATAGTAAAGGCTGGGGAAAAATCTAACAGGTGTGGCAGCATCTGTGGAGAGAGAAACAGAGTTAACGTGACAACCGTGGATAATAAATTATAATCTTTGTTAGTGTCACAAGTAAGCTTACATTAACACTCGAACCCTGGCACTGTGAAGCAGTTGTGCTAACCGCTGTGCTACCATGCAGTGTGCAGTAGGGCATGAGACAGAGTGTGTGTTAATGGCAGTGTGAATGACTGATAGCAGCATGAAGGTAAGTTACTAGGAGAATAAAGGTCAATGCTAAATGAAAGCAAAACTTAACAAATGGCAGATAGCCAGGTTTTATTGGGGGGGGGGGGGGGCGAGGATTAAAAAATGGGTTCAAGATAGAGGAGAAAGTTCACAGTGTAAAGTTGTTGAACTCCAGCGTTGAGTCCCGAAGGCTGTAACGTGCATAATCAGAAGATGAGGTTCTGCCATTGTAGTTTGCTTTGGGCTTCACTGAAACATTTACAGCAGAACAAGGACGGACGGACATTGTGGGAGCAAGATGCTGAGTAGAAATGGGGAGCAACAGGAAGTTTGGGAGTTCTGCTTGCAGAATGAGCTGAGTGAAGGTTTTCTGCAAAGCAGCCACCCAGTCTGGGAGCAGTGAATATGGAAGACCAAATTGAAGGATGTGTGAGTGAAATGTTGTTTCACCAGAAAGGAGTGTTTGGGGCCTTGGAACAGTGAGGAGGTAAAAGAGCATATGTTACACCATCTGTGATTGTAAGGGAAGGTGCTGTGGGAAGAATGAGGAGTTTGGGGTGATGGTGGAGTGGACCAGATGTCATGGCGGTAGGGTACCTGTGGATTGCTGGCTTGGTGATGAGAGGAAGATATGTTTTGTGGTGGCATCGTGCTGGAATTGGCGGAGGCTGGTGGGGTGAAAATTGAGGGGCAATCTTGACTTGTGAGTGGGCCGCATGAGTGACCCTCCTTCATCTTGGTGGGCCGCAAGGTAGCACTGTTGCTTCACAGCACCAGGGTCGCAGATTCGATTCCCGGCTTGGGTCACTGTGCAGAATCTGCATGTTCTCCTTGTGTCTGCGTGGGTTTCCTCCGGGTTCTCCCATTTCCTCCCACAAGTCCCAAAAGACGTGCTGTTAGGTAATTTGGACATTCTGAATTCTCCCGATGTGTACCCGAATAGTTGCCGGAATGTGGTGACTATGGGCTTTTCACAGTAACTTCATTGCAGTGTTAATGTAAGCCTACTTGTGACAATAAAGATTATTATAAGGTTAAATACATTTAATACAAATATGTAATAACGAGCTATAGAAAATGCTTAATCATTCATTTATTAATAAAACTGTGATCAAATTCAAACGGTAAAATCAAAGTAAATATTCATGCTGGCCTTGCATCATACCCATTGGGCTTTGATTGGACACACAAGGAGCACACAGCTCTCACGGTTAATGTGTGCAATCAACGCACACCTCACTTCACATGCCCTTTACATACGTATCACTTTAGTAATACCGGTTGGGGGGGAAAAACTACGCAGATGGATACCAGCAGAATCTGAAAACGCAGCATGTGGATGGCGGTCAGCTAAATATCACTCAGACCACACTCAGAACCCTGATGGGTTGCCCACCACCGGTCTATAGGAATGCAGGTGCTATCACGATAATATATAGTTTACTGGGAACTCAGGCTTCATGTTTTCAGCATGTCAGAGTTGAGTTGAACTTGGTCAACTGTGGGAACAAAGGTTTCATGACATTCTGTGGTCTTTGCCTGGCTACAGAAGAATTTTTTTGCACGCACCAAGCCGACCTCAGTTTTAGAGAATGCTGAATTAGGAATTGTCAGTTTGATCTCAATGGCAGCATTTTGGAAGATTGTGGGTTGGAGCCTGCTTCAAAATTTGTGCATGTACCCTTCGTTGACACTTCTGTACCAAGCTGAGGGAGTCCTGCATTATTTTGCTATACTTCATATGAAATGTCAAACTGATCCAGATGGATATTTTAAAAGTGCATGGTGGTATTGATGGAAAAGTAAGGTACCCCGGCCAATATTCCTCCTTCGACCGTTGTACCAAAATCAGACGACGCAGTTGTTGGTCTTTGTGGGGTCTTGCCACATGCAAAATTGCAAAGCCATTTGCTCATTTCATTTCTGAAGTAATTTATATGTGAAATGCTTTGAGATGCGACTGATTTGGCAACTGTTGAAGCTGTTAAGACATTGTTCTGTGTGTTTGATTTCAAAGGGCTTTGTACAGAATCCATGTAACCTGTAAAAATGACATCCCTAAACCTTACAGTTTCCAGAACTGCTTTAATAATTGAGCAAATTTACTGAAAATTGCTGCATTAAACATTGCACTTTTGTCATTTTTTTTTCATTCAAGGGATATGGTCTTCGCTGGCTAGGCCAGCATTCATTGCCTATCCCTAATTGCCCTTAAGAAGGTGGTGTTGAGCCTCCTTCTTGAACTGCTGCGGCCCATGTGGTATCGATACACCTAAAGTGTTGTGGGGGTGGGGTGGGTGGGGGCGGGGGGGAGTTCCAGAATTTTGATCCAGTGACAGTGAAGGAACAGCAATATATTTCCAAATCAGGATGGTGAGTGACTTGGAGGGGAACGCCCAAGTGGTGGTGTTTCCCGTGTATCTGCTGCCCTTGTCCTTCTAGATGATAGTGGCCATGGGTTTGGAAAGTGCTGTCTGAAGAGCCTTGGTGAATTCTTGCAGTGCACATTGTAGATGGTACACACTGCTGCTACTGAGTGTTGGTGGTGGCGGGTGTGAAGATTGTTTGTGGTAGGGTGCCAATCAAGTGGCTGCTTTGTCCTGATGGTGTTGAGTTTCTTGAGGGTTGTTGGAGCTGTACTCGCCCAGGTGAGGAAAAGTATTCCATCACAGTCCTGACTTCATAGAATCCTTATAATGCAGAAGGAGACCATTCGGCCCATTGAATCTGCACCAACCCTTGGAAAGAGCACCCTACCTAGCTACCTAGGCCCATGCCCCCACCCTATCCTCGTAACCGACTTGTGCCTTGTAGATGGTGGACAAGCTTTGGGGAGACGGGAGGCCAGTTCCTCCCCATGGGATTCCTAGCCTTTGACCTGCTCTTGTAGCCGCAGTATTTATATGGTGAGTCATAGAATCAGAGAATTTACAGTGCAGAAGGAGGCCATTCTGCCCATCGTGTCTGCACCAGCTCTTGGAAAGTGCACCCCACCTAAGCCCACACCTCCAACCCATCCCCTTAACCCAGTAACCCCACCAAACCTTTTTGGACACTTAAGGGCAATTAATCATGGCCAATCCGCCTGACCTGCACATCTTTGGACTGTGGGAGGAAACCCACGCAGTCGCAGGGAGAACGTGCAGACTCCGTTCAGTCAGTGACCCAAGCCGACAATCCAATCCGGGACCCTGGAGCTGTGAAGCAACTGTGCTACCGTCCAGTTTAGTTTCTGGTAACCCCCAGGATGTTCTAAGTGCTTGTGATGTTTGTGATCTGCCATGGCATGAGAAAAGTCAAGTTGTTTAATGAACTGAGGATATAAAGAAAATGATTGTAATTTTGCCATTTTTCCTGCGGAATAACTTTCCAGGAACATTGTCACTGATAGTTTGCTGTAACATTAAAATACACTTTGTGGAGAGCCTTTTTAACAAAGTACAGTCCATTGTGGTTATTCTAAGCTGAACAGAGGCTACAGTTGAGCAGCGATGGAATTGACCATTCGGAGGTATTGGTGAATTGCCAATTTGTGCCTTTGTCGTACCTCCTTGGACAACTTACATGATCAAATTATAATTTTGAATATGCAGCATCTGAGTAATGTATTTATTTTTTCTTATTAGCCCATGGAGGATAGTTGATGACTGTGGTGGTGCCTTTACAATGGGTGCCATTGGTGGTGGAATTTTCCAGTCTATTAAAGGCTTCAGAAATGCTCCAGTGGTAAGTCATTTCACAACCCTGATAAAATGAGTATATTGATCTTTGTAGATAAAAAAGTTCAGTTATTTCATACTCTGGCCATCGTTTGTTTTGCTTCTGGTGGATGACTTGTAATGCCAGGTTGTTAATTTCAATGTGTATTGTATCCTGAGCTGAGGAAGGGAACAGTTTCTATAAATCTCTTCACTTTCCACTCTAGTATTGCTTTCATTGTTACCAGACATGATTACTCCAATACTGATCTTTCATCATCAACCTTCAAGAACTTTCAGCTCATCCAAAGATTTTAATGCTCATATCTTGCCCTGAGCCAAGTCCAGCTTGCCTGTCGCAGAACAGAAATAAGAAGTTCAGCTCCTTGTGTCTGTTCTGTCATCCAGTTAGATGGCTGATTTATAACTCAGTTGTTCCATATGCCTAATCCCCACACATGGCAAAAACCCATTTTTACAATCAGGTGAGGAGGGGTCGAATGGCTCCCCTCTTTTTCCACTCGTTTGACCATAATAGTTTTTTTGTAAAGGATATACTTGCCATTTCAGTGAGTGTTTAACTGTTTGCATGTTGTGTTCACAGAAGACGCACAAAGGCAGGTTTTCTTGAGATTTAACAGAGGGTAGCTTTATTGTACTTCACCTGATCCAAGTAAAAATAATATATGCTTTACTTTTTGCACACAGACAGTCAACGTTCACACACATACACAAATAGACTACAAATAGAGGGGGAAGTTAGAGTCTGTGGGGGTTGTTGACGTGGCTGGCTTCAAGCTGAATTTGGTAGTCCTGCTGCTTCCCTCGTTCAGGCAATTTAAAGATGTAGATGGATAATTTGCCTGTTCTTGTGGAGGCAAAAGTGCAGGATTGATTTCCTTTAAGAAGCCTCTGTCTGTGGACCTGGGTAGTAAAAATCAGCAAACAGGGCTCAAAAACTAGCAAGTTGGGTGGAAAGAGAGAGAGCAAGGAGGGCACCCCATTCTGGTCATTGTCCTTCAGCATCGTGACTGCTTAACCCGTACTGCAACAAAAGCAGATGTTAAAACACAAAGGTTGGGCTGTACACATGAGTCGCCCAGTGATTCAAACATTGTTTTGGCTAATGTATTCCCATTATAACATGATTAGTTCATGTCTGGAAATCCCTGTTTGCCAGGGCTCCATTATCCAAATGATTGATTTTAATGGTTCACTTCCACCCAGTTGAGTACCTCGGGCGAGTGTCTTAATGGGGACAGGAAAAATGGTTCATCCGTTCCCCTGAGGTCATTGTCTTTTTATAGACTTTGGGTCTCCATCTAAATAGGTTGGCATGTGGAAGATACAGTAATACAAATTGTGTAGCCATTTTAGTTGCAAGCTGAAGTCACTTTTTAGTTTATATTTTAAAAAGTTCAATTTAGGTTTCCAACCAGTGGATTTAAGAATCAGATTTTATTTCAAGCATTTTCTCATGACTCCATTGAACTTGGTCTTAAAAATTTCAATTAACCCAAGATACATAGCCTTTTGTGTGAGAGAGTTCCAGATTTCCGCTACCCATTGTATGACAAAATGTTCCCTTAATTTTCTCCCAAATGGCTTGGGTCTAATTTAAGATCTTTCTGGTTTTCACTGCCAGAGACAGTTCTCTCTTTCCTTCCTGTATCATTATCTGTCGAGTCTCCTAAAGATCTGTTATTGTTCCATCCCCCACTCATATTTATCATCTATGTCCAAAAACCCATTAGGTTCAACATAAATGCTGATGACACCTCTACCTCACTACCACCAACTCTCTCAAACGCTTAACTTTCTCTGATGTGCGGTGTCCGCACGTTCTCCCCGTGCTGCGTGGGTTTCCTCCGGGTGCTCCGGTTTCCTCCCACCGTCCAAAGATGTGCAGGTTAGGTGGATTGGCCATGCTTAAAAATTTTCCTCTTTGAGACCTACCTCATCCTTGCTTTAACATGTTTTTTCTTGTGCCTCTGAAAACCTTGGACATGTTTTTACATGTTAAAAATGCTATATGAATCAGAGACCTCCGGTGACGGCAGGCGGGAGGCGGCCGCACAGTGGAGTGCTCCCGTTCGGGAACGGCATTTTCGGGGCTTTAAGCCCGGTCCCAGGGTCCACGGAGGCGGCAAAAGCAGGAAGAAACAGTGAAGGCACAGTGAAGAAAAATGTCGAGGGTAAGCAAAAAATCGTCCGTAAAGAAAACAGCTGAAGGTCTGTCGGGGAGTGGAAAGGTCACCAAGGAAAATGGAGACTGGAGCACCAGGGGAGGCCGCATTGCTTACGGCTGAAGAAATAACTTAAGGTGATGGCTGCGGAATTCGAAAGGCAGTTTACAAGATACATGGAGACAATGAAGAAGGAGATGAGAGAGGTTTTGAGTGCGCTGGTGGAGGAGGCGATTTCCCCGGTGATGACGGCGGTGGCGAGTGCAGTGGCGGAGGTGCGAGAGCAAGGGGAGGCGCTGAAGTATGTGGAGGAGACGTTATTGCAGCACGGTGATCACCTTGCCTCGATGGGGAAGGAGATGCGGAAGGTGATGGACATTAACAAGGATCTGCGAGGAAAAATGTAAGACCTGGAAAACAGATCCAGGCGACAGATTTGAGGATTGTGGGGCTGCCCGAAAGAGTTGAAGGACCGAGGCCGATTGAGTATTTTGCCATGATGCTGGCGAAACTATTGGGGGAGGGGGAGGATCCCTCCCGATATGAACTGGATCGGGCTCATTGGTTGTGGAGGCCTGCACCAATGGCGAGTGAGCCGCCAAGGGTAGTGACTCTGTGCTTCCGTAGGTACAGTGTGAAGGAGAAGGTCCTGAGCTGGGCCAAGCAGAAGTGGGTGGTGCAGTGGGCTGGAGCTGGTATACGTGAATACCAGGACTTTACGGTGGAGCTGGCGAGGAGGCGGGCTGCCTTCAACCGGATGAAGAGGGCACTGTACATTAGCAAGGTGCAGTGCGGCATTGTATATCCAGTGAAGCTGAGGGTGACTTACAAGCTCAGGGACTTTTATTTTGAAACGGCGGAAGCAGCGGAGGAGTTTGCGAAGGCAGAAGGACTGTGGCAGAACTGAGAAATTGAGAAATGGCCATGTGCCAATGTGACCTCATGACTGACTGTATTTTCTTTTTTTTTGTTTCACTGCGTGCGGGTGTATGGGCTAAAGGAGCCAATGTTGTATATATGTGGACAAGGGAAGTGATGGGACTTTCACTTGAGGGCTCTTTGGGGTGCAGGTGGATATGTGGGGTTTGTGTGCTAAAAGGGGATTTCTGGGCTTTCCTAGGGCCGGGAAAGGGACCCGGGCGGCGGCCTCCACGCTGGCCGGTTTAAGCCGGCCAGTGAACGGGAGTGAGGTGGGGGGGAGAGGCTGCGGCCATTGGAGCCTGGCAGAACAGGGTCCGAGTGGTCAAGCCGGGGTGGAAAGTTGGGGGGGAAGGAACCGAGGTTGAAGGGGGGGGGGGGGGGGGAAGTTTTACAAGAGGCAGTGGATGGGAGGAGTTGGAGACTTGGGAGGGGGGGGGGGGTACAACTCTTGGGTATCATGTACGGGTACTCTTTCAGAGGTTGGATGGCATTGAGTGGGGGGGGGGGGGGGGGGGGGGGCGGGGGGGAGTGGACTCTATAGGTCAATGGTGACCATGGGTGGTCCCGGACTCCTTTTTCTCTTTTGTTTTTTGTTTCCACCATGGGAGGGTTTGTTTTACTGGATGCATATATTGACAGGTGGGCCGTTGTTTGGGGTGGTGGGAGGATGGGATCGTTCGTATTGTTAAGAGGATTGATTTTGTATTTGTTACCGTTTACTGTTTGTGGGTGGGGTGTAAATTGTGAAGGAAAATGTGAAAATGGAGAATAAAAACATTTTTTTTTTTAAATGCTATACGAATCGTAGTTGTTATTGTACATTTGTTTCAGCTTCTACGTCTTCGGAAGGTTTTGCTTTTGTTTGTCAAAAATCATCAATTTCATCCACTATTTTTGGTATGCAGTGCCATTGTAGCAGTCTGTGAAACAATTGATTTTGTACAGTTTGGATGAATTACATATGTAGTCTTGAATTGGTTTGAACCTTCCAAAAAATATGCGTACAAGAACAAAAGTGGAGAGTGACCCGAATATATATCTGTTCTAACTTACCTTGGTTTTAGGTTCTTGCATTGTTATTGTGAAGTATCTTTCAAAGTATTTGCATTATGAATATCAATACAGGTTTGTAATAATACAGGTGCTTCTGAATTTTGTATTTGCTTGCATTTCTTTAAGCTTTCAAGTGCTATTAACGTACATTTTTCTTGGTTAAACAACAGGGAATGAGTCACAGACTTCATGGCAGTCTGACAGCAGTTAAGATCAGAGCACCACAGTTAGGAGGTATGTTATGTCTGTTATATGAGTTGCATTTTACTATTAAAGTTAAAGAAAAAAATATAAAAGTTTAGTTTTGAATTATATTGCTTCTCACAAGAAATAAGTCGATGCATGATGAATGAACGGCAAGCCTATTGCAATTATAGCTGAATACTGAAATATACAGGCATATATACAGAGTTTTGCACGGGTCCTGCAAAGGGGCAGCACGGTAGCCTTGTGGATAGCACAATTGCTTCACAGCTCCAGGGTCCCTTGTTCGATTCCGGCTTGGGTCACTGTCTGTGCGGAGTCTGCACATCCTCCCCGTGTGTGCGTGGGTTTCCTCCAGGTGCTCTGGTTTCCTCCCACAGTCCAAAGATGTGCAGGTTAGGTGGATTGGCCATGATAAATTGCCCTTAGTGTCGGGTGGGGTTACTGGGTTATGGGGCTAGGGTGGCGGCGTTGACCTTGGGTAGGGTGCTCTTTCCAAGACCCGGTGCAGACTCGATGGGCCGAATGGCCTCCTTCTGCACTATGAATTCTATGATAATATAAAGAAGGCTTTCTTTACTGTTACACTTCCAGGCTGTTCAGACATGAAACAGCCCAGGCAGTACACACTTTGTTTGATTAGAGTGGCAAGATGGGTGCTGAGATACCTTGAGGGCAGGGGGGGGAAATCCATCTGAATCGTATAAGTCAACAATGGTGGTTTAATGTAGCAGTCTTTCGAGCTGGGTTTCTGAGCCTTGTGATGACTTTTATCCATGGCAAAGTTTGTTTGAAAAGTGGATTCTGTCAGGCTTTCTGAAAGCCATTCTGTTAAATTATTTTACTGTATTTTGGGAGTGTTGACCATTTAATAAATTATACCAACAAAGCTATCCTTTTTTTGGCATGGCTTAATTTATAATACTTTTACCTGTGAGTTTATGGCCTACTTTAGGTTTTGGGCACTTAATCTAGGGTGCCTATGAGGAACTGTGTTGTTGTCAGTGGTTTTGGGTGAGAAGTTAAGCAGGCATCATTGTATCACCTACCTTTTCAAGTCGATGTAAAGAGGGAAAAACTTGAAGAAAAGTAGGGAGCCCATCCAGTGTTCTAGCTAACTGGGCCTCACAGCGCCCGGGATCTGGGTTCGATTTCGCTCTTGGTTGACTACCTTTGTGGAATTTGCACATTCTCCCCGTGTCTGTGCGGGTTTCCTCTGGGTGCTCTGGTTTCCTTCCACAGTTCAAAGATGTGCCGGTTAGGTGATCAATGCACGGGGTTACAGGGAATGGGGCGGGGGAATGGGCCTAGGCCTATGTAGAGTGCTCTTTCGGATGGTTGGTGCAGACTCGATGCATCAAAAGGTCTCCTTCTGCACTGTAGTGATTCTACAGATTCCTCTCACTTAACACCACTAAATTGAATTGACTATTTATTCATACCATTTACTTAATGCACCTTACAATAACGTAAAAATTGGAAACTATTTTTTCTTTCATGACAAGTCACTTTACTTCAAAAGTAATTAATTGATTGTGAAGAGTTTTGCACGGGTCCTGCAAAGGGGCCGCCATTGTATATTTACTCCTCTTAACAATAAAAAACAAGCTTTGAATGAGACACACAGAGGGCCATTCCTCTACAAAGTATTTGTTGCCACCACCAGAGCTGTCAATATTCTGTGCTGCAGGAGTACTACATTTATTATTGCTGGTGATCCTTATCATAACCAACAAATGCAAATAATGTTTTTTTAAGCGGATCTGAATGGTACAACTTTAATTATACAACGAGTTACTGTTATTTGATTGGAATATTTCCGGTATTATTTGTGAGGTAATGCTAATGCCTGCCAAGCATCAGGAGTTTCCTAATTGAAAACACCCGATTGAAAGAAAAAAATTATCTTTGTTAAGGCAGTTCCACTGCTTAATAATATAACAAAACTAATAAATTAATGATGTGAACTATTGTGAAATCTTAACTCCTTTTCCATTGTGATCAGGCGGCAGCAAATCGAGGGTTTTATGTAGATATTGATTTTTATTACTTGTATAATGTTATTTCACTACTGAGGTACAACTTTTTCCAATTTGTGGCAAAAGTACTATATAGTTTAATCATGTAATATGCTTCTGAATGTTTCAGTTTTCTGCTGCAAAATATTTGCAATAATTTAGACCAGTTTTTTAATGGTCTCTCGTACGCTTTTTTTATTTTAGGCAGCTTTGCTATATGGGGTGGGCTGTTTTCAACAATTGACTGTGGTTTAGTGAAGGTCAGAGGTAAAGAAGATCCATGGAATTCTATAACCAGTGGAGCCTTAACAGGAGCCATATTAGCTGCACGAAGTAAGTGAAACGTCTGTATTTTTGTAACCACGAATCAGAGTGATGCCTCAACTTGGTGTGCAACAACAAGGCAATGGTAGTGTTAGGCAATGGTAGTGTTAGGCAATGGTAGTGTTAGGCAATGGTAGTATTAGTAAAGAATAGGAATCTTAAGAGACTTTAGATTCACAGATGATCCTTTGCGTTTCACTGAATAGCTGATTTTATAAATACCTCGACTTAACCGGAGTCTGCCATTTAGAATCCTTTTTTTTAAATGGCCTGTTGGGACACATTTCAGGAGGCGAATTGAATTTTGCAAGTCACTGTTATTTCCGCGTACTTTTCCACATTGCTGTGTTCTGTCATTTACCACTATCAGGGTCATAATAAAAACCATGAATCTTATTTTAGGATCATTTTATTTAGCTGTGTTTTTATACAAAAAACAGGAATTTGAAAGCTGCAACAAACCCAAGAAGACAGAACCTATTGGCATCCAAAAATATTGTTGCTTATATGCTGTCAGGGAATTTTGGAAGCTGAATTGTATCACCTTTGTTTTGAAAGAACATTTTACACAATCTAGAATTTGAAATATAATTGATCTATTGACTCTATAGACCTCTTCACATTCACAATAAATGTCTTGCAGAGATATTGCTCATGGAGATACCAACGTAATTCTAGCTCTGAACTTGTTGGATTGCATGCCAAAGTTGTTTGTACACTTTGTATTGTAATCTGAATGTAGCCTGCAGATCCACCCATTACCATTTTATTGTCCAAAAATTGGTTTTCAGTGGATTATGAGAAGATGACGGTTTGAAATGTACTTCATGTGCAAGTGGTGCCCCCCCCCCTCCCCCCAACAAATCTAATCCAATTGTCTCAATGCAAAATCTGGCTGCTGATCATCCCTCAATTTCTAATGCTAGTTTGGATTTCAGTTACATTTGCCTGTGGTCCCCAAAAGCTGCACAAACATCTAGAATGCTTTTAATTGCATATTAGTGAGCTGTATTTGGGAGGGATTATATTCTGATCCTTGATTCTGAATGAGTCTTGTAGCACCTTATTTATAGTTGTTAGCTGGAATTTGAAGAATAGCTCTCCATATTGGAATACTTCCAGAGATAATCCCCATTGCTTTGATTCCTTTATAAAAATGTTCTATTTCTAAGAATGTTTGAATATGTCTTTTAAAAGCTGTGAAACCCAACTCTCTATTTTACTGTCTTCAAATAAAATGTGTTTGATATATAAGCTTATATGATTGCTCTAGGACATAGCCATGGTGTGAAGCATTTGTTGAAGATGATATTACAACAATATCCACTGATTTTAACTTCCCTGGAACCTTGACTTCATGTATTATTTTTTGAGACAAACAGGAAACCAATGAAAATGCTGTCTTTCTAATCTCTCCTTTAATCGTGTTTCATCAATTTCACAGCAGCAAAATATTGCAATAATGGAAATATCACATGATAATGCTCGATTTCCATTTGCCTTTATCCTACTTAGCTTCATCCACTTATCTAACCTATCAAAAAACAGCATGGTCATTGATTCTATCACTAATTTCAATAATTCATTCCATAGAATTACAAATTATTTTGAACTTTATCCTAAATATTTTATCCTGCAACTCTATCCCTCGTAGTTGACCCTTTTAACTCTGGAAGTATATTTCTGTTTGCTCTACCCAACTCCAACATTTTAAACACCTATTAAATTGTCTATTATTTCCATTAGACCTAATTTTTAGTGTCTTACATTTAATTATATTTCCTCACAACAGAAAAACATCCCAGTAAGTCATAAGTTTTATCTTTGTACTCTCATGGCATCTTTCCAATGGTTTGGGGACAACAGAATATAGAACTCCAAATTAAGTCATCTGTGGTTTTGTATAGGTTTACCATTGAATCTTGATTTTTATATTCAATACCTCTTGTCATAAAATAGCCATTGGCTTATTATGGCTTTATCCATGTGCTGTTTTTAATGTATTGAGAATCTGAACCTCTAAATTCCTCATCATCCAATGATCTCCAATTAGAAGTTTTTTTAAAAAATCCAAATGTACTACTTCATCCTTGCTGACATTGAATTCCATTTCCTGCTTTTTGGTCCAATGAATCATTTGATCAGTCTCTCCATGGAGTCTCCTTTGGTCCTTGGATTCATTTAGTATGTATCATATTTCAGTATTGCCTGCAAATTTGAACACTAGTTCCTCAGCTCTTTATCCAAATAATTGGTGTAGACAGTGAATGATTGTAATCTCAAAACAAAATCTTGTGGGACATGGGTATCTTCTTTTAACCGTTGAGAAACTGCTCAACTTGTAAGTTTCTCTCTTCTAGTCCGCTTTTAGCCCAACTGCTGTTCCCCTAACTTCATTTTCCTTAAACTTCCAGACAGAATAGTATTGGAAAAGATTATCAGAGACTTTCTTCAAGTTACCATTTTCACTGCATTTCCCTCAACTACCAAGACCACAAGCCAGTTTTATTCCTTCTCTTGATGAAATAAATTGTTTGTAAATCATCAGTATAATCTGGATTGATATATTCTCACTTTGTGTGCTGGAGTATTTATTATAATGCATAAACTATGTGGGCATTTTCATTTAGATGGTCCAATGGCAATGGTGGGGTCAGCTGCTATGGGAGGTATACTTCTTGCCTTGATTGAAGGAGCTGGAATAATGCTGACAAGGTTTGCTTCAACACAATTCCCAACAGGTAAATACTTCAGTACAACAGCATTTTGCTTTACCTGGACGAATGGTTAGATAAGTGCCTGAGTGAACCCACTAGGTGGATATTTAGGTTCTTCCCTCAGACAGTTTTCCTTTCCTCTTGCTGATAGTTTGTGCGGCTCCCCATTTGAATTATGTGTTGATATCATTGTTCATTAAGATTGGGGTGATGAAAACATTTCATTACTTGGTACAGCACAAATTTCAATATTATTGCAAATGTAATATCAGATGTTTTCTTTCTGCAGTACAAAAGAACTTGGGGAAACAACCGTTTGCACTAGATGCACAAGCTAATACATTAAAAGTTAATTTTCAATGATATTTATTAACAGGCATTTTCATTTGTGTGGTAACTTGAGGCCACAATACGTAATCAAAAATGTGTTAAGAGAAGGATCATCTTTATGTAAATAAATAACAAAGTAACAAAGGAAAACAGGAGCATTAGAATGTGTCTGGACTTGCAGGACTCTCCTGCATGTTGAAGTCCCGCCCAAAAGCCCGCACATGATCGGTCTCTCCCACGCAACCTCCTTTGGTCCTTGGATTCTGAGCACACGCTCAGAAGGGAGAAACGCTTAGAACACTCCAACACTGGAAGCACATATCATGAGTAACCTTGTAGCTCCTACGACAATAGATATGCTACATCAAATTTTCGCAACCCCTGGGTACCAGATTTGCTTGTTTCAGATAATGGCACTACGTTTACCAGTGAGATGTTTTAGGAATTCATGCAAAAGAATGATATACGTCATGTGTGTACTGTGTCGTTTCATCCGACTTTAAATGGCTTGGCCGAGAGAGCTGTTCAAACTCTGAAGGAGGGACTAAAAAGAATGGCAGGTGATGCTTTAAGAACAAAACTCTCAAGACTTATCGTATCAGAATCTACTACAGGACTTTCTCCTGCGAAATTGTTGTTGGGGAGAAGGCCGAAGTCTCATCTGGTTCTGCTTCGTCCATCCAGATCTCCGAGCAAAAGTGAGCTGGAGACAAGAGAAGCAGAAAGAGAGACAACTTCTATTCCAAAAAGAGGCAGTTCAAACCGGATGATCAGGTCTACATCAGAAATGTTTGTATTAACCAGAGGTAGTTACTGGGAATAATTTCAAACCAAAGTGGTCTGGTGAGTTGGGGCATAATACAGGAAATCGAAAGAGTTGTTTGCAGATACCAAGACCATATTCGCTTGCAGTATTACCCCGAGTCAGGAAAAGTTTGAGTCAGCAACAGTTACTGATAGCGTGGCAGAAGGTAATGCTGCTTTCGGAGTTCACCAGGAAGTGGTTCCTGTGTTTCCATGTTTGTCAGTTGACTCTGCTGTGGAAGGGGGAAGAGAAATGTTGATGTGCAGATTCTCAATCTCCCTATTGACCTATGATTCCAGATCCACCACTACAAGATTCATCAATGGTATTGTGTAGATCGCAATGCAACCACAAAGCTCCTGACAGGCTTTTGGACAGTTAAGACATTACTTTTGTTGTATTTCTATCCCAATGGGGGATTGAAATTTAAGTGGGGGGAGAAGTTCTTAAAAGCCTTTCTCCCTTCTGAGCTTGTGTGGGCCTTTCTCCCTTCTGAAAATGTGTGGGCTTTTGGGTGGAGCTTCAGACTACAAGAGAGAATTCTGCAAGTTCATACCTGTTCTAGTGCTCCCGTTTTCCTTTGTTACTACTGTTTTGTTAAACGTTGTTATTTATTGATATAAAGAAGATCTTAACGCATTTGACTACCTTGTTTGTGGACTAAGTTACCACAGTTTGTTAGAATGATTGTAGCTGGGGTAGTACAATGGCGCAGTGGTTAGCACTGCTGCTTCATGTGCCCAGGACCCTTGTTCGAACCTGACCTCGGGTGACTGTCTGTGTAGAGTTTGCATATTCTCCCCCACAACCCAAAAAATGTGCAGGGTAGGTGGATTGGCAATTGCCCCTTAATTGGAAAAAAATTTTAAATAAAAATATTTGTAGCTGAAATTTTCAGTAAACGTTATATCATCTGGAAGACATAAGTATGTAATTAGTATTGTTATTTGAATCACTTTGGTTGGACTTTACAAATTTTCATATGTCTGTTATGTTTCTACTGACAAAATAATTAAAATAAAATTTAAATGTTGCAGGTCAGGGATGTCCAAACTTTTATAGCTGATCTTCAGAATCGTGACAGATTGCACCACATACGACTTACAAAGAAAAATTGAGCTCACTTCCTCATACCATCACCCCCTAAAGAAAAACCCTCAAAACACATGGCATGGAGTTTCCACTAGGTTGTGCTGCTTTTCACAGCACAAATTGCCTGAAATTGGTCAAAGTGCAAAAGATTTAAGATATTTCGAGCACCAAATATGTCCAATGCAAATTGAATTTCCACTATCTGTGACATTAATTTAAAGTACATAGTGTTAAAAGTCAGTCCCCAATCCCGCTCACAAAACTGCCCCATCCTCCGATCAAATTAATCAGCATTGTGAATTTCTGCATTGCACCCGTTATGGGCTTTCACAGAGGCTGTTTGTTTTTAGTTGGAAGAACACTAATAGACACGCTTTGAAAGCCTAATAGATACGCTTTGAAAGCTTTTAGTATACTTTTTAATTTGCTGAGAAATTAACTGCTGTACACCAATGTCATTAGTAATTGGTTCTGAAGTTTTAAGTCTTTTTCCACTTTTAAATTCACAGGTGTTGATCTTGACATTGATTAAAAATGCTATTTTTGTGCTAAGTCCATTTTTAGCTGTATAAATTAAACTCCACCATCAAGACGTATTAATGTAATTTTTAAAAATAACAAGTTCTAAAGCACTATTCAGTTTTTGCATGTTTATGGAAGATTTGCCCATGAACAATACATAATGAAGTTGGGCAGAAACTTGAACAAAAAAAAAGAAACCAAGTGCAATTTGGGCCCAGATCGCCGATGATACCCAAGGCAGAAATTTCAGACATGGCTCTTTAAACTGTCCTAGCCAAGTGACAAAGGACAATTACACCAGGAAAGATTAGAATTTAAATTGAACATAAACATGTAAAGATCAAATGAACTAGCGGCCAGACTTGGATGATTCCATATATGAAAATTAACCATTAAGTTTTGAAGAGAAAAATAAAGTAACAACCCCAATTTCTTGTATGTTGATGGTTATAATTTACTAGATTGTAAAAATGCAAATCTGACTGCAGTATGAAAAATTGGTTGAAAAGACTGGCAAGAGTTAAACAAGCCATAGTCATGATGTGCAATAGTTTGAATTTGCACTAGTTCTCAAACTTCTAAAGTTAAATACAACTGCAAGAAAGTGGCAGTGACCTAGTTCTAAAGAACCATGGATGACCAGAGGATACGGTGAGAAGGAAAAGAGAGGCTTTTAACAAGCATAAAGGGAGCAAGTCTGCAGAAGTATTAAGGGAATACAGAAAGTGCAGGATGGAGCTTAAATCAATTAGGAGAGCAAAAGGGGTTATGAGAAAGCTCTGGCTGGTAAAAGTAGGGAAAATCCCAAGATATTCTATAAGTCAATCAATGGGACGAGGATAACCAGGGAAAGAGTAGGGCCCATTAAGGACCAAGGGGGAAATCTGTGGGTGCAGCCAGAGGACATTGGTAGGGTGTTGGAACAAATATTTGACATCTGTCTGCACCCAAGAGAATGAGGAGGTAGTTATGAAACTCGGGGAGCGAGATTGTGAGGTTCTTGAGCAAATTGTCATTGGGAGTTACGAGTCATTGGCAGGCTTAAACATGGACAAATCTCCAGGTTCGGATGAATTGTGTCCAGGTTGCTGTGGGAGGTGAGGGAGGAGATTGCCGTCGCTCTGACACAAATGGCCACGGTGAAGATGTTAGTGGACTGGAGAACAGCTAATGTGGTCCCACTATTTAAGAAAGGTTGTCGATACAAGCCAGCTAACTACAGACTAGAGAGGTTCAGGTCAGTGGTTGGGAAACTACTGGAGAAGTTTCTGAAGAAGAAAATATACCTCCACTTGGAGAGGCAAGGCTTGATCAGAAAGTCAGCATGGCTTTGTCAGAGGGAGGTCATGCCTAACAAATTTGATGGAATTTTTTGAGCATGTAACCAAGTCTGTAGATGAGGGTAGTGCAGTTGATGTAGTTTACATGAATTTCAGCGAAGCCTTTGACAAGGTCCCACATGGGAGACTTATTAAGAATGCACATGGGATACAGGTTGATTTGATAATTGGCTTAGCGGTTGGAGAGGATGATGATAGATGGCTGCTTTAGTGTCTGGAAACCAGTGACTTACCACAGGGATCCGTCCAGGGCCCCCTATTGTTTGTCATTTATATAAATGACTGAGGTGACTATGTGGGGGTAGGATCAGTAAATTTGCAAATATTGGCCGGGTGGTTAACAGTGAGGTTGAGTGTCTTGGGTTACAGGAAGATATAGATGGGAAGGTCAAATGGGCAGGTGGAATTTAACCCTGAAAAATGTGAGTTGGTACACTTTGGAATGAATAATTTGACAAGGAAGTATACTATGAAAGGTCTGACACTGGGAAGTTCCAAAGAACAAAGGCTCCTTGGCGTGTTTGTCCATAGATCTCTGAAGGCAGAAGAGCGGGTTAATAAGGTGGTGAAAAGGGCATATGGAACATTCACTTTTATCAATCGGGGCATAGATTACAAAAGCAGGGCGCTCATGATGGAACTGTATAGAACTTTTGTGTGGCCACAGCTGGAGTACTGAGTACTATTCTGGTCACCACATTCTGGAAGGATGTAATTGCACTGGACGGGGTGCATAGAAGATTCACCAGAATGTTGCCTGGGATGGAGCATTTAAGTTATGAAGAGAGGTTGGATAGGTTTGGGTTTTCTCTGGAGCAGAGATGTCTGAGGGATGACCTGTTTGAGGTGTACAAGATTATGAGGGGCATGGGCAGCAGGAGTCCCCCTTAGTTGAAGGGTCAGTTATGAGGGGGACACAATTCAAAGTGAGAGGTGGGATATTATGGGGGGAATTTGAGGAAAAACCTTTTTACCCTGAGACGGTCTGGAATGCACTGCCTGGGAGAATGGTAGAGATGGGATGCCTCACATCCTTTAAAAAAAGTACCTGGATGAGTACTTGATATGCCATAACATTCAAGGAAAGTACTGACAAGTGTGATTAGGTGGGCAGGTCAGGGTCTTTCATGTGTTGGTGCAGACTCGATGGGCCGAGGGGCCTCTTCTGCACTATAGTATTCTGTATTTGGTGATATTAAAAGTGTATAGCATGAATTTGCGAGGGTTGAACCAAAACCAGTGATCAGATTTAGCAGTACTGAAGAGAAGCTTGAGAACATATGAAAGTTGTTTTTTAATCGGAGTTTTTTTTCCCCCGTGTAGGTCCACAGTTTTCAGATGACCCAACTCAGCTACAAAATCCAACATTTGGTGAATATAGGCAATATCAGTGACAAATGGGTTGCAATACTTTAATTTTATGGATGCTGAAGGATTAATAGTATTATTACGGGAACAAATAAGTTACTCCAGACATCCTATGAAGAACGCACCATCCTACGTAGTCATATGTAACCATATTTAAGGTGGCTGATGTGAGTTACTGCAGGGCTGGTGTGATTTAAGAAAAAAAGGCCATTGTAGAAAATTTCATGTAAAAAAATGATTTTCTGCCAATGGTCTTGGAATATATGTACATATGGTATATACCATATCTTACCTTGATATGAAGACTCTTGTATCAGAACTGTTATGTAATCCAAGATTATTTTATGCCTGAGTTTTATAGAGTTCTCTGGTGAATATATTTGTAAACTGTATGGTCAAATAATCTAATGAAAGTGTCCCTTTTGTTATTTCAAATCCAACAAAATATAATCACAACATCCAGTCTCTTCCTAAGAAGGGTAGTTTTCAGGCATTGATTTTAACGAGTAAGGTCATAACTATTATTGAGAGAGCAAGAGTTTCATCTCATTACATCAAAAATTGAAGGCCAAATCATCCACTTGGTAGCAATTTTATGGATTTAGTTTATTTATTACTTTGGCTGCTACGTTTATGAATACACTTGCTGTGAGCTGACTGTTTTTCTAAGACTCCAAGGTTATATAAAGTTGATAATTATTTGACATACTTTATTTATAGTTGAATTCAAATTCATACATTTGAGCAGCGAAGAAACTAAGATCAACTTCATAGTAACAAATGAAAGATGGAAATTGAGGCTCCAATATTGACAAGAAATACTTTAGATTTGAAAACCCAATCATTCTAGGTCAATACAATGTACTTATAAATGTCACTTAAGTGCTGTCCTTCCAACACCTTGTGTTAAATTGAGCACAAAGCAACTTGTCACTTGATAGTACCGTACCAAATTTCCATTAGGAGCTACAATTGTGGCAGTGAAGAATAGCAGTGTGTGATGAGATCTTGTTTCTTCACTAATAGAATGTTCTACCAGACTGAAAGTGTATATCCTCAATAAATATTTGTCTTAGTCTGGTGCTTTTTGTTGATTTCTCCCCCCCCCCCCCCCCCCCCAAATTCCTAGAATTTATTATGGCTGGGATAATCCAGTCAACAGCTGATTTGTCTTGCCAGAAGGTGCAATTGAAGTCTTCCCATGTAATCTGTCTTGTAGCCTTTCAGTGGGAGAACTTATTTCTGTTGAAACTAAATTAATTTTACAGAAGAACCTGACTGCTGATATGTCTGTCCAGATATACTCCTCCCACTGTTTACACTTGGCCTCCACCTGGGCCTGTCAGATGTTTGGAATTGGTGCTGCCTTCGCTTGGACAGTCTCTAGTAAGAGACTCCCACAGATTAGTGGGGATGTTGCATATTTTCAGGGATGCTTTGAGGATGTCCCTGAAACATTGCTGTGCAAAGTTTGGAGTACAGAGCTTGTCTGGGAGTCTTGTCAGGTATGCAGGTGATGAGGCCTCCCCACCATAGCTCATTGGCTGTGATCAGTGTCTCAATACTGGGGATGTTGGTCTGAGGGAGAACACTGATATTGGAGTGTCTTTCCTGCCATTGAATGTGCAGAAGCATCACTGTCATCCCATAGAAGCAGCTGTAAAAGGCAGTTTTGCACCCATTATGAGCTGAAACTTGAGCACAGCATCAAAATCCGTTGGAAACTTTAGTTTGAGATTGAAATGATCAAAGAACCTTTTCCACTTTTCTAACATGTAAATTGATTCAAATCCTTAGCTAAGAACTTTTTTGTGTCAATGAACGGAGAAACATGACATACAACTTCAAGACGCACTGCAGTGTGAGGGCCAGATGTGCTCCATGGGCCTAGTTAACCTACCTCCCAACATAGAAACAGGCCTTTTATCTCTGAGCCTCTTTCATCATTCAGTGAGATCAGGGCTGATCTGTGACTTTGGTCCGTTGGTAAGAGATACTGTACCTAGCCCACAACAACTATTTTTGATTAACGTTTGCCAGCAAATTAGATGCACATTTGCAGTATAATGAGCAGTGATCACTAAAGTCTTACAGGCATAAGGGGAGATGAAACAATTCATGCTGGTGCGTTATCAGACAAACCTGCTTCATATGTTTTCGGTAAGATGTTTATTCCTTCAGAAGGGACCTTGAGTTTCTAAGCCCAGAGAAGATATCCACATCGAATGATTGTAGTCTGGCCAGCCTCTGCACTAAGTGCGGTTAATACCTAGAGCTCCGCTGTGAGTCTGAGTCATATTTTGTGTGAGAGAATTGTGAATAAAATTGCATTTAAACCGTGTACCTGTTTTGTCCTTTGTTTGTTTTGCAAGTAAGGGCACCTCGGTAAAACATTTGAATAGTAAACTGGTCGAAGTGTCTGAGATTTTACAGACACAGTTGAGATCCAGAAGGATTTCAATCAAGTTAAACGGTATAAAAAAAGTATTACAAATGATTCTGTGGGATCTTGTGTGTTTGCCACAAGCAGTTGAATTTATTAGACTTGACACAGACTTATTTTGGAAAATAATCACGTGAACATTGTATATAACTCATTGTAAATGTAATACAAACATCTCTTAAAGATTCAAAACTAGTGAATGATTTACCTGATTTTATCCACACAAATTGGAAGACAGTAATCATGTTTATATCAAAGCTGAAGTATGAATATTCCAAAGAGTGCTGGGAAGTAAAAAACTATTTTGTGAAATAAGGTACGTAATTTTCCTTGGAATTATAGGTGAATCGTAATAGTTTCACACCAAGATTTTCTTCACGTAATTTTGAACATTTTTGTGGAGTTGGTTCCTCGTGGCTGCAAAAGTCTCCTCTGCCAGTTTACGTGTCCCTTCAGTTTCAGACCACATGGCTCGATAAACAGGAACGGTGTACTTTTGTTTTCCCTGTGAAGAGAGCAAGTGACAAAATTTACTATCTTGAGGGAAACTAAACAGAATTAATGCTAGGTTTATTGACTGACTACTAGTGAAGCAGTGACCGTCATCTCATGGCTATCCTGGCCACCATTTCGGCAACACAGAATTCCAGTGGTGTAACACCTTTTTTGTTATGGTGACCATTTTTATACTACACTGAAATAATAGGACAGGGACAGCATAGTAATAAGCAGAAATGTTAACCCATCTTTCTTAGTCTCAATTTTTTTGATGTTAACCAGTCTCTCATTTAAAAATAAATAGACTTGGGGTACCCAATAAGGGGGCAATTTAGCATGGCCAATCCACCTACCCTGCACATCTTTGGGTTTTGGGGGCAAAACCAATGCAAACACAGGGAGAATGTGCAAACTCCACATGGACAGTGACCCAGAGGCGGGATCGAACATGGGACCTCGGTGCCGTGAGGCAGCAGTGCTAACCACTGCCCCACCGTCAGTCTCTATTTCTTGACTATTTTTCTCTGTGCCACAGTCTTGTTTTCCGATTTGTGCCTCCCACCTAAGTTGTCTGTTTCTCAACTTTGTCTTTGTTCCCCAGCTCACTCACATGGTCTTTCTAAACCGCTTAATGTCTCAAATCTTATTCTTTCTGTGACAACCTGTCTTTATTGGTGATACCAATCTATGTAGCTCTGTCCTTCAATGTTTGGTTCTACTCCCCAGATTTTTCTCTCCCTCCCCATTCTCCATCTCTCACTTACCCTCAAGTAATCACCTCTCCGTTATTACTGAGTTTTCAATGCATTTTGAAATGACTCAATTTTAATGTACAAGATACAAATAACGTACTCCACATCAAATGTGTATCTATAATGATTTTACATTTTTCATAATCTTGCATAGAGTTTTTGTAGAACACTGAAAAGAGGCTTCAGTATAGTATATTCATTTAAGTACCTGACTATGGAGGAAATTCTTGAGTTCATCAAATGCTTCCTCATAGTTATTTTTCACAATAATCTGCACCCAGCGAAAACGCAGTTCAGCATTCTTAGCCTTGGATATCTTAGGGTACGTTTCAGCCAACTTTGCAACATTACCTACAGAAAGATTAGCAGGATTCAAATTTTATTACATCCATTATCGTTATATTGCAAATAATGTTTCATCTACAGTATAGTTTTTTTGAAACAATACCTTTTTGCATTATTAAGGGTTCCAAATAATATCACACCACCTTTCAGTATATGCGTACATGTAAGACATTTCACTTCAGTAATTTCCCATGTTTCATACTCTGGAATTCCTGAACCACCCAGATCAGCAAAATCTCAAATCCAAACCTTGGCCTGCAGAGTTAGCAGTCTAACAGCAAGAATGTCACAAATGGCCTGGCCTAAGGTTTGGAGGTGTAAGAGGGCTGGGGCAGGGGTGGTTGTGGAAGGTGGTCCTGTTCCTGAACACAACCTTGTGACTATCAAACCATAAAAAGCAATACACTTTAGATTCAATCCTTGTTCCACTGAGTTAGCAAACTTGAACTGGGGAAATAATAAAAACGCTTGAGCACCCCTTTAAGGGAGGGATGGAAAATAAAAAAGATCAAAGGTTTCCACTCCTAAATGGTAACAAGTAGCCTCATTCAGCAACTACATATCTGTTAAGCTAAGCGATCCAACGATGATAGCTGAATCACCTGCTAACACTCACTATCAGGCGCATGCATAAAGAACGGTCTGAGGGTGTTGGTGACATAGAAATGTGCAGAAAAGGATGGGATTAAAAAAGAGAATTGCACTTACATTGACCTTTATAGTCAAAGTAGTACTGATGCAGGGTGTTAACTTTCGTAATGTCGGAAAATCTGGCAGACAATTTGTGCACAAGGTCCAACCAAAGATCAGTGAGATTAATAACTTTATGGCATTGGTTAAAGGGCAGGACATCAGAAGGCTTCCACGGAGGGTGCCAACAGATATTGTATATCCGCCTGAGAGGGTAGATTGGGTTTCAGCTTAATATGCTGTCCAAAAGATGGCACAATTGACCCTGCAGTCCTCCCTCTGCTATGCTGAAAAGTGGCCCTTGGATATTTTTCACAATCTGCACCCAGTGAATAAATAGTTCAGCTTTTGTTATCGCTGGGTACATTTCAGCTAACTTTGTAATATCTACAAAACCAGATTGCAAATTTTATTGCCGATATTAGAATCAACTTCGATTATGTGCTAATGTATCTGGAATGGGACTTGAATGCACAACCATAACTCTTAGTGCCACCATTGAGCTAAGGCTAAATGTAAAAGTGTATAATCACAGATTATCTGTATCTTTAATCTTTACTATGAATTTGATCATTAGGTTTTGTACCTATACACTGCTGCCATCTTTAAATGTGTGGAATTCTCCCATAGAAATAAATTCTAATTCAATAATTTGAAATCTTTGATAGGTTTTTGCTGGGATGTGGGGCCAAGGTTGGGTGGATGGAGTTAGGATACAGAGTGGCCATGATTGCATTGAATGGTGAAACAGGCTTGAGCGGAAGAAGCTACTCGTGTTCCCAGGAGCTTGAATCATTTTGAACTCAAGGGCCACATGTTTATTTAAATAACATTCAATTTAGGTGCATAGTGTTTAGACTTACTGAAACAAACCTATGAATACACAATTTTAAAAGATTAATTTCCTGAAAGGAAATATTTTTAATGATAAAGGATACCAGTCTAAATGTTGCCAAGTGTGTTTCATGTTTTGCTCGGAGTAATGAAGAAATATTAAACTTTATTACATGATGGATATAATTATGAGCTGTTACCTGGAGGCAAAGGTGATTTTTCCAAGAGTTTATCAAGGAAATACACAATCTGGTAGGTTCTCCATGAAGACATATCGATGGCTTTGATAGCATCCATGCTCAGATCTGCAGCTAGCCACAGAGCTGCCAAGTTTTCTGCAGGTTTCATGAGAGTATCACCAGATGTTAGATCTGGTAGGTAAGGTGGCCATCCAGGTGTGTTCAACCAACCATCAAATTCAAACCCTTAAACAAGAGGAAAATGAGATGATTCAGCAGCTAGTGTACTAGAATGTTTCACTCATATGAAATAGTCCTGGTTTTTGTCTCAACCTTGACTTGTTTGACTCTGCTGCATTCAGTATCACTGGAACACTGTTTTTGACATTCGCAGTTTATTATAATACAGGTACTAGTCCCCTTATCCAGGAACCTTGGGATCAGATTTGTGCAATTTTAATACTTGAAATAAAGTATGGGAAATAATAAAAGGGTTATGTACTTTTGTTTTATTTTACTTTTTCATTTTTTAAAAATTACATCTCGACTGAGGAAGAGTCATCACCAGGAGGAATGCAGGGGTGGTAGCTGCTGAAGAGACACAGGCTGCAGAAGGTGGAGGATTAGGCTCCATTATAGTTATTTTAAACATGTCCTGCAGCTTACGTCAGTCCAAACATGTTGGCCCCTCTTGTATTTTGTCGACCCATGTAATATGCTGCCATCTATTGAAACTCTTCTTGCCCCACATCAACTGTTGCTTATGCAACAGTTATTAAGACACTTTTTCCTGTTCATCCACTGCTCATTTCCTGCATCATAATCACTCTTATTCTTTTCATTCTTATTCATGACCTGTCAATATTTCACTGTCAAGAGTTGGAAGTGAACCAGAATATCATCAATATTCAGATAATCCCCAACAGCTTCTTCATCCAACCACATGGTTTCAGCACATGATAAACCTTTAGCATGGGGCAGCACGGTGGCGGTGGTTAGCACTACTACCTTACGGCACTGAGGACCTGGATTTAATCCCAGCCCCGGGTCACTGTCCGTATGGAGTTTGCACACTGTGCCTGCATGGGTCTCATGCCCACAACCCAAAGATGTGCAGGCTAGGATTGGCCATGCTAAATTGCCCCTTAATTGGACAAAAACAGAATGAGGTACTCTAATTTATAAAAAAAAAACCTTTAGCATATGCTAACAAGTCTTCAACATTTTGCTCCTCGACCCACAACCACTAAAATCAGTTTCATCTCATCTTTCAATTTCATACTCTGCACTGGCCTGGATGAGTGCAGCTCTAACAACACTCAAACTCAACACCATCCAGGACGAAGCAGCTCACTTGATTGATCCCCCTTCCACATTCAATCACTCCACCATAGATGAACAGTGGTAGCAGTGTGTACCATCTACAAGATGCACAGCAGGAACTCACCAACGCTCCTCAGGCAGCGCCTTCCTAACCCACAACCACTATGATCTAGAAGGACAAAAGCAGATAGCTGGGAGCACTATCACCTAGAAGTTCCCCTCCAAGTGCCTCAGCATCCTGACTTGGAAATATATAGCCGTTCCTGCACAGTCACTGGGTCAAAATCCTGAACTCCCTCCCTAACAGCACTGTGTATCTACACCTCGGGAACTGTAGCAATTCAAGAGGGCAGCTCACCACCTCAAGGGCAGTAGGGATAGGCAATAAATGCTGTCCTAGCCAGTGGCGCCCACATCCCGTGAACGAATAAAAAAAATGTGCCATCCATTTATCAAAATATCTTGGGGTATTTTGGCCCAGGTCTTTGCAACACTTCAGAGTGCATCTTTTACACTGAATTATTTTTGAATGCAGCAAGCATTTTGTGCTTTAATCAATCTTGTATCTGGTCTGGAGTGCTGAATGACTTGATCCTTGGGCTGGATCAGGAAAGTCAGTGAATAAACTCCAAAAACATTGTCTCTGATGAGCAGTTCTGCACTGGGCTGTGTAGCACAATTCTCAAGGAGCTAACATAATTTTGCAGCTCCTCCAAAGACTCGCACATAAAGTGGCAGCTCAATAAACTACTCTGCACACCAATTGGCCCAGAGGACAAAAGGCTGCTCTCTCCTTAGAGTGCTGACAGGTGGTGATTTAACCGGAGGTTCACTGCACCTCAGGTGAGGGGCAAGGTTAAGAAGATGGGGCCTTCATGAATAACCTCAGCTGGCACGGAAATTGAACCCACGCTGTTGGCGTCACTCCGCATCATGAACCTAGCCATCCAGCAAACTGAGCTAACCGACCCCCTAGTATAACCAATAGTTAAGCTGAATAGTTCAACTATTTTGAATGGTTTTGAATTAACTTTACTTTTTAATATATTAAAGATCTGACTAGAGTAGCCCAATCTAATTAAAAAATAAAAGATATGTTTCTTAAAGAGTCATTTACAGCAATTTAAAAATTGGGTGTTGGATTGACACAGTTGGATTACTGCAAATTTATTTTGGGTAAACTGATATTCATAGAATCATAGAATTTACAGTTCTGGAGGCCATTCAGCCCATTGAGTCTGCACTGGCCCTTGGAAAGAGCACCCAGGCATCCACCTGATCCTCGTAACCCCACCTAATCTTTTGGACACTAAGGGACAATTTAGCATGGCCATTTCACCTAGCCTGCATATCTTTGGATTGTGGGAGGAAACCAGAGCACCCGGATGAAACACACGCAGGCACAGGGAGAAATGCAAAGTCCACAGAGTCACCAGAGGCCGGAATTGAACCTGGGTCCTGGAGCTGTGAGGCAGCAGTGCTAACCACTGCCACCCACTGCTGTATTCCAAGTTTTAACTATAAAATAATTTTTTGAAGTTTATTTAAAAGTTACATGTTAAAGCACTGCCCAATAATGCAGACTCTATCGCAGCGGCATGTTGTGGTGGTGTTTGGGCAGATGCTTGGCAAAAAATATTTTCAAAAAAGATGCAAATATTGATGACTGTGCCCAACAATACCCCAATAGCTTTAAAAAAAAAATTTTTTAAATAAATAAATTTAGAGTACCCAATTCTTTTTCTCCAATTAAGGGGCTATTTAGCATGGCCAATCCACCTACTCTACACATTTTTTGGGTTGTGGGGTGAGAACCATACAGACATGGGGGGAAATGAGCAAACTCTATACGGAGAGTGGTCCGGGGCCGGGATTGAACCTGGATCCTCGGCGCAGTGTGGCAGCTGTGCTAACCACTGTGTCACCGTGCTGCCCCCATCTTTAAAAATTCTTAACGTATGTTTAATTCCCCTCTACAAAATCTTACTTCCGGTTTTCATGTTTTTGCTAACTTGCCCCCTTATCAATTCCCATGTTCATATTTATAATGGAAACTTTATGTAAACTCACAATTGTGAAATACATGCACCCAATAACGATTGCAGTAAAGCTCCTCAGCTTTACACCTCCCTGCTCTTCCTCCTGCAGAGACACTCCTTTTTTTCCAAATCAAGCAAGGAACCAGCAGGAAGTAGAAAGGTCAATGAGTGAGGATGAATTTGAGCTAATAATCCTGGATCACAGCACCGTTCATCATGTTACACAAGGCAGTCAAAAGCAGTCCAACATTATAAAGAAATTAAGCTACTTAATCAGCTGTTACTAACATCTACCACAGAAATAAAACGCCTGGGCATACAGACGTGGGTTGAGGGCATCTGTGCAAACTGGGATAAAGATGGCTGGGCTTTAAAGAGACTGATTTCTACAAAAAAACATAAATCTCTGTAAATACTTCGTCATGAGCAAAATCTGCATCAACAACAAATTCCCGTGGTCACCAGATGGATTGGTATAAAATTGTAAGCTAACTTACAGAAGTAGAAAACAGTTGCTTCAACTGTATTTTGATCTTACATTAAGCTTTGGGGGTGGCGAGTTAAGTGAAAGATTTTTTTTAACTCCGTGGCCAAGGTGAATACGATGAGGAAGTAGGATACAGTAGCAAACTGTAATTAATAACCGTTCATTGTGGTAGAGCCTATTTCCATTTTATAATTTCTATGCACAATGCTGAATGCATGCAGACTTTGTGAGCAAAAATATAACTTCAGAGCTGAATGTGGAGCCATTATCGTGGCAGATTTCCTTTTTGTAAAACACAATAATTCTCAAAAGCGTGGTTCGCAAGTGTGTTCCAGGTGCAAAATCCAAGTGACATGCAATGTCATGGCCAAGGCCACACGAGAGAACAAGCCAGAACCCTAATCTCCACCATTTGTACAATGTCATAAACCACATCAGTTCCAAACTTGTGTGGCACAAGTCAATATAAGCATGAGCAACAATGCAGTTTTTTTAATAAGCAAAATTTATGTTAGTTAATATGGTTTAATTGATATAATTGCAAAGTATTAGTTTTTTTAGAAAAAGATTGCAAAGATTTTCCAACATCAGAATACTTTAAATTAACGTGTGCTCTTATTTTATTAATGAAAATGTCTAAATTTTAGTTTCTGGCATGAATTAAACATTTCTATATATTTAATTAAAAATTCGCACACGTTAATTGCAGTTAGTAGCAAAACAAGGCAGCAAAATTTATAGTTCCTATTTTATTCTGATGACTTTCTTTTGCAGTGACAAGCTAAAGTGGGTGGAGTCTGCAGATTTGATTGTCCTGCAGACTAAAACATTTGAGAAGCACAATTTTTATGTTACTGATACAGATCACTGCGTCATCTGGAGAAGTATTCTGCAGGTAAATCTTGATGCTCAATGCTGCAGGGTCTGATGCAAATCTTCAATGCAAATGTAAATGGAATGTTGGAACCTACTCAGAATTTTTAATATTTAATACACCCCATAAATGGATAATTGTAATTGCAATGAGTCATTTATTTATTTGTAATAGGCAAGGAGAACAAATACATATTTTAAGTAATTTCCTCCATATCAGATGATTAATGTATTAAGGAGTTATCAATTATGAAATGACAAGATGTCAAGTGGAGCTTGCGATGTCAAATCGGACATTATCAGAATCCCTTACATGCACCATAAACATATTCATTACATGCTTGTAAATCCATATGAGGGTCAGGTTGGTCTCTGAAATTTAACAAGACCATGCAACAATATCTATGAAAACCATAACTAACCACCATAAGTCATTGACCCATTAGTAACAACAGGAGGATTAAATCTAAATAAGTATACATTCAATAAATGTTGCATTACCTGGCCGTTTTTCAATATCCTTTTCCTTTAGTTCTGGGAAATAATTTAAATAAAAATTCAAGGTATCCTCTGCTACAATACTTTGAAACTTGAATTTCTCCACATAGGCCTGCATCCAAACAAGAGTGCATTAAGATTACAAGAGTTTGTTCAAATGAAAACAAATGCCAAAAAGGGAATACTGAGCAGGTAGGGACACCACCACCCCACAAGTTGCCCTCCAAGCTACCCACCATTCTGACTTTGGAACATTATCGCCATTCCTTCACTGTTGTTGGCCAAAATCATGCAACTCCCGATCAGTACTGTGGGTGGCACATGTGCACTTGCTCATGGCTGTTCACTGGCATCTTCTCAAGGGCAACTGAGGTTAGGCAATAAATGCCTGCCTGGCTAGCGATGCACATATCCCATGAAAGAAATAGGATTTGTTTTCAATGAGAAAGTAGCAAAGCACTCAAACGTGGGACAAATATGCGAACTCTACAGTGAAGTGTTAGGGCAGCACGGTAGCAGAAGTGGTTAGCACAGTTGCTTCACAGCTCCAGGGTCCCAGGTTCAATTCTCAGCATGGGTCACGGTCTGTCAGGAGTCTGCACGTTCTCCCAGTGTGTGCGTGGGTTTCCTCAGGGTATTCCGGTTTCCTCCCACAGTCCAAAGATGTGCAGGTTAGGTGGATTGGCCATTCTAAATTGCCCTTAGTGTTCAAAAAGGTTAGGTGGGGTTACTGGGTTATGGGGATAAAGGGGATAGGGTGATGCGGGGTTTAATTGGGGTGCTCATTCCAAGGGCCGGTGCAGACTCAATGGGCCGAATGGCCTCCTTTGCACTGTAAATTCTATGATCTATGATCATGTTATTGTTTACACCATGTGCTTCCCTCATCTGGCAGAATGTACATCCTCTGGTATCTTTTGCATGATATTTCTTAGTCCATTGGAAACCTACTTGCCAGGGAATTTAATCCGCAATACACCGATTTTAACTCTGGTCACCACAGGCAAGTTATTTGTCAGGGTGTATTTGGCTTGGGAAATATCTTAAGTATGTTCATCAATGAATGTCTTTCCAGGTTTGGATAAGTTTCTACACATTAATCATAGGAACAAGAAACTCTGCAAGCAGTATTGAGGTGAATGACTAGCTAATCTGTGGTGCTGTTTGAGGGACAAATGTCAGTCAGAACACCGGGAAAATTCTGTGCTCTTCTTTGAATAGTACTTTATGATTTTTAATGCCCACCTAAATCACTAAACTCGACAGAAAACTTGATTTAATGTTTCACGAAAGGGGCAGCACCTGTAACAATGCGACCGTTCTCTCGGACTTTGCCTCATTAAGTGTTCAATTACCAAACTGCCACTGCAAATCATAATCTTCTGACTCAAAAGAGCAGAACTGAGTTAATCTGATAGTTTAATCTAACTTCCAATTAGCTAGAAAACTGACCTTCAAATAGGATTGTCATTGGGTGCAAAACCTTCGGGAAATATGTGCTGCAACTTCAATGTTTCTCAAGAAAAGGACACCTCAAAGCTCAATTTGCAATTAGCAGGGGGATTGCCAGAAGGAAATTAAATGAAGAAATTCAAGGGAGAAAGTCAAAACCTTAAGAGGAGTGGTTTACATTTAAATTTTGAATATCGATTTTCAATACCGTCATTAAAATCAGCCTAGTTACTCAGCGATGAAGAGCAGAAAAATTTTATTTTCCATTCGGTCTTGGATTACGAAAGTCACTGGCAAAGCCAGCATTTATTGCCCATCCTGAATGGTCCTGTGACTTGCTAATTTTTTGATTGCAAACCTGTTAATGAATAACGTTCATCTTGTCCATCAGGGTGGGTTGTAGAAAGGAAGGTTACTTGCTTCTAATCAGAAAATTTATAATTTCAAAAGGTGTTTTATAAATCAGGGGAAAGCCACTGGGCTCCTCAAAAAAAAAATTACCCCCCCCAACCCCATTCCGCAGCTTGAACCAGGTACAAATAGGATGTCAACATTTCTTACGTAGGTTGAAATGAAATCAAATTTCCTAAACTGGTGTCATTTCCATGCTATTTTTTTGAAAAATAATTGGTGTTTAATTAACCATCATGGGCGAAATTCTCCGGAAACAGCACGATGTCCGCCGAATGGCACTCAAAACGGCGCAAATCAGTCGGGCATCGCGCCGCCCCAAAGGTGCGGAATGCTCCGCATCTTTGGGGGCCGAGCCCCAAGCTTAAGGGGCTAGGTCGGCGCCGGACGACTTTCCACCCCGCCAGTTGGCGGAAAAGGCCTTTGGTGCCCCGGCAGCTGGCGCGGAAATGACATCTCCGGGCGGCGCATGCGCGGGAGCGTTAGCGGCCGCTGACGGCATTCCCACGCATGCGCATTTGAGAGAGTCTCTTCCACCTCCGCCATGGTGGAGACCGTGGCGAAGGCGGAAGGGAAAGAGTGCCCCCACAGCACAGGCCCTCCCGCGGATCGGTGGGCCCCGATCGCGGGCCAGGCCACCGTGGGAACACCCCCCGGGGCCAGATCGCCCCGCCCCCCCCCCCCCAAAGACCCCGGAGCCCGCCCGCGCCGCCCTGTCCCGCCGGTAAGGTAGGTGGTTTAATCTACGCCGGCGGGAAAGGCATTTTAGCGCCGGGACTTCGGCCCGCCAACTGGCGCGATTCCCGCCCCCGCCGAATATCCGGTGCCGGAGACTTCGGCAACCAGCGGGGGCGGGATTCACGCCAGCCCCCGGCGATTCTCCGACCCGGTGGGGGTGCGGAGAATCTCGCCCCATATTCTGACAAATAATCAAAGCCTTTTCTTGAAAGGAATAACATAACGAAGAAAGCACATTTATATGTTAACAGTTTAAGGTCAATTGATAAGCAAAGACTGCATCTTTGCTTGGTCACCAGACTTTCACTACGCTACTGAACTGTTCAATTATCATACTTCAACTATTTGTTTCTCTAAATAAATCTACATGTGAATACATACAATTAGATAAGCCCTTTATCAGACATGTCTGATATCATCCTTAACGCGCTGTGAAATACGGTGGGATCCTACAGATTAACCGATAAATCTGCACAAGAGAGAATAGTTTCTCCTCTAGCACAATATTTTCCATATGCTAAAACACATGGTTACATTTCAGATAACTAGATTTAGTTACATCAAACTTGCCTTCCCCAGACAGATTGTGTATGCATTATTGCCTGGTACATAAAATATTAGTTTAAAGGCATTATCGCTATTCAACTAAATTTATTAAAAGGTTGGTGGAAATCACAGAGCATAGTATTGCTTGCTTTGTCCTGAAATCAATCAAATTAAGGTAAGTCGTTGGTGGGGTTTAGAAAACATTCATTCATTTGACAAACTTCATTCAACAATTGAAGTAACTTTTTATTCTCCTCTGTTCCAGTTATCAATTTGGAAGGGCACATCAGGTGACGTAAAGCAGCATGCTCCCAGTTCACTGGACCAATACTGTAGCTCGGATGGAGATGTCCTCAGGGAACTCCATGGGCCATTACAAATAGCCATGTATAAATTACATTAAAGCCTCCATCTCAGGTTTAGTAATATCAATTCAGTTAACAAAATGTCAGGACCTTATTTTTGCATTGAAGGGGAGAGTGGAAGTTAGAACTGTGTAAGTTGCTGTTACTGCACATCAGTCAGTTTTAACTAGCCAGTTATATATGTTAAAGCATAAATTACATTCTAAGCAGTATTTGTTGTTCCTCATTTGAGGGCATTGCTCAAGGGTTGGTCTCAAATTTACCAAGTTATCATTGCATTAGCTGGGAATTTCTGTATTATCAGATATTGCAGGTATAAAGTCACACTCTACTTTGTGGCAAGCAGGGGAGCTTGCATAGGAGTGGTTTTAAGCACAGGGCACAAGCCAAATATCTAGGTGAAAGCCTCAAAGACAAAACAGAAAATGTGGACTTGTCGATGGAGGCTACCACTTTTAGTGAAAGTAGAGAAACATATTTGAGAGCAAGTCAGCATTTTAAGACTTTATAGCTGGACTCAAAAGGCAAAAGCAACCTGAATTAAGCTCGAGAAGGAGTGGGCATCACAAAATAAATGGCATTTTAGAGCATTGCTGTAACTTCATGGGCAGCACGTTAGCATAGTGGTTAGCACAGTTGCTCTAAGGGTCCCAGGTTCGATTCCCGGCTTGGGTCACTGTCTGCAGAGTCTGCACGTTCTTCCAGTGTCTGCGTGGGTTTCCTCCGGGTGCTCCGGTTTCCTCCCACAGTCCAAAGATGTACAGGTTAGGTGGATTAGCCACGCTAAATTGCCCTTAAGTGTCCAAAAGATGGGGTGGGGTTACTGGGTTACGGGAATTGGGTGGAGGTATGGGCTTGGGTGGGGTGCTCTTTCCAGGGGCCTGTGCAGACTCGATGGGCCGAATGGCCTCCTTCTGCACTGTAAATTCTATGACAATTCATGTCGGATTCCCTTAAAATTTGCCTAAAATGGACCAGGCAAGTGATTAATCAGTTCATCATGAAAGCAAAACAACACGTTACTGATAGTAAAGGGTTCTTACCCGCAGGAAAGCATCAAATTTCTCCTGATCACCCACAAGGTGAGCTAAATATGACACAAAGCAGTAACCCTTCTCATAGGGAGTTTCATTATACGTTTCATCAGGATCAATACCTATATAAAAAAAATTCCAATTAAAGGAAAATAAATTTTCCGAATAATCTAACAATAATGAATTGGCTATGCTACGTCATTTCAATGAGTGATCTTGCTTCATTTAATTTTATAACCTCTCCCTGCAATGCATCAATCCCTCTTGCAGCCCCTCGCTGCTTGAAAGTCTCCAGCACTTCTCAATTTTTCAAAAGCATCTCTCAGCCCCTTTCCAATCCCCATTTTATATCTCCTTTTCAACAAAATGGATGTGAAGTAAGTTCTGATTACCCACAGTTTACCAAATGGTTAATTGTTTAGCATTTGGAAAAAGTTTCCATATAACACATTAATCATCTTAATATCTTTCATCTCGGTGGTGCCTTTATCAAAACAAAACTTGAGAATACACATTTACGTTTCACATTAAGTATTTAAAAGCAATTTTACAAATCCTTCTGTAGAAAAACAGCCAAAGAATTCCACGATGTATCAAGTACAAGGTGAACAGCGATAACGGGGTGGCACAGTGGCTAGCACTGCTGCCTCACGACACCGGGACCCAGTTTTGATTCTGGACCTGGGAGGACTGTGTGTGGAGTTTGCATGTTTTCCCATGTCTGTGTGGGTTTCCTCCGACAATCCAAAGATGTGCAGGTTGGGTGGATTGGCCATGAACAATGCGTGGAGTCATGGGTTAGGGCAGGGGAGTGGGCCTAGGTAGAGTGCTCATTCAGAGGGTCGGTGCAGATTCGATGGGCCAAATTGCCTCCATCTGCACTGTAGATATTTGATGGACTCGGGAGGTACATTTTGGCAGCAGAAAACAAGAGACTAGCCAGGAGCGTGACAGGCAACTACATTTTTTATAATATAAATTTAGGGTACCCAATTCATTTTTTTCAATTAAGGGCAATTTAGCGTGGCCGATCCATCTACCCTGCACATCTTTGGGTTGCGGGGGCAAAACCCACGTAAACATGGGGAGAATGTACAAACTCCACACGGACAGTGACCCAGAGCTGGGATCGAACCTGGAACCTCGGGGCCGTGAGGCAGCAGTGCTAACCACTGTGCCACCATGCTGCCCCCAGGCAACTAAATTACATAATAGTGCAAGATTCTATAATCAAGGATACAGACAGCCTTTTTTGTATACAATATTAGAAGCTCTGAATGAAATACCGTTTCCCTAGTACGAGGGTTAAGGACACACAAAGTGTGTCAGGTGCAAGGAATGATAAATTGTGACAGACAACTAGCAGGGTGGGCATTGGATTAAGTTCTAGATCAAGGGATGGCTAGCTGAAAGGAAAGCCTTTTCCTGAATCAAAATTACATCCGCATTCCTGTGGAGGATGTAAGTAGAGCAGGAGAGAAGAGTTATGTTAATATACTTGGGTGGGGCGGGAGAGGGGAACTGGAGTTAATAAAGCAGTTGAAATTGAAACTGAAATTAATTAAAAAAAATTTGAGGAAGGGAAATAGGCTATAACAGCGAGAAATAAACCAGTCTGGTCTAATCAGCGCAACAACCATAGAAAACACAATTCTAGGCAAAACAGTACTTGTTAGATAGGAATACAAATAGCAAAGGGTCTGCAATCCTTAATTTCTGTTCACTTAGTAGAAATATTCATTTAAATGGATTGAATTGTACTTACTAATGGTAAAAAAAAGTATACAAGATGAGACTCACTAATTAAGAGTCTTGAAACTAACCTCGTGTCAAGATTTATTCAAATTGAATTAAAATCAGGTTGAACAGATCTTGTGTCCAAGCACTCACCTGCTTCAATTTTGACCTTCAATTTGTTGAGTGGATGGTCCTCCCCTGTGTTATCCATGTGTTGACGAAGCAGGGCTCTTCCTGTCGCAGCCTCGAGACAAGTATATGCTGCACCTGAGAAATAAACATTACAAGTAAAATGTACTTGTAATTGATGTAAGCAAGGGAGCAGCTGAGCTTTCGTGAGCTGTGGCGCTACTCATCCTTTAATCCTTTTTTTATAATGATGTACAACCCATAATTATTTTATCCTGTATGTATGATCTGTGCTATATTCCTGGAAGATCCTGGCTGAATTTTGGTAATGGGGAACCAAGTCAAGAAAATCCTTGTTTGATCGAGTGGGCCGGAGGCAGCTGGCGTGGGACCAAGCTCGCAGTGGCGGTTTTGCTGGGGTGCAGGTCTACGCTTCGGAGATGACATTGGCATTGAGTCGATGGCTGCCATTTAATGAAATTGTGACAACAGTCTCAGCTCCTTGGCACAGGTTATTGATGCTCGCTCACATTGATGAATTGTAAGATATCCTATAGAGAATGGATGAAGCAGAGAAGAGAATCCTGTCAGTCCATAGGGCAATGTCCTTGGTGGATGCTCACCTTCAGCCCTTGAAAGTCCTGCCGCATGGTACGCCAAACCTCCTAGTTGATTCAGGGAGATGGGCCGGAGAAGGAAATTCCGTGCACCCGACCTCCCAAGGGAAGCTGGGATGAACTCCCGGCCGAATCGGAGAACTGGCTGCTATGCTTTCACAATCTCAATTTGAAGGTTGGGCATTTCTAATTCAATGGAGTACTGTATCCGGTCTTCGAGGCCTGGTCGAGGATCCTGACCACTGGTCTTCTGTCACTTTGTCTTCAATGTTTATCGAGAAGCATTGGAGGCAGCCGAGCATGATAGGCCCTCACATCTGCCAGGGCCAGGGCCTAGTTTCCTCATTACCGGGGCTCCGGGCAACGACATGGCGGAGATACAGGGGCTTTGGTGAAACTCTAGATGAAGCCTGGATGTTGCTCTATGATCCTGTCATGGTGGCTTTGGCTGTTACAAGCTCCGTGGATAGTTGTATTATCCTGCAGTAGGGCAGCATGGTGGTACAGTGGTTAGTACTGCTGCCTCCCGACACTAAGGACCCACGTTCGATCCCGGCCTCAGGTCACTGTCCTTGTGGAGCTTGCACATTCTCCCAGAGTTTGCCTGGGTCTCACCCCTATAACTCAAAAGGATGTTCAGGGTAGGTGGATTGGCCATGCTAAATTGTCCCTTAATTGGGTGCACTAAATTTAAAACAAATATTATCCTGCAGCTCATCACTAATCCCGAACTTTGATGCCTTGTGATTATGTGTGAGATTTTGGGTTATTGCCTTTTATCCTGGTACGGGTGTATGATATAGGAGCACAGGGGTGTTTGTCGACGGTTATCCTTTAATATCGTGAAAATCGTGCTGAGTTGGTTGTATGACACGAGGGTTATGCAGTATTTATGTAGTTTTTTTTAAACTGTGCTAGAATCTTTCCTTTTACACTGTGGGAGCACACTTTTTAGGTAATCTTCACTTTATTTGTAGACAAGGTGAGTAGCGTCACAGCAGGGAGGTGGTTGGTATGGTCTTGTAAGTCCTCATTTTGAGTGAGGAAGCACCCCCGTTAGAATTATTATTGTTGTGTCTTTCTTTTGTACTTTTGATCTGATGGAATCCTTGCTCGTCTCCTGATAGATCCTCTATCCTGGAGAAGATTGGGTGCCTTTTTTGTCTGTAGTTTTCGCATCTGGTAGAGTTGGAGTAGGAGGAAATATGTATTGGTGCACACCTGAACAAAGTAGTTAATCCTTGGATGTCTAGCTTTTCTTAGGTTGGTCTTCTATATTTACTTGGCTGCACAGGTAGTGATCTCTTGACTGCGAGTAGTTGACTGCAGTAGTAGCTATGTTTACCTGGGTCAGGTGGAGGGTATGTTGTGTTGTGGAGTAGGTCACCCTCCCTGGAGATGTCCCCTTTTGGGGGCTCCTGGACTTCTCCCCATCAAGATTTGGTCCCCCTTTGGAAGCAATCTGCAGGGCCTGAGCGTGAGTCTGAGTGCTTCGGTTCAGCATTTTTGTAGAGTTTTTCATGTTTTGGATGGAATAGGGTGCCCTCCTTCAAGTGGCCTTCTTTAGGGACTTCCAGGCTGTCCTCCTTCTTGAGGTGGTGGCTTCCTTGGGGAGGCAATGTCCTGTTTGTAATGAGGTTATGCTGTTCTGTCCCTGGTATCCTTTTGCAAAAATGTACATTGCTAGACCTTATCTGACATCTATTATCTAATCCTGGTATTCCCTCTCTTTATTTGGGTAAGAGAGGCACTGATACAGGCTCTGATTTTTTATATTTAATTCTGGGGGATCTCCCAACCTGTTGGGGGAAAGGAGTGTTGCATCACTTCTCAAGACACCCCCGTTGATGGTGGTCTTGATGATTCCTCGTCGATGGGGTTTCCTCGCAGGAAAATGGTTTTAAGATTTCCGGTGTTGGCGGGGCCGGTAATGGTGCCTCTGATTTGGCAGGACAGGAGCGAGGTCTGTTGTGTAAACAGTCTTGGCATGGTTTAAGTATCCTTGGTTTACTGGCTCCTGTATATAAAGAATGTACACTACCAAGTCACAACCCATAGCATCCTGTTGTCTCCCTTTTCCTGGGGCATCCTTTCATTACTTGGAAGTCTTGAGATTGAGTTAGGTTTTACCTTGTGGGAGGGTGTGTACCATAGGGTCATATGTTTATGGCTTTATCTTGGTATCCTGAGATCCGCTGCTCTTTTTAGTATCCTTGTGTTTTCTGTATGGAGACACCAACCACGATGATTGCTATGTTTGATAAGCTATGAATATTTGCTGATCGTTGTATTTATGTGGAATAATGATCACTCTGTGGTTATGTGTAAAATAGCCTCTTAGAATTAATGTCTGCAGATATTTTCTGCATTTCTTTTTCTTTGTTTTGGGATTAACTAATTCTTAACTGGCTCCTGCAGAGGTACAGGCTGGTCTGATCTGAGAAAAATACGTTATATTGTGTCCTTGGCGCCTCTGGTATAATTGGAGTTGGGGGAGGTATGCTTTGGTGCACACCTGAACAAGGTGCAAAAATCTCCGATATTTCCTTTGGCTGTTTGAGCAATTGCTGCACGTGGAGGTGTGTGCCAATTTTTCATGTTTTCATGGCTTTATCCTCTTCTCCCCATTCTCTAGTTTATCCGTCTGCCGTTTTTCTGGTGTAATCAGAGGAACCAAGTTTAATGATTAAGGTGAACCAATTGTGTTGGTGTCCTCCTGTCTTTTTCTGTATTCATGCACACAAAGCATTTTTTTGTGCTTGTACCGGTTTGAGGGTGTGTTGCATTATTTGTAAAATTGGAAAATCTATAATGAAAAAAATCTAATTTTAAAAAGTGGACATTGTCAGTTTGGCAGGAGACGGATCTGGAGGGCAAGAGAAAAAGGAGGAACAGACAACAATCTTTTTGTTCAATGGTGAGCTTGCCTTCCATCAAGCTCTCCAGGATTGCCACAAGGCAATGACAGTACATTGATTAGTCCTACCCCACCTTTAACAGTGTTACATTGCAGCTATCAATAACCTTTTTAAACAAATACTAGGCAAACAGAAACCTATTCGCACACTCCTCTGACCTATGACTTGCTGAGACGGAGTCGCAACTCCTCTCAGCTACTCTGCAAGGTGGAGCTATGACTAATTTCCAGTCAGTTCCTCCTTGTGGGTCTGTTGTAGATTAACAATGTTTCACACAGGAAAATCTCCATAATGAATGTGGTCGCTGCAACGTTTTGGTGGCAAACAATCCCCTTTATTGACTTTGTCTAAAAAAAAACTGGTGCTTTACAAAAGTCATGCATGACACTAGTAAAACAACTAACATTTAAAGATATATGCTTTAAATAGTGAGATGCATTATTTAGAAAACAAAAAAAATTAAATGGTTTAAAAAAACCTTGTGTAAGGGCCATTCCTGTTGATTCCCTTATTTCCTGTATCTTTTACTTTGTCAATATTATTTTTAGTCCATAGATATTTAAAGGACATATACCTTTAAGTCGAGCAGAGGAAGTGAGGAACTTAAAAGGTACAAAATAATACACTGTGCTCTGAAGATTTAGAACAGAAGAACTCAGACTTTCTGGCACAGAGGTTGGAGGGATTTGGTTTGATCGGTTGGTTGGTAGGCATAGATTTGCCAAGGACCATACCCTGTCTGGCAACAGACAGTGATTGGGTTCAGCCAGGTGGGGGGTTTCAGAGGATTCAGGAAGGAGAAAGGTCATGGACACTGGGAGAAGCTGTGAGTTTCTCTCTCTTTCCAAAATGCTTCCTGTCTGTTTTTCTGAATCTGCAGAAGAGTCTCACGATCCTGATGAATCTACAGTGAAAACCATTACAGACTGAAAGCAAGGACCTCATCCAACTGAAAGCCGAGACCAGAAGTATTTAACTGGAAGATGTCCATCTAAAACAGAGACTTTTATCCTTTTACTTTAGCATTACTTTTTGGTCACACTCCTCTTTTCTGTGTTTGTGCGTAAATAGAGGGTGGGGCAAGGTTCGTAATTTAATAGTTAACCAGTTGTATCTGTTCAAGTGGAGCTGGAATTGACCACGTCTGAGCCCAGAGTGTCGTAGCAGTTCTACCTCATTGAGCAATATACTTGAATGGTATGTACAAAAGAACATTTAAATAGTGAGCATCTCATCACATTTTCAGTAATGAGAATTGGGAGATTGAAATTCTGAATCATTATAATGTATATTCTTCAAGTAGCATACCGTAAAGTTCTGTTGTAATTCTCCGCTGTGCATACATTGTAAAGCCTTCATTGAGCCAGAAGTCTCCCCAGTTGGCATTTGTGACCAGATTCCCAAACCAGCTGTGAGAAATCTCATGGATGATGACATCAGCCAGTGATCGATCTCCTGCCAGCAGACACGGAGTGACAAATGTAAGGCAGGGATTTTCCATCCCACCAAATGGGAAAGATGGAGGCATGAAGAGGAGGTCATACCTTAGAATATTACAAGAAACTCAGGGTTACCAAGGTTTTCCTTAAAATATGCCATCCCACCTGCATACTCAGTCTTTTTACACTAGATCATTACTCAATACAGGGGTACTGCCTTCCTCCTCACTCATTATGACATATGGCACTAATCACCAAAAATTAGTTCTGAAGGCGGCGACAGTTAATGTGGTAGGTTGTTGGAATGATCCAGTCTCAAAACATATAAACTATGCAAGAACTGATGCAATTAATAAGGGCAGAGCTATATACTGTGGGCTGCAACCAACAGTCTTGGTGAAGATACAGCACTCTGATTTGCTTCTTTTTATCGGTTTGTCTATTCAACAAGACATGCACGTTTTTAAAAAACCTTGTGATCTCTTGCTAAATCAAGCTTAATGACAGTGCTGGTGGGATCGCTGTCCTGTCAGTACTGATTCACTCACAGTTTACTTTCTCGGCTAACAGAAAGAAACAAAAAAAGTTGGAAACACTCAGCAGGTCAGGCAGCACCCATGGACAGAAAAACAGAGTTGACATTTCAGATTGTTTACCTTTCATCCGGACTCATTATTTTAGTTTCTATCTCACCACAGATACTGGCCAGCTTGCTGAGTGTTCCCAGCACTTTTGTTTTTATTTCAGAATTCTGCTTTTACTTTCTGTACTGCATTGTGCAGTTTTGCCCTCTGGAACCCAATTGTCAGTTCAGCTCCACCCTTGATTTTGAAAATAACTCATCAACTTTCAAAAGTTTTGAAAAAATAACAAACACTTAGTCTAACTGGTCAGACAAGAGCAATTCCCATAAGTTAGCCCAGTACAGTAGCAAAAACAATGAACTCACTTCGCAATAAAACAATTCCCTCGGCAACAATTAATTTCGTAACTGCAAAGACGTGCAATCTTATGGGTGTGCCGTTGAAGAATGTGCACATACCCTGCTAAGAGTTTTATCTTCCTCTAAACAGGTTTTTATTTTAATTTGACTGCCAGGCTTTAAACAGCACAACAGCAATCGAGCTGAGAGCCCTGTGCAATCAGTTGCAATCCAACGAGTAGCAGAGAAACACATGCATGTCACCACAGACTTGTACTCTCACCGGTACCAGTTGACGTACAATGAACATATAGAATCAGTATTAAGAAAGAAACTTATTGTCAAAACATGCATTTATATGCAGTTTATCATGTTCTCACGACTTTCAAAGCAGACAGTAAACAACTGAATAATTTCAACATGCAAATATACCAGTCAGGCCATCAGGAAATCTCTCAAATTTTGTCCAATTCATGCCATGGGATCTTTGACATCCAGCTACCTAACATCTTGTTAGAAAGATTGTGCCCCTGTCAGTGCAGCTTCCCCACAGTACTCCATTGAAGGGATAACCTAGATTGCAAGCTTAAATCCATAACAGGGAATAAATCCGGAATTTTCAAAGGAAGCTGAGTTACACGGACGTTATGAATTTTGTAAGAACCCTGAAAGTGAACGGAGATTTATTTTTGGAGAAGAAATTTTAACAAACCCAATATCTTGTCAAACAAATAGACTTACTACCTCAAAGTTCCCATTCCTTTCATTTTTCTTTGCAGCACTGCATTCCAATTCAGTCGATCCATGGTCAATGACTGAAATCCTAATCATTAACTGCCGTCATAAAAATGAAATATTGGAGTAACCAGTTTATAAATTACTACATCATATTCTTTGTCAAAAGTGGAGTGGAGGCTGTTAGGTATGGCTAATATGAACACAAAAGTAAATAAAAGCAAAGTACTGTAGATGCTGGAAATCTGAAATGAAAACAGAAAATGCTGGAAATACTCAGCTGGTATGGCAGCATCTGTGGAAAGAGAAATAGTTAATGTTTCAGGTCCGTATGACCCTTCGACAAAGTGCATATACGAAATGAACAGACAGCAGAATTAATCTCTCAACATATATTAATATATCAACACATGTAGCATACATTGTTCCCATATGGCGCAGTAAATGCAAGACAAGCAAATTGTTCTTCAGAACAAGATGCTAAATCATTAATTAATGAACAATGTCATAGAAAATGACAGATCACAGAATGATTTTTAAACTGATAATAGAAGTTTCAGAGTGGTTAGCACTGCTGGCTCAGCACCAGGGACTCGTGTTCAATTTCGCCCACGAGTGACTGTGTGGAATTTGCACGTTCTCCCTGTGTCTGCGCGAATTTCCTCCGGGTGCCCCGGTTCCCACAAGTAATTTGGAACATTCTGAATTCTCCCTCTATATACCCGAACAGGTGCCGGAATGTAGCAACTAGGGGCTTTTCACTGTAACTTTGTTGCAGTGTTAATGTAAGCCTACCTGTGACAATAAAGATGATTTTTTTTAAAAAACTGTCTTATTATTCTATGGTAAATATATCCAAAGTCCAAGCTGTCAAGACAGACTGCAGGAGGAGTCAATAAGAACTTTATGAAAAGTACATAATAATACAAGAAAATGTAATTGTTTAATAGAATCATTATGAGTTGTATGATGAATGCTACAGAGCACTTTTTAAAAGAAAAGACATAAAGGGGAAACAGAAAATGAAAGACAGGACAACGCAATTGGAAGAGTTATAGTTGAAGGGTTTTTGAGAGATAAGAAAAGGACAAACTTGGCGGCAAGGTGGTGCAGTGGTTAGCACTGCTGCCTCACAGCGGCGAGGACCCGGGTTCGATCCCGGCACCAAGCCATTGTCCATTTGGAGTTTGCACATTCTCCCCTTGCTTGCGTGGGTCTCATCCCTACAACCCAAAAGATGTGCAGGCTAGGTGGATTGACGATGCAAATTCCCTTTATTTGGATTTTTAATTAAAGAAAAGGACGATCAAGGAGAAGGCACGGGAGAGAGTACATGCAAGAGAGAGACAGAAAAATGCATTAGGAAATGGTGAAATTAATAAGTCTGTATATGCACACAAGAGTCAATATACAAGCAGCTTGTAACTTGGCAAATTTGCAAAGATTTGGAGGAGGAAGGTATGCTCATACAGAGAGAAAGACGGCAGCTTGCCTTAATGAGTTAATTTCAGTTAAAAAATATTATTTTTCTTGTGTATCTCAGTTGATTCAATAACAGTCTGTGACAAGTGCAGAGAAATAGTTCAAAACCAAGTTTTGAAAATATTGTAACTAGTCGAAATACAAGCTTGTATTGTTCTTAGTCAAGGTCAGATTATAAATTTGCAGCTTGGCGGTGACAAAAGTTAAATGTTAACTAACCTTTTAGGATCCAGACTGCAAATGTATACAGCCAGTAAGTTCGATGCCAATGTGAGTGATGGTAAGCACCACTATTCAGAAGTCACAATTCAAAACTTGCAAGCCAATAGGTGCAAGGGGGGGGGGGGGGGCAGTATCAGGCCGTGCAGGTATTGAACACAAAAGTAAATAAAAGCAAAGTACTGCAGATGCTGGAACTTACTGCCGCACATGTTGCTCGTTCTCTTCATCTTTGTTCTCTTTCTATTGTTTTATTCCTTATGTTTCTTTTGTTTGCATTTTTGAAGTATACTAACCAAGTTTTTGCAATAAAACTCTCGCATGACCACTGGACTCTAGTCTCTTATTTGAAAATGACTTTATTGGTTAATGAGACGTGGCTATCGCTGGTTGGCCAGCATTTGTTGCCCACCCCTGACGGCATTGCTGTGGGTCTGGAGTAACATGTAGGCCAGACCAGATAAGAATGACAGATTTCCTTCCCTAAAAGGACATTAGTTAACCAGATGGGTTTTTACAACAATCAACAATGATTTTATAGTCGTCATTAGACTTAATTCCAGATTTTTAAAATTTAATTCAAATTCCACCATTTGCGCTGGTGGGATTTGAACCCATGGCCCCAGAGCATTACCCTGGGTCTCTGGAATACTAGTCCAGTGACGATACCACTACGCCACTGCCTCCCTTATTGAAAATAAGAGGTCCTACACAAGCAATTTGTTTACATGGAAAATGCGATTATACAATGTTTGCGCAGGAAATTCCAAAATTATAATATAATAATCTTTATTGTCACAAGTAGGCTTACATTAACACCGCAATGAAGTTACTGTGAAAAGCCCCTAGTCGCCACATTCTGGCACCTGTACGGGTACACGGAGGGAGAATTCAGAATGTCCAATTCACCTAACAGTACGTCTCTCAGGACTTGTGGGAGGAAACCGGAGCACCCAGAGGAATCTCAGACACGGGGTGAACGTGCAGACTCCGCACAGATAGTGACCCAAGCCGGAATAGAACATGGGATCCTGGTGCTGTGATTCAACAGTGCTAACCACTGTGTTACTTTGCTGCCCATTCAATTTTAAATGTTGAAATAAAAGCATGTGAAGCAAGGTGTATGGGCAGGACAAGTTTGTTTTACCAAAACAGATAGCAGAAAGACAGATTTACCTTCCCCACACATATGGCCCGAACAGCTTCTCACCAGCATTCAAGAACTCTTCAACTACACCATCATATTCCTCTTTAGCAGCGTCTAACAGACAGGGTTCAGTCCAGACACGACTCCTGTTCCAGAAATAAGATCACTCTCTTAATGCTCATCAGTAAGAATGGAACAATGAAAACCAAGCACTTTCGTTGATATAATTTCCCTACTCAATGACAGACATTATAATTCTTAAGAAAGTAAACCTTATTTAGCATAGCCAGCTTAATATCATTTCCCCAGGAGACAGAACTAAAGGCAACCAGATCCTATTATTACCTCTCTTTTATCACATACTGTGGCGATTTTCTGAGAACATTCATTGAATGTTCAGGTTGTTTCCACTGGTGGGTGAAAGCAGAACTAGGGGGGGGGGCAATGCCTCAAAATAAGGGGAAGTAGATTTAGGACTGAGTTTAGGAGGAACTTCTTCACCAAAGGGTTGTGAATCTATGGAATTCCTTGCCCAGTGAAGCAGTTGAGGCTCCTTCATTAAATGTTTTTAAGATAACGATAGATAGTTTTTTGAAGAATAAATGGATTAAGGGTTATGGTGTTCGGGCCGGAAAGAAGAGCTGAGTCCATAAAAGATCAGCCATGATCTCATTGAATGGTGGAGCAGGCTTGAGGGGCCAGATGGCCTACTCCTGCTCCTAGTTCTTATGTTCTTATTGAAGCTTAAATGTGCAGGTTAACCTGAAGTAATGGTACTTGTTATTTAGTTGTGATCTGTCTGTCATATTACAAAGTCAAAACGTGAGGTCCATTGTGGAAATGGTTCAAATAATAACCAGGGAGGGGACCATCATACCAACTGAAAGAGTTCAACAAATGCTTTAAAGCATCTTCAGAAAAAGAAAAAGTAAAAGATGCGAGCAAAAGTGGAACAGAATACATGAATGAAAAAGGACGTATGAAAGACTATGAGCAAGGAGGAAGGAAAAGGCAAGACAGAAAGAAGCACGAGAGAAAGAATCAAACATACTCCGGTTTCTACAAAGACTTAATTCCTACTGTTGCAGTGTAGAATTAAGCAGGAAGAATGGATTTCGCAGAGAAAAGGATACTTATGCAAAGAGAAAAAAAAATGTCTGCCTTAGACAACAATTTCCCACTCACAATTAGCTCCGAGGCTTTGCATTTACACACAGAACACACCTCGGCCATATTAGAGAAAACAGCCTTCACTGTCTCTATGATTTGATATCGGCTGATTTGTTTTCTTTAATTTGTTTATGAAATGTGAGCATCGCTAACAAGGCAAGCAATTGTTGTCTATCTCTAATTGCCCCAGAGAAAGCAGTGGTAACCGGCACCCTGAACTGCTGCAATCCGTGTAGAAACACCTGCAATGCTGTTTGGGAGAGAGGTGCAAGTTTCTGACCCAGTGCAAGTGAGTAAACAGCAATATATTTCCAAGTCAGGATGGTGTGGCTTGGAGGGGAACTTGTTGATGGTGGTATTCCCCTAAATGTTGCCATCCCTTGAAGCCTGTGCTAGATCTTGACAGCACTTGAATAGTTCGGAGGGTAGCACATTGGTTAACCCTGCTGTTTCACAGCGCCAGGGATTCAGGTTCAATTAGGTCCCGATGCTTGGGCAGCATAATCAAAGACCCCTCCCACCCGGCTTACTCACTCTTCCAACTTCTTCCATCGGGCTGGAGATACAGAAGTCAGAGAACACGCACGAACAGGCTCAGAAACAGCTTCTTCCCCGCTGTTAGCAGACTCCTAAATGACCCTCTGATGGACTGACCTCATTAACGCTACACCCTGTATGCGTCATCTAATGCCGGTATACCTTGCGTTGCCCTATTATGTATTTTCTTTTGTTCCCTTTTCATCCCATGTACTTAATAATCTGTTGAGCTTCTCTCAGAAAAATACTTTTCACTGTACCTACGTACACGTGACAATAAACAAATCCAATCCAATCCCACCCTTGGGTGAGTGTGGAGTTTGCACCTTCTCCCAGTGTCTTGGTAGGATTCCGCTGGGTTCTCTGGCTTCCTCCCATATTCCAAATATGTGCAGGTTAGGTGGATTTGCCATGCTAAATTTCCCCTTAGCGTCTCAAGATGTGCAGGTTAGGTGGGGTTACACAGGGTTATTATGGGGGAGTGGGGGGGGGGGGGGTGCTGGTGCAGGCTTGATGGACCAATGGCATCCTTCTTCACTGCAATGATTCTAAGAGCATTGCTTGCTAAAATGTCAGTGTTTATTGGAACTTTTCAACTCACCACTGGAATATTAGCCAGACTTCTGGTGCACTATTTGATCAATCAGTGCAAAGATTCCCCATGTCAAAACAGAAATATTTTGCTACTTTGCCCATGAAGAACAGGAAAGCTACACAAGCCTTCCACAAAGTGCAGAGCCTTGATGGCAAGTGCTTGACCATTGATAACCGTATAAGCAACCCTGCAGCAGATACGAATCAAAGATTTTCTTAACCAATGTATAAGTTGCACAATCACAAACAGAACCGGAAGTAGAAAGTATAGTTTCTCTACAGTAACAGCCCTCTTTTTAAAAAATAAAAAAAGTAAAACAGCCCTCTTTTTCCTACACGGACGATGTAACAATATGCTCTAATCACCATGATTTTTACTATCAAAGCTTTTGATTTCCTGCCATCTGTAACATTCAAGCATCCCTTTTGGCAATAAATCTAATATGTGTTTTACAGAAGCTGCAATCAGTTTATTGACCTGCTCAATGTCCATTCTTCACTGTTGCTAACCTTTGATCAGAGTGTAGTGTGTCCCTAGTCTCATTTTCTTTGTAAGTGCCACATATGCAAATAGAATGCTTTGACACTGCACTATATCTCATTTTATGGTGGGCTCAGTGCTGGTACAAACATCACATAACACTTTAGCCAATCATACTAATACTTTTCCCCAGTCTAGTGAGCACTTCAAAGACCTATAGACGTTGGTGACACTTACTAAGCCAAGTAATGACTTCTTCCTGTAAAGATGAAAAGTTCCCTTAGACCGAAAATTCCCTCCAGCTTTCACCCCAGAAAAATGAACTGCAGTCCTTAAAGAGCTCCTGCACTCCTCATTCCCCAGCCACCTGCTACCATAACAGCCCCTGTGCACGTGGAAAATGCAGAGGCACTGCTATTTCTGAAGACATCTGCAGTCTGCCCCAAATGCATGTTCCCCAACTAGAGAATCAGTCCGATAGTTGTCTCATCGTACCTGAAAAACATCCTACCGAAAAACTTTTTTTAAAAATCAATGGGAATTGAGCGATGTTAAAGTGGCAAACTGACAAAAACAGGACAAATCAGTTCTTTTAACCTCAAACCACTTTGAAGTAGGTAGACAAAGATGTACAGGTTAGTGTAAGGGCCCTTCCTGTCGATCCCCCTATTCTTTTACTTTGAGGTTATCACTTTTGATCCATGGATATTTAATGGATATATACCTTTAAGTCGAGCAGAAAGAAGGAAACTCAAAAGTTGCAACATAGTACACAGTGCTCTGAAGATTTAGATTTTTAAACAGAAGAACTCAGACTTCCTGGCACCCGAAAGATTGGAGGGATTCGGTTTGGCTGGTACATAGGAACTAGGAACAGAAGTAGGCAATTCAACCCTTCGAGCCTGCTCCACCATTCAATCAGATCACAGCTGATCTCTTCCTGGTCTCAAAGCCATCTCACTGCCTGTTCCCCACATCCCTTTGAACCCTTTTTTCAAAATCAGAAATATATCGATCTCCCTCTTGAAACCATTTAATGATTCAGACTCCACGCACTATGGGGCATAGAGTTCCATAAATTCAACACCCTCTGTGAGAAGTAGCGCCTCCTCATCTCAGTTTTAAATCTACCGCCTCTCAGCCGACATCCGTGACCTCGTGTTCTAGATTGCCCGACAAGGGGAAACATTTGGTCTACATCTACTTTATCATCAATCCCTTTTAGCATTTTATATACCCAGATGAGATCCCTCATCCTTCTAAACTCCAGCGAGTATAAGCCCAACTGTTTAATCTCTCCTCATACACCTTTCAATTCTGGAATCAATTTGGTGAACCTCCTCTGAACTGCTTCCAATGCTACCACATCCTTCCTTAAATAAGGAGACCAAAACTGGACACAATACTCCAGATATGGTCTCACCAACACTCTAACACCCTATACAACTGCAACAATACTTCTTTACTTTTATACTCCAGTCCTTTTGCAATAAACACTAACATTCCATTTGCCTTTCTGATTACATTTTGTACCTGCAATTCATGAACAAATATACCCAGATCCCGCTGCCAGACGCATTTTGAATCTGCTTTCCATTTAAATAATAATTTGCCTGACTAGTTTTTTGGCCAAAATGGATAACCTCACACTTATCCACATTAAACTCCATCTGCCAAATTTTGGCCCAATCTCCTAGTGTATCTATATTGGTATCTCCTCTTCACTGCCTGCTTTCCCACTTATTTTTGTATTGTTATGTTACACTCTGTCCCTGCTTGCAGATCATTTATATAGATTTTAAACTGTTGAGATACGTGGACTAAACTCTGCGGACCCCTCTAGTTACAGTTCGCAAGCCAGAGAAGGACCCATTTAACCCGATCCTCTGCTTTCTGTCAGTCAGCCAATCCTCAATCCAATCTAGTATTCTACCTCCAACCACCTGCAATCTCACCTTCTGGATCAATCTTTTATGCGGCACCTTCTGGAAGTCTAGATATACTACATCCACAGGTTCCCCATTATCCACCTTACTGGTTACATCCTCAAAGAACTCAAGCAAGTTTGTCAAGCATTACATACCCCTCATAAAGCCATGTTGACAATGGTGGATGGATCTGTTGTCTTTTGAAATGTTCAGTCATCTCCTCCTTAATTGATTCCAGCAACTTCACCACAGGTCAGGCTAACCGGTCGATAGTTTCGTACTTTTTAACCTCTCTCTCTTTTTATAGGGAAGTTATATTAGCATGTTTCTAATCCACCGGAACCTTCCAGAATCCAGGGAACTTTGAAATATCATAACCAATACATCCAGCATCTCTGCTGCCACTCCTTTAATATCCCAAGGTTCAGGCCATCATGTCCTGGAGACTTATCTGCCTTTAGTCCCATTAGTTTATTCAATACCTTCTACCTAATGATGGTTATTACACTAAGTTCCTCTGCATTAACTGCAATTCTTGCAAAATTATTATTCCCTACCGTGAAGACAGAAGCAAAATATTGGTTCAGTGCCTCCGTCATCTCAGTGTTCCCTATAATTACCTCACCAGTATTGTCCAATTAAGGGCCAACATTTATTTTAGCTATTCTCTTCCTCTTTATATGCTTATAGAAGTAGCCAATGGATTGACTCAGGACCGTATCCTGCCCGAGACCAGACTCTTTTAGGTTTAGCCAGGTGGGGTTTTTCAGAGGACCCAGGAAGGAGAATGGTCCTGAATGCTGGGAGAAGAAGCTGTGAGTTGCTCTCTCTCTTTCTCCAAAAAATGCTTTCTGCCTGCTGTTTCTGCAGAGAAGTCTTCATGAATCTACAGTGAAAACCATTACAGACTGAAAACTAGAACACCCATCTGAAGGCCTAGACGAAAATAATCTAACTAGAAGATGCCCATTTGAAACTGAGACTTTTATCCTTTTACTTTTAACGATATTCTTTTACAGCCCTCTTTCCACACGGTGTTCGTCTGTCTTGTGTGCATGTATAGGGGGTGGGTGGGTTTAGGAATTAGATAATAGTTAACCAGTTGTATTTGCTGCTTATTTAATTAAAGTTACTGTTATTAATAAAAGAATTGTGTAAATTTACCAACCAGGTGACTGTATTTATAAGGCAGCCAAAGACCAAAGACTTCGGGTATTTAAAAAAAAATTAATAGTTAATTTCAATTGTGTTGTGACTCCGGGGCTGGAATTGACCATGCACTAGTCCAGGGTGTCGTGACATTGGGTGGATTGGTCATGCTAAATTGCTCCTTAGTGTAAAGATGTGTAGATTAGCCAAAGGGGTTATCGGGATAGAGCGGGGAATGGGCTTGGTGGAGTGCTCTTTCAGAGGACCGGTGCACTCGATGGGCTGAATAGCTATCTTCTGCACTGTAGGGATTCAATGATAAAGAGAAAGAACTCACCTCGGTCCAACCTCTGCAGATACAATGTCACCAACAGCTAAAGCGACAAGGTATGAAGGAATTGGATGATGCATTTTGAAGTGGAATATGTTTTGCTTTTGATCATGTTCCCATTTAGTTGCACTCATAACTGCTGTAAATCCTTCAGGAACCTAAAAAGACAAGTAACAATAAAAATTCCACACTAATTTGTCCAAGAATTAGTAAAAATAATTAGTTTATTTCCGTATTGAAACAAAAATCATGGACTCGTTAGGTTAGATTGATCTAGGGCGGCACGGTGGCCCAGTGCTGAAGGCCGGGTTCGATCCCGGCCCCAGGTCACCATCTGTGTGGAGTTTGCACATTCTCCCCCTGTCTGTGTGGGTTTCACCTCCACAACCCAAAGACGTGCCGGTTAGATGGATTAGCCACGCTAAATTGCCCCTTAATTGGAAAAAAATAATTGGATACTCTAAAATTTAAAAAAAAAAATTTTTTAAAGGTTAGATTGGTCTTTAGTTTTGTAGATAGAACATGTACCTTGTAATTGGTCATACTGCAGATGAGTGTCATTCCTGCGCTGGGGCAGCTAGACTAAAGAATGACTCAAGCATGGAATCTTGCTTTCGTAAGCAGTATCAAACCTCTATGTTGATTTTGCACTTGTTATTTTTAATGTTTTACATAGAAAATATCAATGCAAGGAAACATCCTGCCAAGACAAATTAGTTTGGTTACCTATTTGTTGAGGAGGGGATACTTGGATTTCCTTCAGTATGGAACTTGGAAACCATTTTTCAATTGTCTTCTGTGCTTTGAAATGACCTGCACTGAATATTCATCAGTCTATAAACACAGCTCAAATTTGGTTCAGTCTGAGAATTGCTGGATTTTAAATACCAGTGTCAGACATAGCCAAGTGTGTATTTGTTCAGCCCAGACTGCTTGGGTATTTCTTAATTCATGTGCTCTTGATCCTGTGGAATCTATGGAACATTTTTACTCCAACATAATTTTACATCATATTTTCAACTTCACATCTGTTGCAGCAATTGACAAATCTGAATATTAAAGAACCACAGCTGTAGTCTGTTTATCCTTTCCCATTGTCACCATCTCAATAATTGCTTTGCAGAGGCAGACACTTTGCGTAAATTATCCCCCTTCAATGTCTTGAAATATGCTCTAATAGGATTAAAGGTGGCGGTGTAGGGCAATGTGTCGATATTCCAATTCATGGCACCACGTTTATGACACCACTGAAAGAGGAAATACTGCGTAGTGTGCCTCAATGACCTCAGCTTTGTAGCATTAAAACTGTGAATTTCAAAAATGACATGAACAAATAAATCAGTGTTTAAAACATTTAGAATCATGTTGTGACTTAGAATTGATAAATCTATCTGCATGTATTAAAATGAACAAGGCTTAAACGGATCATCAATCACTTCTCATAAGATATCAAACTGTACTACTTTAATGTAGGATTGTTCAATATTCTTAGCAGGTCTGACAGCATCTGTGGAAGGAAAAGGGAGCTAATGTTCGAGTCTGGATGGCTCTTTGGCAAAGCTTTGATGAAGGGTCATCCAGACTTGAAACGTTAGCTCCCTTTTCTCTCCACAGATGCTGTCAAACTTGCTGAGATTGTCCAGTATTTTCTGTTTTTGTTTCAGATTCTAGCAACCGCAGTAATTTGCATTTCTGTTCAATATTCCTTTTCATTTGAAGATCATGCACATAGTTTTGGACTAATTTCAAAATGATCCATAAAATTTTTGTCTGGGTATATTTTCGAAGTATCTGCCGTTTTCAACCCCCATTACCTTTGTTATGTATTACAATCACTGGAGTCCCGAGAAGGATTTGAACAGAGGGGCTTATTCACCAAGTAAATGCAAAGCGGCGGTGAGTTCATCTAGTCTTACGATCCCAGGCCAGACCCAAACAGTGGCTTGGGTACTGGACTGAAACCCCCAATATTTGAGTTTATTTCACGATTGTGCAGAAAGAATGATTCCCTCCAGGAATTACTGCATGAACAAATTGGACTTTGGTATTTCTTTAAAAAGTTATTATGAATGCAATAATTTTTGAACCTTACACACAAAAAGAACAGCTTACAATTAGTACTTAACACAACTATAGAAAAAAAAAAAAAATATATATATATATATATAATATATATTTATGGGCGGCATGGTGGTTAGTTCTGCTACCTCACAGCTCAGGGACCAGGGTTCAATTCTGGCCTCGGGTGACTGTGTAGAGTTTGCATTGTCTCCCTTTATCTAAGTGGGTTTCCTCCAGGTGCTCCGGGTTCCTCCCTCAGTCCAAAGATGTGCAGGTTAGGAGGATTGGTCACGCTAAATTGCCCCTTAGTGTCCAAATGGTTGGGTCGAGTTACTAGGTTACAGGGATAGGGTGGAGCATTGGCTTAAGTAGGATGCTCTTTCCAAGGGCTGGTGCAGACTCAATGGGTTGAATGGCCTCCTTACGCACTGTAGATTATATCATTTCCTATTAAATAAGAAAATAAACATACAGATCTTAATCCATCTTCAAATTAGCAGGGCATAGAGTAATACTTGCTTTATAAAACAGATTTGGTTCCGGTTGGAACCCCTTCAGGCTCTGGCTGAATATCTTCAAATGGCTGCTTCAACTTGGTTGTTTCAGCTTTTTCTTCGTCTTCAGGCAAGACTGCTCTTCTTTAAAATATTACTCTTTCTTTACTATCCTACTGGGAAAGAATTGTGGACTCAGGATCCAGCACATCAGAATTCTGTTCCTCTCTCAAAGTTTCTCCAAAACTCACTGCCTCTCTGCTTTTCTGGGCTCAAACCAGCAATGACCTAATCTCCCCAAGGTGAAAAACAATTTCTCTGCAGGCGAAGGTCAAAACATCTCAGAATCCCCTCTACACTTCCTCTCGAAGAAACTTTGCCTAGTATCGATCCCCTCCCCTTTACACACCTCCTAGGCCCATCGAACCCTGCACGCCAGACTCCAATGTCGGCAGTCCCTTCCCCCACCACACCTCCGTTCACTAGCTGACTTAAGTTAGCTAGCGTGGGGGACCCCACCCAAGGCTTTCCGTCCCCTCCCCTCCAGTCCCAGGAAAACAATCAAACCCAAGCATCTGAACAAAAGAAAACCGTTGCAACAAAGAATAACAATCAAAATTGGATGTGGGTGGTGAGGGATACCACCGGTGTCCCCGCTGACTATACCTGCGGGAAGTGCATCCAACTCCAGCTCCTCAGAGACCGTGTTAGGGAACTGGAGCTGGATTAACTTCGGATCATCCGGGAGGCAGAGGGGGTAATAGAGAAGAGTTACAAGGAGGTAGCCACACCCACGGTACAGGACAAGAGTAGCTGGGTTACAGTCAGGGGAAGGAAAACGAACAGGCAGACAGTGCAGGGATCCCTCGTGGCCATTCCCCTTCAAAACAAAGTATAGCGTTTTGGATGCTGTTGGGGGGGGGGGGGGGGGTGAGATGACCTACCGGGGGAAGGCCCTAGCGCCCAGGTCTCTGGCACTGAGTCTGGCTCTGTGGCTCAGAAGGGAAGGGGGAGAATAGAAAAGCGATAGTGATAGGAGACTCAATGGTTAGGGGAATAGATAGGAGATTGTGGTCGCGAGCGAGACTCCCGGAAGGTATGTTGCCTCCCGGGTGCCAGGGATATCTCGGATCGAGTCTACAGGATTCTTAAGGGGGAGGGGGAGCAACCAGAAGTCGTGGTGCACATAGGCACCAACGACATAGCTAAGAAAAGGGATGAGGATCTAAAAAGTGATTTGAGGGAGTTAGGTTGTAAGCTAAAGAGCAGGACAAGCAGAGTAGTGATCTCAGGATTGCTACCGGTGCCACGTGCAAGTGAGGCAAGGAACAGAGAGCAAGTGCAGCTGAACACGTGGCTACAGGGCTGGTGCAGGAGGGAAGGCTTCAGATATGTGGATCATTGGGATATCTTCTGGGGAAGGTGGGACCTGTACATGAAGGACGGATTGCACCTAAACTGGAGGGGCACCAAAATCCTGGGTTGGAGGTTTGCTAGAGCTCTTCTGGAGGGTTGAAACTAGTTTGGCAGGGGGATGGGAACCAGAGCTATGGATCAGAGCACTTGCTGCGAGTGCTGAATAGTTTTGTCCCACTGAGACGAGGAAGGAATGGCAAGGTGAAGGAGCCTTGGATGACAAGAGAAATGGAGCTTCTAGTCAAGAGGAAGAAGGAAGCTTACGCATGGTTGAGGAAGCAAGGATCTGACTCGGCTCTGGAAGGTTACAAGGTAGCCGGGTAGGAACTCAAAAATGGACTGAGGAGAGCTAGAAGGGGGCATGAAAAAGCCCTGGCGGGAAGGATTAGAGAAAACCCCAAGGCGTTCTACACTTGTGAGAAATAAGAGGAGGATCCGAGTGAGAGTAGGGCCGATCAGGGATAGTGGAGGGAACTTGTGCCTAAATTCTGAAGAGATGGGGGTGGCCCTAAATGAATACTTTGCTTCAGTATCACGAGAGAGAGAGGGACCTTGTTGCCCATGAGAACAGTGTGAACCAGGTTAATAGACTCGAACAGGTTGATATTAAGAAGGAGGATATGCTGGAAATTTTGAAAAGCATCAGGATAGATAAGTCCCATGGGCCTGATAGGATATACCCAAGGTTACTACGGGAAGCGAGGGAGGAGATTGCTGCGCCATTGGCAATGATCTTTGCATCCTCACTCTCCACTGGAATAGTACCGGATGATTGGAGGGAGGCGAATGTTGTTCCCCTATTCAAGAAAGGGAATAGGGAAATCCCTGAGAATTACAGACCCATCAGTCTTAAGTCTGTGGTGAGCAAAATATTGGACAGGATCCTGAGAGATAAGATTTATGATTATTTAGAAAAACATAGTTTGATTAAAAATAGTCAGCATGGCTTTGTGAGGGGTAGGTCATGCCTCACAAGCCTCATTGAATTCTTTGAGGATGTGACGAGACACATTGATGAAGGTCAGGCAATGGATGTGGTGTATATGGATTTCAGTAAGGCAGTTGATAAGGTTCCCCATGGTAGGCTCATTCATAAAGTTAGGGGGCATGGAATACAGGGAAATTTGGCTGTCTGGATACAGAATTAGCTGGCCGAAAGAAGACAGCGAGTGATAGTGGATGGAAAGTGTTTCGCCTGGAGGTCGGTGACCAGTGGTATCCCGCAAGGATCTGTTCTGGGACCACTGCTCTTGGATTGGATTTGTTTATTGACACGTGTACCGAGGTACAGTAAAAAGTATTTTTCTGCGAGCAGTGCAACATATTAAATACATGAAAAGGAAATAAAAGAAAATACATAATAGGGCAACACAACATATACAATGTAACTACATAAGCACTGGCACGCTAAATGACTTGGATGAGGAAGTGGAAGGGTGGGTTAGTAAGTTTGCCGATGACACAAAGGTTGGTGGAGTTGTAGATAGTGTTGAGGGTTGTTTCAGGTTACAACAGGACATTGACAGGATGCAGAGCTGGGCTGAGAAGTAGCAGATAGAGTTCAACCTTGATAAATGTGAAGTGATTCATTTTGGAAAGTCGAATTTGAATGCCGAATACACGGTTATCTTGGAAGTGTGGAGGAACAGAGGGATCTTGGGGTCCACGTACATAGATCCCTCAAATTTGCCACCCAGGTTGATAGGTTGTTAAGAAGTGTATGGTGTGTTGGCTTTCATTAACAGGGGGATTGAGTTTAAGAGAGGCGAGGTTTTGCTGCAACTTTATAAAACTCTAGTTAGACCACACTTGGAATATTGTGTCCAGTTCTGGTCACCTCATTATAGGAAGGATGTGGATGCTTTGGCGAGGGTACAGAGGAGATTTACCAGGATGCTGCCTGGACTGAAGGGCATGTCTTATGAAGCAAGGTTGAGGGAGCTAAGGTTTTTCTCACTGGAGCGAAGAAGGCAGAGAGGTGACTTGATAGAGGTGTACAAGGTGATGAGAGGCATGGATAGAGTGGATAGCCAGAGACTTTTCCCCAAGGTGGAAATTGCTGTCGCGAGGGGTCATCATTTTAAGGTGATTGGGGGAAGGTATAGGGGAGATGTCAGATGTAGGTTCTTTACACAGAGAGTGGTGGGTGTGTGGAATGCACTGCCAGCTGAGGTGATGGAGCCAGAGTCATTAGGGACATTTAAGCGACTCTTAGACAGGCACATGGACAGCAGTAAATTGAAGGGGTGTAGGTTAGGTTGATCTTAGATTAGGATAAATGGTCGGCACAACATCATGGGCTGAAGGGCCTGTACTGTGCTGTACTGTTCTATGCTCTAAAAAAAGCTTAACCTCTATAACAGCGTGAAGTAAAAAATATCAATATCGGTCAAAAAAACACATTTATACCCTCTCCCAACTCCTCTTTCAAAGTCCACAGTTCTTTGCTTCATTTCTGTCCCAAGCCTTCTGCCTTCACGAATGCCTCCACTGCCCTGAAGTAGACATCTCTGGCATTATAGGTCACCCTCAGCTTCGCTGGATACACCACTCCAAATCGCACTCCGCTGTTGTATAATGCTGTCTTCACTTGGCCGATAGCCGCTCGTCTCTTTGCCAGCTCCACTGTCAAGTCTTGGTAAATATGAACACCAGCACCAGCCCACTGCACCTCCTGCTTTTGCTTCGCCCAGTTCAAAACCTTCTCCTTCATGTGGTACCTGTGGAAACAGATGATCACTGTCCTTGGCGGCTCATTTAACTTTGGCTTCGGCCTCAGAAACTGATGGGCTCGGTCCAGTTCATACCGAGGGCTCCTCTCTCTCCCCCATCAGTTCCGCCAACATCTTGGCGAAGTACACAGTTGACCTCGAGCCCTCCATTCCCTCGGGCAAGCCCACAATCCTCAAATTTTGCCACCTCAAGCGGTTCTCCATGTCCTCCAGCTTTGCTCGAAGCTCCTTACTGGCCTTGACCACCCACTGCAGCTCATCCCCCATCAAGGTGAGCTGATCGCTGTGCTGTGACATGGCCTCCTCCACTCCCTTCATCTTCTCGCCCTGCTCCCTCACCTCGGCCGATGTCTTTGCCACTCTCACCGGAGCAATTGCCTCCTCCTCCAATACCTTCAAAGCCACCACCATCACCTTCCTCAACGTCTCCATATGCTTCGCAAACTGCTTCTCCAACTCCAAAGATACCACCTCAGTCATCTGTGAGCAGTGCAGCCCCACCCATCAGCCCAGCGTCCAGCATCTTGCTAGCTTCCTGGTTGGCCCTTTCACTCGACGGTGAACATTCACTCCCTCCCTTCTTCACGGCGGTTTCCCTTAAACCTTTTGACATTCTTTATATCTTCCTATATCCAATCATTCGTGAATTGCCCCCAGGACTGGATTTAAAACACATAAAACCACGCCTCAAACAGGAGCTACCCAACATGCAACTTCCCCTCTACATGCCGCCACCGGAGGCTGTTAGGCTCCGCCCCTCAGCAGGGGAGCTCATATTCTCCGAGTCCCACAGGGCGATCAATCAGGTTTCCCTGTGGGTCTCGTGGGGTTATTATTACATTACATCAAACTTACAGGGAAATAAAATCATTGGCTTTACCTTAATGGAGGCAGAGTAAGTACTCTTAACTGCAGGAGTATCAAAACAAGGGAAGAAGGACCTGTTCAAGACAGCTTGACCTTGGGTGAAGAGGTATGGCTTCACTTTTCCTGCTGTCTGTTCAGGATCCAGCCAGACAACCTAACAAAAAGAACACAATGACAAGCCATATTCATGCAGATTTGCAGCATTTTACGTGCACAGCAGCCGAGTACGTGCTCTTCGTGCCTGGAGTGTGGAAGGAGGGAAAGAAAAATTGTGCACAGGAAAGCCAGATGTATACAGAAAAGGCTTCTCTTTGTTGGCAGTCAGTACCGGATGAAGCCAGGCAATTTGGAGTGGCAAGAGGCAGAAGTACAAATTAAATTTTGCTTTGAAAAAATAATGAATGGCAAGATGTTCAGCTTGGGGCTGGGGCTGTGTGGAGGATAAATAGGGCTGTCAGGAAATGAAGGCCCAATGGGGAAGCATCATTTTATTCTGTTATCTACATCACTCTCACTGAGTCTCGTCACACTCGAGTGATACTGTGGAATTCCAGTAATGATCAAAATGCACCGTCTCGGACCCCAGTTCTCAAATTGTGTGGTGCAGAGGGCCATGACAGGGTTAAGATACAAAACTAGGATCAAACAGGGTTAGTGAAAGGGAGGCAGCTGTTTTCGAACATTAGATGGGTTTTGAACGTTGTTATGGCACCGGCGGAAAGAAAGGAAACAGAGGTAGTTGTGGCATTGGACGCCGAGAAGGCGTTTGATCGGGTAGAATGGGGGTACCTGATGGCAGTGCTGGAGCGGTTTGGGATTGGACCAAGGTTTGTGAACTGGGTAAAGCTATTATATAAAGGAACCGAAGGCGAGTGTCCGCACAAATAATATATCAGTTAGAGATATTTCTCTCTCCACCGTGGGACGAGACAGGGATGTCCTATGTCCCCCCTGCTGTTTGCACTTGCGATTGAGCCGCTGGCCATCGCATTGAGAAGTTCGGGAGCATGGAAAGGAATAGTGCGGGGGGGTATAGAGCATAGGGTGTCCTTATATGCCGATAACTTGCTGCTGTACGTGTCGGAGCCGAGTGCGTCAATAGGAGGAATATTGGAGCTACTGCGGGTATTTGGGTCTTTCTCGGGGTACAAGTTGAACCTGGACAAGAGTGAGTACTTTGTGGTGTCTCGGCCGGGGGTGGGGGCAGGGGTGGGGGGGGCTGCCATTCCGTAGAGCAGGGACTCATTTTAGGTATCTGGGGGTGCAGGTTGCCCGGGAGTGGGAGAGGCTTTGCAGGTACAACATCACTAGTTTGGTGAGGAGAGTGAAAGCCGATCTGGCAAGGTGGGACGGCCTTCCTCTGTCACTGGCAGGTCTGGTACAGGCAGTTAAAATGAATGTGTTGCCGCGATTCCTGTTTATTTTTCAATGCCTACCGATTTTCCTACCAAAGTCTTTTTTCAGGGAGATTGAGGGAAGGATTACCTCATTCATATGGGGAGGGAAGGTGGCCAGAGTGAGAAAGGTGCTGCTACAGAGGGGAAGGCAGGCAGGGGGTTTGGGTCTCCCGAACTTGTTGTACTACTACTGGGCGGCGAATGTGGAGAAAGTGCGGAGCTGGGTCAGAGGGGTGGATTCTCAGTGGGTCAGAATGGAGGAGAGTTTGTGCAGGGGGTCGGGGCTGAAGGCACTTGCAACAGCGCCGCTCCAGATAGCTCCGGGGAAATATGCAGGGAGTCCGGTAATAATAGCTTCATTGAAAATCTGGAGGCAGTTTCGCCAACACTTCGGGTTGGGGTTAGGGTCAAGGGAAATGCCGATTCGGGGGAACCACAGATTTGAGCCAGGGAGGTGGGATGGAAGTTTTCGGAAATGGGAAGAGAAGGGGATTAAGACGCTAAAAGATTTGTTTCTTCAGGGTCGGTTTGCAAGTTTGAGGGAGCTGGAAGCGAAGTATGGGCTAGAGCAGGGAGAAGTGTTTAGGTACATGCAGGTTCGGGATTTTGCCAGGAAGGAGATACAGAGCTTCCCAGAGGAACCGGCCTCCACATTGCTGGAGGAGGTGTTGACGACAAGGGGCCTGGAGAAGGGGGCAGTGTCAGCGGTGTACGGAGCTATTCTGGAAGAGGATAAGGCACCACTGGAAGGGATCAAAGCAAAGTGGGAGGAAGAGCTGGGAGAGGTTATAGAGGAGGGGGTCTGGTGTGAGGTGCTCCGGAGTGTGAATGCCTCCACCTCATGTGCGAGGTTGGGGCTGATACAGCTGAAGGTGGTATATAGAGCGCACCTCACGAGGGCGAGGATGAGCCGAAGGAGTAGAGGATGTGTGAGCACGTTGTGGGGGGGGGGGGGGGTCCTGTCCAAAGCTAGGGGAGTACTGGAAGGAGGTGTTTAAGGTAATTTCCAAGGTGGTGCGTGTGAAACCAGGGTCCCCAGGAGGCCATATTCGGGGTGTCTGACCAGCCAGGGTTGGAAACGGGAGCGGAGGCAGATATCATAGCCTTCGCCTCGTTGATCGCCCGAAGGCGGATCCTGCTGGGATGGAGAGCAGCCTCTCCATCCAGTGCCCTGGCATGGCGGGGGGACCTGTTGGAATACTTGACCCTTGAGAAGGTTAAGTTCGAATTGAGGGGAAGCTCGGAGGGGTTCTACAAGTCATGGGCACCATTTATTATGCACTTTCAAGAACTGGATAACATCGAACATTAGTTGGGGGGCTGTGTAGATTAAGGGTGACTATGGGTAATCCCAGATTCCTTTTTGTCATTTGTTTATGTAAACATGTGGGCTGAGGTTTGGGGGTTGGTGGGCGGATGGGATCGTTGTTATTATGGGGATTGACATATCTTGCTGATTAATGTTTATTGTTGATGGGTGTAAATGTGGGAGAAAATGTGAAAAAGGAGAATAAAATTTTTTTTTTTTTTTTTTTTAAAGATACAAAACTAGGGAAATTTTACAGCCAGCAGTTTTTCACGTAAACCAGCTTAATGTTTTTTAAAGATGGTTTAGCAATATTGTTTATGGCAATTTGAGTACAGCAGCAACTAAAATAACCACATAATGGCTACACATCAAAAAGTACTTAACTGTCTATAAGTGCTTTGGTACGAGCGTCACCAATAAAATCCAGTTTGATGGATCAGTGTTAACTTCAAGGTCTGAACCACGACCGTAAATCTACTCAAAACTGGGCATTAAAAAAGTACCAGTCTTCAGCTCTCCCCATTAAAGTGATGTGTTCAAAAATAGTTCATTTGCTCTTGGGTTTCAGTAACAACCCACAAAACAAGATTGTTTAAACAGGGCATCCAGTAGATTCTCGGCATTTACAATACTTTGTTTTTAATGCAATTCAATTTGTTTAACAATGTGGAAATCCACTTTATTTAATATCATGTGAGATCTGCGAACTGCACATGATTGCCATGTCATTAATCAGGGTAATTGGGTATACTGTGCAATCTGTCCTTTGAAGTAGCTACTACAGGCACAATAGCCTCAGAAGCTGCATGTCCAAATTAATTTGGCTAATTATTAAAAGACAAAATCATCTTAGCACCATAAAATTTTCAATTTTGTCAAGGTTCAATTTTAAATAAAAGCTGAATAGTTGCTCCATTATGTTACTTAGATACAAATATTTAACAATTTGGGAGATTTCTCTTTCTACGATAGCCCATTTAAAATAAATTAATTTGTGCCACCACTACAGTGGAGGATGGAAATTCAGCCAAACAAAGCCAGTATTTATACTTCAGTAATCAGTTGCACAATTTCAAAGTTTATTAAAATTGCGTTCAAAAGTTAGCGTGATAAGAAGCAGAGGAACTGGTTGGGGGAGGGGTGTGCTTGTGTCTGTGGTCGGTGCACTTGTCTATGACGGCCAGGGTTCAAATAAGAAGTGTAAATGAACAGACGTTCTGCACTTTTCACTGAATACTTTTGAGAATTGTATACAACTTTTCCTCTCAAGAGATTAAATAGATGAAGTGGAGACCATGACAGGATGAATTGCATATGGTTTGGGGAAGGAACAGGTTTGTTGAAATGGGCAGCACAGTAGTTAGCACTGTGGCTTCACAATGCCAGAGTCCCAGGTTCAATTCTCAGCTGGGTCACTGTCTGTGCGGAGTCTGCACGTTCTCCCCGTGTCTGCGTGGGTTTCCTCCGGTTTCCTCCCACTAGTTCCGAAAGAAGTGCTGTTAGGTAATTTGGACATTCTGAATTTTCCCACGGTGTACCTGAACAGGCACCGGAATGTGGCAACTAGGAGCTTTTCACAGTAACTTCATTGTAATGTAAGTCTACTTGTAACAATAAAAGGTTTTTAAAAAATGAGTGTTCCTTTTCTCATTCCATGTTTAAAGCCATTCATTCGCATTCATATTTTCTACACTCAGAATGCCAATGCTTTCTGATTCATTTAGATTGAATACAGCTGAATGAAGTTATGGACCATTACTACATGCAACAAGTTTCAAGTTAGGAAAAATTATCTTTGTACGCTTTTACAAAGTATCAAAAAAGGCAACATGTTACTTGATACATGAATTTTAAACCAAATTACACATGATAGGTACACAAGTTTTTAAAAATACCATAACCAAACCACTGCAGAGTTTTGCAGCTGAATTCAATTAGTTGTAAGTTAGGTTTGAGAATATGAATCTCTAGCATAGGTTAAATATATTTAGCTTTTGAGAAGAATTACAAAGAGATAATATTCATTGGTGATGCCTTACACTCAATGATTTCTGCACACAAAAGGTTTTTTAAAAGAAACACATCAGCATCTTGTGCAAGGCACATGACAATGAAAGTTTAAAAAAAGCAAATGCTGAGCCAATCATCTAAACCACATTAATGTATTGCTCCACACCAAAGTGGTGTCTGAAATCTGTCTGAATTTCAGAAAATAATTTTAAAACATGGTGACATCATTAGAAGGATAAAGATGTATAGTGCAGAATGAGGCTGTTCGGCCCATTGAATCTGTGCCAGCTCCATGCTGGAGCAATTCAAAACTAATACCACTGCCCTGCTCTTTCCTAATGAATCGTCCTGTTTCAAATATTTATCCAATGTTGCCTTAATCAATCCCTTTGACCAGGCACCCATGATGACAAAAAATATAATTTTCAATTTAATCTTAGCAACAACCTTGAGTGGATAAATCCTCATCACCGATTCCCCAAGAGGACATCACCAATCCCCAATCAAACTATAGACACCCCTTAATTTTAAAAATCTCAATTAAATGGACTCAACCTTCTCTGCACCAGTGGGTAATATAATTTAGAACCCATGTATCAGAGACCAGTAAAAAATAGAAAATCAGTTATTGTGCCACTGTCACTTGCATACCTGGGGCACTCAATAGTTTATTTTTGACATTATGGGCAGGATTCTCTGGTCCCCCAGCCATGTTTCTCGACGGCGCACCGTTTACTGATGGCGGGATTCTCTCTTCCCGCCGCTTATTCATGGGATTTCCCATTGAAGCCACATCACGCAGCCGGGAAAGCAGGGGTGCGTTGCCGGCAGGAAAAGGGAATCCCAACAGCCGTAACATTCCAGCCTATATCTTTAACCACCCCCCTTTTTGCAGGTACCTCTCAGTAGATCCAGAAAGAATGGACCAGTTTCACAAGAGGACTGAAACTGAAATTTTACAAAACCAGTAAGCTATTAAGGCAGTCCAAATTTGCAGTCATTGCAATCTATAGATTTCACAAACTATTTATCTAGGCCAGTGGTTCTGTTTTGGTTTGGTAATCACAGATCCCTATATAAATATTATAAAGTCTTTGCACATTTACATTTCTAAATGTAAAATTAATCAGTGTCTTGTTAAGGGACTTGCTTAGGCCATAATTTAGTAAGCATTGATGTGATTTCTTATATTCAGCTTAAAGATAGAGGTTCAGCAACCTACCGGCTGAATGTTTCATCACATGCACCTACCTGCTCTTACTGGAGCAGTGGCATCAGGTAAGAACACAGTCATTGTTTCAGGTGTAACCTTCCATATCACACCTGCCCATTGCACAGCTATTGTTTCAGAGTTTCCATCTCACCAACCTGCCCCAGGTGCCCGAGCCACAGCAACAGGTTTTGTTCACACTATTGGTTCTTTCCCCAAGGCTCTGCAAAATTTATTTATCTCTCCTCCTCCAAATCATTAAAATTTGAATAGGTCTGTAGAATACTTACAGCCTGCATTGAAGCAAATCATTTCACAATTTTCAAATGTTGGATGTCGTATCCAGTTTAATGTGTTGAGAGTTTAACACACACCCATATTTAGATGGACATCAGTTCCTATCTCCTTAAATCCTTCCACTTCTTAAAGATCTCTTCTACAACCTTCAGCAAACCCCAAATCTCTAAAAAAAAAGAGCTTGTCCTTGCAAATGCTCAACCTCTGAACTCAACCTCTGCCCTTCTTCCATTCAGATTTTTTTTGTGAAGGGATTTTGTTTGGCGTTCAAATAATGCTCCATAAATGAAAGTTACTAAGTCACAGGAAGGGACCATTCAGGCTCTCCAGATTGTTAAAGTCTGATTTGCATCTCAACTCAAAGAGTACCCAGGCTAACAATAAACAACATCAATCTCAGTTTAGGGATATTTTAACTCTGGAGGTAATCTCAAACTGAAGCAGCAACAACTCTCAGCTTGGGTCACTGTCTGTGCGGAGTCTGCACATCCTCCCCGTGTGTGCATGGGTTTCCTCCGGGTGCTCCGGTTTCCTCCCACAGTCAAAAGATGTGCAGGTTAAGTGGGTTGGCTATGCTAAATTGCCACCCAAAAAAGTTGGGTGGGGTTTCTGGGGATAGGGTGGAGGTGGAGGCAGAAGTAGGGTGCTCTTTCCAAGGGCCGGTGCAGACTTGTTGGGCAGAATGGCCTCCTTCTGCATTGTAAATTCTATGATTCTATGAACTCACCCCGGGTCCATCGTTGGCCTTGTAGTGGATAGTCACTTCCAGTTGGTCACCATGTCGACAGGGGCCGGCTAAGGTGAGCACCAGGGTGGCGCCATAGTTGGTGAAGGGCTGGATTTCAAAGGGCAGCGACTGGGCATCTCCGCCGGCAGAGCGGGCCGTCACCGACTGGACAGAGAGGCTGGAGTGAGTGTCCAGGCGGAGCTCCCGCTCCCCCCCGCCGCCACCGGGCCGCACGCAGCTCAGCTCCAACACCTCACGGCCCTCCAGCTGCCTCCGGTCGAAATCCACCCGCAGCTCCAAGTGGAAATGCCGGACCCGAAAGTGTCGGTAGCTGGAGGAGGTGGCAGTGTCCGAACCCCCGACTAGCTCCGCCGCCATCATCGCCTCACGTGCAGTGCCGACTACGCGCTGAGCCCCGCCCATTTTACAACGGTCCCGCCCACTCCGCGCAGCCCCGCCCTCTTGTCCTGACTCCGTCCTTCTGGCCCCGCCTCTCGCTCTGCCCCCCCCCACCCCTCTCTGTCTGGCCCCACCCCTCACGCATTGGGCTCGCCCACCACCTCTCTGTTCCCGACCCTTCTCTGTAGCTCCGCCCCTATTGCTCAGGCCTTGATCCGCTCGCGCGATAGCACGCCCCTCACTAAGGCCCCGCCTCTCTCGGCATAGCCCCGCCCCTCAGTATTGCCCCCCCCTCACTCTGCCCCGCTCGCTCACTGTGGTCCCGCCCCTCCCGCTATGACCCTGCCCCTCTCGCAATGGCCCCGCTCCTCTCGCAATGACCCCGCCCCTCTCGCCATGGCCACACCCCTCTCGCCATGGCCACACCCCTCTCGCCATGGCCACACCCCTCTCGCTCCAACCACTGTCACGCCTCTCAATTGCTGGTTTCAAAAGTTTTAAAACTTTTAATTTACTTTAATTTCAATTACCAATTCCACCTGTGAGAAACACTGCTCACTTAATAAAAGATTTACACTTAGTCAAATTCTGAAGAAGCATTTATTTTCAAATCGTTCTTGCAAGAGCGGGTGCCTCCAGTAAGCAACAGCAGAGACACAAAGAATTCACACAGCATCACTTTGTTATATACAATCCATGCAAATACAATCCGTGGGAACCCATCCCTGAGAAACACATCCCACAAACTATAGAAAGGGCAGTCCCCTTATCAGTGATCCCTTATTTGGTCTCTCCCTTGCATAGTGAGTTCTATCCGCTCCTGGTACATCCTTGGACCGGCAGTTAAAGATAAGAATGAGGCCCTTTGCTTGCGCCTGCTATCTCCCCCTTGCTTAGCAATCTCTGTTATTGTTCATTCCGTTCTTTCCCGAAGGTCATTCTGGTACATCGTTATAATAATTCGCTCACTATAGCTTACTCAGAACTTGACATGTTAATTTTCCCATCATGCTTCATTGTTGACATCTTAACTGTGAACCAGAGTATATACATGTAAAAACAACACTAAAACAACACAGAATGTTCATTTCTCACAAATCCCCATTTTTTCTTTTTACTGTTGTTGCTTTTTACACTTTGTAGTCTCCTCTAAGCTACCCCAAAATTGTCCAACATCCTCTCAACTTCCCTTTCTATTGGGCCGCCCCCCCCCCTTCATTCTCCCCACTTTCTAGTAGGCAAATGGTATCCTGACCCAGGGGCATCTGCTTGGTCAAGGCTGTTTCGATGAGCCTCTGTACCAAGCCTCTTACACACGGGATGATGCAGCAGCCTATTGCCGCCAATGCTCCTACCACCACGATGATGGAAGTGAGGATGGATACAATTAACCCTTTCCATTTCCCAAACAATGATTCAAGCCACCAGTCATGGATGTGTCTGCCCCTGAGTTGTGTGCCATTTCCACAGCCAGAGTGGTTAACCCTTGTAGCGCACGGGTAATCGATCCGTCGGGTGCCGTGTTGTTGGGGATAAACGTGCAACACTGTCCTTTGAGCATAATGCATACACCACCTTTCTCTGCCAAAATCATATCCAGAGCCAATCTATTCTCCCAGGCCATTCTACTGGTTGCATCCAGTTGTTCTGCTATGCCCTTCACGGCGTCCCTGGTATAATTGATGAACCTCTGTTGATTATAGTATATATAGTTTATCCAATCCACATTCTTATTGATCGTAACCCACCAGAAGAGGGACTCGAACCCAGCTGCAATCTGATTTCGGGCTTTGAATTCATCTGGTACTCCTCTGGGAATGCCAACGGAGTCCAGGTAAATCCTGTCATCAAATGAGGCAGGTATGCCCCGTTTAGATTGTCCCCCTTTTACACTCCCCCTCTCCTCTTGCCTTTCATAGGCTATACTGAACGGACTGGCGAGCTGAACTAATGCGCATGTCCCTTTCCATTGGGGGGGTAGAGTGGGCCTTAGAATCTTTCCTCCGCAATACCACCATATATCTGCACGTGGTATTTTCAGTGATGAGTAATTGCCCTGGGTGGTCACGTTCTTAGTCTCAATACAAGTCTTGAGGTCTCCCATATCTTTACTTAGCCCCGTATCAGAATGACTTATACACGATTTGTGATGCGCCATGGTAACCAAGAAGGAGGGAGGATTTGCTGATAGTTTCTTATTAACAGGAGGAAACATCAGAGATAGGGCAGTGCAGGTCTTGTTGCCCCAGGCTGTCGCATCTTGGTACAGGGCCATCATATATTCCATGCTCCCTCTATTGTCTGTCCACCCCAGTGGAAAGGGCTCCATATGGGCCTGTGGTCTACCTGATGCGCAAGCATAACAATTGTCTTTCTTCAGCGTCTGGGCCGAATACCTCACCCACTCAATCCACACATTCTGTTCCTCATAGCCGGTCTCTATCTCAAAGGCTTGCTCTAAATCTTTTACTTCAATTATTTTGACTCCCTGTTCTTTCTCTTTCTTCGCCGTGTTGCCCCTAGTGTCATTAGTGGGAGTTGCTCCCTGGTCTAATAAAATACGGAAGCAGCATTCAGTCTTGCCATTTCTCATGATCACCCCGAATATCTCATTTCTAAGTGAACAAACCCTATTGCCAGACTCCATCCAGGCCGTGTGTTTTACGGTGATGTATACGGGGTGACAAGTACCAGCATTGCACGTTGAGGGGGAATAACCATTAATCTGGTGAATGGAGACAACCGGTGGTGCCCCTCTGGGCAATTGGCAGAACCATTTCAGCCAACCCTCCCTCTCCGTAATCATCCCCCCTCGGTAATAATGAAGGGAGTCTACCCTAAACTCCTTTCCCTGCCCCGCTGACACGCAGTCTGAGGGTGCACAGATCAGTTCGTATTACCTGAGGGTACTGACTTTCTGGGATTGTCAATGTAATCATACGACCGATTCCAAACTCCCACATCATTAATATTATTATACATTGCATAGTCCATTTTAGCTGTAGTTTCGTCATATTATTGAACAGTTCAGGATTTAGTGTCTTTTCAATCTTATCTTAAATGGTTCCTCAGTGGCCTCCACATGCCATTGTTCCTGTTCAGGTGGTGATTTAATGGGACCCTTCGTTCTGCTGTAATGAGTCCAACCTTTTTCAGCAGTTCGTATGGCAGTCTCTGTGGTTAACAAAACCAGGAACGGCCCGTCCCAAGTGGGTTGAGGCTTGTTTTCTTTCCACGATTTCACCAGTACCCAATCTCCTGGTTTAAATTTGTGGACTGCGAATTCAAGGGGAGGTGTCTGCGCTAGCAGTCCTTGTCTCCTGAGGAATGATAATGAGGAACAGTGCCAGTATATATTTCTTTACACAAATATCTTTACATTCGGCAATGGGTCATTCTCCCATTGTTCCAAGGTATGGCAATCCGAACAACATTTTGTATGGGGACAGCCCCAAATCTTTTCTTAAAAGGACTATCGGTAAGCATTTTGTCCAGGGGAGCCTAGTTTCTAGTATTATTTCTGACAAACGATTTTTAAGAGTTTGATTCATCCTTTCCACCCGTCCCGATGAGGGGGGGCGGGGGGGGGGGGTGCCAAGGAGTGTGGAAGTCCCAATTTATCTCCAAACTTCTAGTAGTGACTTCTTTAATAGAATCGACGAATTCACCTACAGAAAACCGATATGTTTAATAAGTTATTGTGATTGATATTCCAAAATAAATGTTTAGAATTAGCCTGGAAATCAAAACTTCAAATCATGTGGAAGCTGGTCTTTTAAAAAAAAACCAGAACAACTTTGATTTAAAAAAAACAGATCGTTCAGGGACATCTGATAACGGGAATTTGGCAGCAATCCAACCCTTACAATCGATGAATTTGAGCTGAAATACTATTATTGAAATGTTACTGATCAATCAACTGTTTGACTGTATTATATTGTATAATTTATTAATACTGAATCAGTAGTATCAAATTTGATTAATTTATTAATTATAATAATTATTTTGAAATACCTGGTTGTTGGGCCCCTGCGGTTGGCAGGGTTGTATGCTATATTGGGAACTTGCCGGACAGGGAACTGACACTGCGGTTGATAAGACCTCAGAGGTAAAGTGACTTCCCCTGTCCGAGTCTATATTTTCTACCAACCCGTATCGGGGAACTATTTGCTCCCGAATGATTATTTCAGCCTTCCCACGGGTGATAGTTCAGTATTTGCAGCCTTCTCTGTAACAAACTGTCTCTCTCTCTCTCTCTCTGTATTGAAACAGTGACTCCAGGCATGTTGCAGCCTTCTCTGTCTCTCTCTCTCTCTCTCTGTATCTCTCTCTGTCTCTGTCTCTCTCTGTCTGTATCTCTCTCTCTGTCTCTCTGTATCTCTCTCTCTCTCTGTTCTCTGTATCTCTCTCTCTCTCTGTCTGTCTCTCTCTGTCTCTCTGTATCTCTCAGTCTCTCTCTTTGTCTCTCTCTCTCTCTCTATCTCTGTCTCTCTCTGTCTGTCTGTATCTCTCTCTCTCTCTGTCTCTGTATCTCTCTCTCTCTCTGCCTGTCTCTCTCTCTCTGTCTCTCTATCTCTCTCTCTGTCTCTGTATCTCTCTCTCTCTCTCTCTGTATCTCTCTCTCTCTCTCTGTTCTCTGTATGTCTCTCTCTCTCTATCTGTCTCTCTCTGTCTCTCTGTCTCTCTCTGTCTCTCTCTCTGTATCTCTCTCTGTCTCTGTCTCTCTCTGTCTGTATCTCTCTCTCTGTCTCTCTGTATCTCTCTCTGTCTCTGTATCTTTCTCTCTGTCTCTGTATCTCTCTCTCTGCCTGTCTCTCTCTCTCTGTCTCTCTATCTCTCTCTCTGTCTCTGTATCTCTCTCTCTCTGCCTGTCTCTCTCTCTCTGTATCTCTCTCTCTGTCTCTCTGTATCTCTATCTCTGTCTCTCTGTCTGTATCTCTCTCTCTCTCTGTTCTCTGTATGTCTCTCTCTCTCTATCTGTCTCTCTCTGTCTCTCTGTATCTCTCTGTCTCTCTCTCTGTCTCTGTATCTCTCTCTGTCTCTGTCTCTCTCTGTCTCTCTGTATCTCTCTCTCTGTCCCTCTGTATCTCTCTCTGTCTCTCTCTGTCTGTCTGTATCTCTCTCTCTGTCTCTCTGTATCTCTCTCTGTCTCTCTCTGTATCTGCTCACTACCTCATTTACAGTTGCAACCATCATTTTCGTTTTCTGGTTTTTTTTTTGAATGCTCTGACTTCTCCTGAATTTAAAGGAGAATTTACAAATCCTATGTCTCCATCTCCAATCGGGACTTCCCGAAGGGGGTTCAGTTTCGTTATTTCTGGTTCCTTTATCTGTCCTTTTGTGGATCTTAATATCATTTTACTCCCTCCTTCTTCTTCAGGGACTTTCTCTGATTTGCCTTTATTCATTTGTTGGTCATTTGGCGAGTCCTTGTCGTTTGACTTATTCTTATAAGGGGGTGGCAAATTATCTAGGACGTCCCATTTAAGAGGGGCTGTGCGAACGTCTTCGCCCTGTGGGATTAATGGATATATTCAGGTGGCGTTCCCGCTAGGAAGCCTACAACTCGCGTAGCTTACTTCTTTATTTGAACAGGGTCTTTTATCATTGACATATATATTCTTGTACGTGGCTCTCAAAATCCCAATTCACTAACATCCGACCCACTGGGCTTTCTGGTGGGATATTCTTAGGGATTCTCTTATCAACGCCGTCTCCTTGTTTCTCACAACCTTGTTTTGAGTTTTTACTTCCCATTGTAATGTACTCAACTTTCACTTATTTCTAAGTAAAGTGTCTAGTTATGACCCTGTCACAACAATCACAATCCTGAAAGCACTTATATCATCAATCCGCCCATACACTTATACGGATGTCTAGATATAAACTCCAGAGTCCTTATATCATTAACCCGCCCCTGCGGATGTTTAGATACAAACCCAAGTCAACAAGGTAGTACTTAAAAGCCGTTTTTCTTACCTTGCTCCGTGCACAGAGTTGCCTGACTTCCCTCACGGCGTGCCTGCCACTATAATCCGTTACTTGCTTCTTCAGAATGACTACCCTAGGAACGTGTTCAGTTGACCGTGGGTAACCACTCAAGGTGAAGTACGAGACCGTTTAAATAACGGGACGCGTCTTCTCGGTTCCTCTTGAGCCGCCCCCCCTGATCAATGAAAAACTATCCCGGCCACGAGCCCCCAATTGTGAGAAACACTGCTCACTTAATAAAAGATTTACACTTAGTCAAATTCTGAAGAAGCATTTATTTTCAAATCGTTCTTGCAAGAGCGGGTGCCTCCAGTAAGCAACAGCAGAGACACAAAGAATTCACACAGCATCACTTTGTTATATACAATCCATGCAAATACAATCCGTGGGAACCCATCCCTGAGAAACACATCCCACAAACTATAGAAAGGGCAGTCCCCTTATCAGTGATCCCTTATTTGGTCTCTCCCTTGCATAGTGAGTTCTATCCGCTCCTGGTGCATCCTTGGACCGGCAGTTAAAGATAAGAATGGGGCCCTTTGCTTGCACCTGCTATCTCCCCCTTGCTTAGCAATCTCTGTTATTGTTCATTCCGTTCTTTCCCGAAGGTCATTCTGGTACATCGTTATAATAATTCGCTCACTATAGCTTACTCAGAACTTGACATGTTAATTTTCCCATCATGCTTCATTGTTGACATCTTAACTGTGAACCAGAGTATATACATGTAAAAACAACACTAAAACAACACAGAATGTTCATTTCTCACACACCTGCTGTGTGTCTCCGGTATTTTCTCTTCATATTTCACATTGGTTTTATTCAGGTCACAGCATTTGGCGGCCACCTGAGCGAATTTGTGTTTGTGTCTCTGGGGAAATCTCTTATTGAATCTTAGGAACAGCCCCCACTTCCCCAATCTATCCATGTGGCTGCAGTGCCACTTCTGGGATCAATTCTCCTGAATATTTTCTGCACCCTCTCTAATGCCTTCACATTCTTCATGAAGTGTTAGACACAATTCTCCAGTTGAGGCCGAAACAGGTTTTTATACAGGTTCATCATAACCTCCTGGTTTTCACACCATATGATCCTACTTAAAAATCCCAGGATAAAACCATAAGACGTAGGAGCAGAAGTAGGCCATTCAGCCCATCGAGTCTGCGCAACCATTTCAATGAGATCATGATTGGTCTGACATTTTCCTCAACTCCACTTTTCCGCCTTATGCCCTTGATTCCTGTGAAAACCTTGGCTGGGGACTAATGACAATCCCACAATCCTGTGGGAGTATGAGCTTCCCCAATAAGGGGGGGCGGAGAAATCATTAGCAGACTCCCTGTATAAATAAAGCTGGCCAGTTTGGAACCAGCAGGAAGGAGTGAGTAGCAAGGGAAGTTGCTGCTGCTGATATGAAATGAATGAAATGAAAATCGCTTATTGTCACAAGTAGGCTTCAAATGAAGTTACTGTGAAAAGCCCCTAGTCGCCACATTCCTGCGCCTGTTCAGGGCGGCTGGTACGGGAATTGAACCGTGCTGCTGGCCTGCCTTGGTCTGCTTTCAAAGCCCTGTGCTAAACCAGCCCGTGATATATATATATGTCATTGTAAATAAATGTTATTGTAAATAAATGTTATTTCTTTGTATCCTTAAAATTCGTGCTGGATTCTTTGTGGCCCTCACAAAACTGGCGACGAGGGTTAAAGTGAATAGCTGTCTACACTGCTGAAGCCACTTCCCTGGATTTTTGTCGGATACTGGTTGGAGGTTGTTTTCTATTACACCATGCCTCTGTACAGACGTTTGGATGTTTTTGATGCTGCGCTGGAAAGCTGGAACCAGTACGCACAACGGATGTGTTACTATTTCTGGGCAAACAATATCACCGAAAACGAGGGCCAGGTGGTCATATTGCTCACCGCCTGCGGCCCGCATACGTTTGGGGTGATTGGGAGCCTTACGTACCCAGCTGCGCCGGACACCAAAACGTTTTATTAACTTGTGAATTTAGTGGGGCAACATTTTAACCCAACCCCGTCCACGATAGTCCAACGTTACCGATTTAATACCACTGAGAGGACCCCAGGAGAATCCCTTGCCGACTTTCTATCCAGGCTACGCAGGATTGCGGAGTACTGTGACTATGGTGAGACCTTGTCAGAAATGTTACGCGACCGTTTGGTTTGCGGTATTAACAATGCGGCCGCCCAGAGAAAGTTAGCTGAGCCAACATTGACTTTTCAACAGGCCATTCAAATAGTATTGGCCCGAGAGAGCGCAGAACGAGGAGTGCAGGAGCTACAGGGAATGGAGGTGCATGCCTTGGGGCGCAACCCCTTCCGTCCAAAAACGACTGCAGTACCTTGGGCGAGGCGACGTCCGGATCGACGCCAGTGGCCGTCGGACATTCCTCCCCGAAGGGAGCCTTCTCCAGAGCCAATGGATGAGCAGCCACGTCCGTGTCAGACTTGTAGGCGCTGACCCCGTCGCGGACGCCGGTCCTGGAGCACCAGAGGAGCTGTCGTTCCGACTGAAACTGGGACCAGCCCAGGGGCCGCACCTTCCATGTGGATGAACCTGCAGCGACTACTCCTAAGGACGTGGAGACAGAGGACGACTGCCTGCAACTGCATTGTGTGGCAGCTCCCCGTGTGGCCCCCATTAAGGTGACAGTATGGGTCAATGGTCACCCGTTTGAGATGGAGTTGGACACTGGCGCAGCAGTCTCCGTGATCGCCCAGACGACATCAAGCAGGGTATACAGACACTTACATTAACCGACACACAGGCCAGGTTGGCCACCTACACGGGGGAACCATTGGACATTGCAGGAACTACGATGACCCCTGTTGTTTATGGACGCTAGGAGGGGCGTTTCCCACTTAGATAATGGTGCGCGGCCATGGGCCCAGCCTGTTGGGTCGGGACTGGTTGCGCCATTTGCGGTTGCTGTGGCAGCACATCCTCCAAACAGTTTCTGGAGGGTTGACTGAGGTGCTAGGACGATACCCAGATGTATTCCAGCCCGGTTTGGGGAAGATAGATGGGGCCGTAGACCATATCCAAGTCGAACCAGGAGCCACGCTGCGCTATCTCCGGGCGTGCCTGGTGCCTTACGCCTTGCTTGAGAAGGTAGAAGGAGAGCTCACTCATTTGGAGACTTTAGGCATTATCAGGCCCGTCCGTTTCGCTGACTGGGCAGCACCAATTGTACCTGTAATGAAGCCAGATGCCATAGTTCGCAAGTGCGGCGACTATAAACTTAGTGAATACGGCTTCCCGACTCGACCGATATCCAATGCCTCGCAGAGAGGATCTCAACGCGAAGCTTGCAGGCGGACTCTCATTCACAAAATTAGATATGAGTCACGCCTACCTACCTACAGGAGCTGGACCCTGCCTCCCGACCAAATGTAATGATTAATACACAACGGGGCCTGTATGAATATACACATTTGCCCTTTGGAGTATCCTCTGCCTGCGCTATTTTTCAACGCATTATGGAGGGCATTTTGAGAGGTTTATCGCGTGTCGCTATCTACTTAGATGACGTTTTGATCACAGGGACGTTGGAGCAGGAACATTTGGAAAACCTGGAGGCTGTCCTTAGATGCTTTTCGGAGGCTGGAGTCCGTTTACATCGCACAAAGTGCGTCTTTCAGGCGAAGGAAGTAGTCTACCTGGGTTATCGGGTGAACCGCGAAGGTTTGCACCCCGTCGCAGAGAAGGTGCGCGCGATTCAACAGGCCCCCGCCCCGACTGACACTTCGCATCTTCGTTCTTTTCTCGGCCTCGTAAACTATTACGGGAAGTACCTCCCCAATCTGGCAACTAAGCTGGTCCCGTTGCACCTTCTGCTAAAGAAAAATCACACCTGGGTTTGGGGTCAGCCGCAAGAAACCACTTTCCGGCGGGTAAAACAACAATTGTCGTCGTCTGGGTTACTAACCCACTATGATCCTGGAAAGCCTTTGCTCGTCACATGTGATGCATCCCCGTATGGTATTGGGGCCGTCCTGTCCCACAAGATGGAGAACAGTGCCGAGCGGCCAATAGCTTTCGCCTCCCGCACATTGACTGCAGCGGAAAAAAAGTATGTGCAGATCGAGAAGGAGGGCCTGGCAGTGAAACGTTTCCACCAGTACGTGTATGGCCGCCATTTCACTATCGTGACTGATCATAAGCTTCTGCTGCGACTTTTCAGAGAGGATAAGCCAATACCGGCCATTGCCTCCGCACGGATCCAGCGCTGGGCTTTGTTGCTCGCTGCATACGAGTATTCTCTGGAGCACAAACCAGGAACGCAGATAGCGAATGCCGACTCACTGAGCCGATTGCCTTTATCGACCGGTCCCATGTCGACCCCCACGACCGGTGAGGTGGTTGCAACCCTAAATTTTATGGACACCTTGCCTGTCACGGCATCACAGATCCGTGAGTGGACCCAGACGGAGCCAGTCCTGTCAAAGCTTCGGCACATAGTCCTGTATGGTGGGCAGCATAGACAGCTCCCAGGCGAGTTGCGGGCATTTTCCTCCAAGCTGTCAGAATTCACCATGGAATACTTGTGGGGGATGCGTGTGATTGTCCCGGAAAAAGGACAGGAGCTGATACTAAGAGACTTGCACAATGGGCATCCAGGTGTGACCAAAATGAAAATGTTGGCCCGGAGTTATGTCTGGTGGCCAGGCCTCGACACAAACATTGAAAAGGTGGCCCAAAACTGCTCCATTTGCCAGGAGCATCAGCAGCTTCTACCGGCCGCACCCCTACATCACTGGGAATGGCCAGGGCGACCTTGGGCATGCTTGCATGCAGATTTCGCAGGCCCTTTTCAAGGATCCATGTTCCTTTTATTAATCGACGCCCAGTCTAAATGGCTAGAGGTGCATAAGATGCAAGGCACAACGTCCTGCGCAACAATTGAGAAGATGCGTTTGTCTTTTACAAATGGCCTCCCCGAGATGCTGGCCACGGATAACGGCACTCCATTCACAAGTGAGGAGTTTGCGAGGTCCATGAAGATGAACGGCATACGCCATGGCCTCCCCGAGATGCTGGCCATGGATAACGGCACTCCATTCACAAGTGAGGAGTTTGCGAGGTCCATGAAGATGAACGGCATATGCCATGGCCTCCCCGAGATGCTGGCCACGGATAACGGCACTCCATTCACAAGTGAGGAGTTTGCGAGGTCCATGAAGATGAACGGCATACGCCATATCCGCACTGCCCCTTACCACCCGGCTTCAAATGGGTTGGCAGAGCGCGCAGTGCAGACATTCAAAAGAGGCCTAAAGAAGCAGTCTTCCGGATCAATGGACATGAGACTGGCTCGCCCCCCATGTGGTGACTGGGGTAGCTCCCGCAGAACTCCAAATGGGCTGGAGGCTTTGCACCCATCTTAGCATGGTTTTCCCAGACATTGGCGCAAAAGTACGCCACACACAAGAACGGCAGGGACGTGGCTTTCCTCGGCATTGGCTGATTTGGCAGTTTGCGCCCGGTGACCCAGTGATCGTTCAGAATTCTGCTGGTGGTGCCCAGTGGGTCCCTGGCGTAATCTTTCGCCAAACGGGCCCTATATCTTATCAGGTGCAAGCCCAGGATCGTCTCCAGCGCAAACATATTGACCACGTTCGGACCAGAAGACTATCCCTTCCAAAGGTTCCCCGCCCCCGGAGCTCATTTCTACAGCCACAGAGACTAGAGACAATGGAAAGTAGTCCTCATAATCTTCCTCTGGTGCCACACTCAAACCCTGCGCAGGTCGTTACAGAACCGTGTGGAGGTAGAGACGCCGAGATGACGGAGGCAGCAGACTCTGACTTCGAGGTGGAGACACAGGACGCATTAGAAGGAGAATCCTCGGGCCCACGGGCCGTGGATGTACAACCGTTACGCTGTTCATCACGGAAGGGCCGGTCTCCATCTCGTTACACGCCACCCGATCCAGCGCCTCGTGCAAATGGTGTCCGGCCTGCGGCAAAACGAGTCCGACACCCTCCTTCGCCAGGGCCTTCAGTGGATTCCTTGGACTTTGGGGGGGGAGGGATGTTATAACCTGCCTGCTTACCATTGACTGGGGACTAATGACAATCCCACAATCCTGTGGGAGTATGAGCTTTCCCAATGAGGGGGGCGGATAAATCATTAGCAGACTCCCTGTATAAATAAAGCTGGCCAGTTTGGAACCAGCAGGAAGGAGTGAGCAGCAAGCGAAGTTGCTGCTGCTGCTGTGTGTATATATGCTATTATAAATAAATCTTATTTCTTTGTATCCTTAAAACTCGTGCTGGATTCTTCGTGGCCCTCACAAAAATTCCCTTCCTTATTAAAAATCTGTCTATCTCAGCCTTACATAATGACCCATCCTCTACAGCTCTCTGCAGTAAAGAATTCCACAGATTCACTATCCTCTGAGGGAAGAAATACCTCCTCGTCTCTGTCATTAATGGGAGACCACTTACTTTGGGATTATGCCCTCTGGTCCTAGATTCTCCCACAAGAGGAAACATCCTCTCAGCATCTAACCTGTCAAGATCCCTGAGAATCCTATATGTATCCATAAGGTCGCCTCTCTTCTTCCACACTCCAATGAGTACAGCCTGTTATGTGGCATGTCCATGTACACTACATAATCGACATGACCCTCAGTAACCTTCTCTGTTACTTCCTCAAACAGCTCAACATATGTCATAAGGAAATGTTGGAATCTATTATTAAGGAGGTTTCAGCAGGGCACTTCGAAAATCTCAATTCAATCAGGCAGAGTCAACATGATATGGGAAAGGTAAATCATGTTTCACTAATTTATTAGAGTTCTTTGAGGAAGTAATGAGCAATGTGGATAAAAGGGAGACTTATGGATATGGTGTATTTCAATTTCCAGATGACATTTGACAAGGTGCCTCATCAAAGGTTACTGCACAAAATAAGAGCTTGTGCTGTCGGGGGTAACATATTAATTTGGATAGAGAATTGGTTAGATATTGGAGACAGAGTTGGCATAAATGGGTCATTTTTGGCAACATGTAATGAATGGAGTGACACAATTTATATCAATGACTTGGATAAAAGGATCAAATTGCTAAATTTGTTGATGGCACAAAAATAGAGAGGAAAATGTGGGGTGAAGAGAAATATGTTGCGGCATGAAATGGAGAGTAGCAGTTAATAGATATTTTTTGGGCGGGAGGAAGGTTTGTAATGGGAGGTTCCTCGAGGTCAGTGCTGGGACTTGATTTTTCTGGTACATATTAATGATCGAGATCTTGGTATACACGGCAGAATTTCAAAGTTTGCAGATGACACAATACTCAGAAGCATTGTGAACTGTGAAGGGGATAATGTAGAACTTCAAAAGGATATGGACAAGTTGATGAAATGGATGGACAGGTGACAAACAAAGTTTAATGCAGAGAAATGTGAAGTGATTCATTTTGGCAGAAAAGACATAAAGAGACAATATAAAATAGGAGGTACAACTCTAAAAAGAGTGCAGGAGAAGGGGACCTGGGTGTTTATGTGCATAAATCATTGCAGTTGGCAGGGCAGGTTAAGACAATGGTTAATAAAGCACATACAGGCAACCCTCAGACTTAAGACACAATTGGTTCCTGAAGGCCACGTCGTTGGGCAGCATGGTAGCATTGTGGATAGCACAATTGCTTCACAGCTCCAGGGTCCCAGGTTCGATTCCGACTTGGGTCACTGTCTGTGCTGAGTCTGCACATCCTCCCCGTGTGTGCGTGGGTTTCCTCCGGGTGCTCCGGTTTCCTCCCACAGTCCAAAGATGTGCAGGTTAGGTGGATTGGCCATGATAAATTGCCCTTAATGTCCAAAATTGTCCTTAGTGTTGGGTGGGATCACTGGGTTATGGGGATAGGGTGTAGGTGTTGACCTTGGGTAGGATGCTCTTTCCAAGAGCCGGTGCAGACTTGATGGGCCGAATGGCCTCCTTCTGCACTGTAAATTCTATGAAATTCTATGTAAGGTGAACCGTTGTAAGTCAGAACCAGTTTTTCCCTGGGAACAATGTTACAAATGGGGGATTGGTTCCTGAACCAAGGTGCAATACCATGTTTTGACTGAATAGTGAAAGGTTTGTGAAATCCTGCTTCCGTATAATTGCCTTAGTGTATTGTCTGTGATATAATCATGCCTACACTTTCAAAGGCACTTACATACTGTACCTGAGAAGCAATTTGCTCTTCCAGAAGTTGTGAAAGGTGGTAAATAAAGGGACATTATGTACTAAAGTCAAGGACTGCCTGCAGTATCCTGGGTTTTAATAATAGCAGCATAGAGTACAAGATGAAGGAGGTGATTCTGAACCTGTGTAAGTTTGGCCTCAGCTGGAATATCCATCCAGTTCTGGCTGCTGCATGTTAGGAACAATGTGATCGCATGATTGCATGTGAGTGCAAAAATGTTTCGTGAGAATGGTTCCTAAGATAAGGAAGTTCAGTTATGAAGTTAAATTGGAGAAATTAAAATTGTTTCCTAAAAAGCAAAGAAGACTGAAAGGAGGCATTCAAAATCACGAGGAGTCTGGATAAAGTGGAGTTAACTGTTCTCTGCAGAGGAAAAGAGGAAGTGAGAGTACTTAACTGTCTTTGATGTGCTCCAGGGGCTCTCAGTCAAAGCTAGATGCTTATAAAAATTGCTAGTTTCACAGCTGATGACTTGAGATCCACTCAAACATAAAGGAAGATGAATTAAACAATCCAGACTGCTGGGTGTGGGTGGAGGCTGTCAATCACAACGTAGTAAAATCAATTTCACATAGCTAGAAATGAAAGCTTGCAGATCAAAGATCTGAGGGGGGCTTAAACCAACTGACTGGTTTTCTCTTTCCAGGTATTTGCAGGTGCTGCTTCCTCTGCCTGAGCCAGCAGGTCTATTATTAAGTGAGTTTTAAAGCAGTGTTTTTTTTTCATTGTCTCTGTCTGGACTGCTTTCTAGTTCCAGACAGTGACCCCTCGTATGGGGCTTTCTAGCCTGGAGTCTCACTTATGGAGGAGATCTCTGTAATTGGGGTGCCTCTGGTGGAGATTTCTGTAATTGGGGGACTCTGGTGGCGGTCTCTCTTATGGGCACTCTCTGGTGGAGGGGGGGGGGGCGGGTAGAGGGTCTTGTGGGGGTGGAGTGGGCTGGATTTGCATTGTGTTGTGGAAGGTGGCCCTCCAATTGACTTTGGAGGCAACTCCTTTAAAGAAAGAGCTCCACTGCGTCAGGGCCGTGCTTGTAAATCCCTGCACTAATTCCCGCCTATGTGAATCCTGGCCCAGAGGATCGGAGAATCACGTGAGCTTGGAGAATATGGGGCGGGATTGTCCCGTACACGGCTGGGCGGGGGGACCCGGCGGGACGGAGTGGCATGAACCACTCCGGCATCGGGCCATCCCAAAGGTGCGGAGGTGGGGTTAGGCCCTCCCCGGAGTGGTTGGCGCCCCGCCGGTCGGCGTGGAAGCCCTTTGGCGCCGCGCCAGCCGGGGCCGAAGAGACTCCACCGGCCGGCGCGGGTCCGCGCATGTGCGGGAACGTCAGCGGCCGCTGACGTCATCCCCGCACATGCGCAGGGGAGGGGGGAGTTCACCTTCGCGCCAGCCATCGCGGAGGCTTACGCGGCCGGCGCGTAGGAATAGAGTGCCCCCACAGCACAGGCCCGCCTGTGGATTGGTGGGCCCCGATCACGGGCCAGGCCACCACGGGGGCACCCCCCGGGCCCAGATCGCCCTGTGCCCCCCCCCCACGCCCGAGGACCCCGGAGCCCGCCCGCATCGCCAGGTCCCCCGGTAAGGGACCAACTCCAACTTACGCCGGCGGGACCTGCATAGAACCGGGCGGGACTTCGGCCCATCCCCCCCCAGAGAATCGCTAGGGGGTGCCCGCCGACCGGCGCAGCGTGATTCCCGCCCCTGCCAAATCTCCGGTGCCGGAGAATTCGGCATCCGGCGGGGGCGGGATTCACGCCGCATCCCGGCGATTCTCCGACCCAGCGGGGGGAGAATCCCGCTCATGGTTCCCAGCCAGTTAATACCCGTTGGTATTCGAATCTCCATTCCACTGCCAGAGGGGTATCAGAGCATCAGAATGCGATCAGCGCCTGGCGCCAATCCCGTTTGTTGCCCGATGTTGGATTCTCCACTGCATTGGGAACTCTGCCACCAGAGACGGAAGGTAGCAAATCCAACCCATCGTCCCTAATTATCTACTCCCAGAAATCATCACAAAAATCCATTAGGCTTGTCCTTTCATACATAAGCATAGTTCAAAATAAGGATGATCTAATTTTTACGATGCTTAATTATACCTTCTGTAGCCACAGTGCCTGTCTGTCTTTTAAACCAGGATTTAAAAAAATATTACTGCAGCAGATATATACGCATAATAACCCAGGCTTTTAACCGTTACTGCACCAGATACATATAATACAATAAATATCTGAAATTCCTACATTCATCACACAAACTTGTCCATTTTGGCAGGAAGGACAAATAAACAGTATATTATTTAACTTGAGAGAGATTGCAGAACTCTGAGGTACAGAGTGATCTGGGTATCCGAGTACTTGGATCACAAAAGGTTAGTATGCAGGTACAGCAAGTGATTAGGAAGGCAAATGGAATGTTGTCGTTTATTGGAAGGGGAATGGAATATAAATGTAATGATGCTTTTCTTCTATTGTATAGGGTATTGGTGATATCACATCTAGAATACTGTATACAGTTTGGGTCTCCTTATTGAGGAAATGACATAATTGCATTTGATACAGTTCAGAGAAGGTTCACTCAACTGATTCCTAGAATGAGGGGGTTGTCCAATGAGGAAATGTTGGGCTGCCTGGTCCTGACTAGATTGGAGTTCAGAAGAATGAGAGGTTATCTTATTGAAAGATATAAAATCCTGAGGGGACTTGACAGGGTGGACACTGACAGGATGATTCCCCTGTGGGATAAACTAGAATGAGGGGACACAGTTTAAAAATACGGGGTCTCCCTTTTAAGATGCAGATGAGGATATTTTTCTATCTCTTAGGGGCCATGAGTCTGTGGAACTCTCTTCCCCAGAGAATAGTTGAGGCAGGGGCTTTGAATATTTAAAAAGCTGAATTAGCTAAATTCTTTTTTAAAATAAATTTAGAGTACCCCCAGTTATTTTTTTTTCCAATTCAGGGGCAATTTAGTGTGGCAAATCCACCTAAGCTGCACGTCTTTGGATTGTGAGGGTGAAACCCACGCATACATGGGGAGAATGTGCAAACTCCACTCGGACAGTGACCCAGGGCAGAAAAGGGAGTCATGGGTCAGAGGCAGACTTACAATGAAACAAACCATGCCTGGGTACAGGGCCCTGACCAATGCGGTGGGCCCTGTACCAGTCGGTGTCTGAGGGCACTAATCAGAGCCTGATAGCTTTGCATTTTCTGATTGGCTCTACAAATGCAAATGAGCCTATTAGCAGGCACTGCAGAGCGATTTCAGACTCTGATTGGTCAAGTCCCCTTCGAGCGGAAAACACTGGTGAATGCTGAGGTGACTAAGAGGGAGAGAGGTAACTGTCAAGGCGAAGATCTCCTGTGTTTACCTCTTTAACATTTTTGCAAATTGGCAAAAGAAGCCACAAAGGAGGGAGGTGGTGAGCCAGCCAGCTGGTCAGGACTCGGGAGCAAACCATCATTGAGGGGGACTTACGTGTTGTTGTCAGTCTTCTTTGGGACTACCTCGAAGATGACATGATAAGTCATCACTGTCAACTCGAAGAGATAATTTTTTAGCCTGCCTTGAATATCTCAGTGAATTTGATGTGTTTCTCAAAGAACTTTTGAAAAGTTATCAACATTGTGGCTCAGGGAAAACCAACGTTTTAACGCACAGAACCTACGATGATTTCTCACTATAATGGCAGAGCAGCTCAGACACCAATTCACCAATGAAGTAAAAGAACATAAAACATACAGTGCAGGAGGAGGCCATTCGGCCCATCAAATCGGCACTGACCCACTTAAGCCCTCATTTCCACTCTATCCCCATAACCCAATAACCCATCGTAACCTTTTTGGACACTAAGGGCAATTTATCACGGCTAATCCACCTAGCCTGCACGTCTTTGGATTGTGGGAGGAAACCGGAGCACCCGGAGGAAACCCACGCATACACGGGGAGAACTTGCAGACTCCGCACAGACAGTGACCCAGCAGGGAATCAAACCTGGGACCCTGGCGCTGTGAAGCCACAGTGCTAGCCACTTGTGCTATCGTGATGCCGAAGATGGCAAATAGAATAATAATAATAATCTTTATTATCATGAGTAGGCATACAATAATGCTGCAATGAAGTTATTGTGAAAAGCCCCAGGTCGCCACATTCCAGTGCCTGTTCGGGTACACTGAGGGAGAATTCAGAATGTCCAAATTGCCTAACAACACGTCTTTCGGGTCTTGCGGGAGGAAACCAGAGCACCCAGAGGAAACCCACGCAGACACAGGGTGAATATGCAGACTCTGCACAGACAGTGACCCAAGCTGGGAATCGAACCTGAGACCCTGGCGCTGTGAAGCAACCGTGCTAACCACTGTGCTACCGTGCCGCCTTTTGGTGAAAGGACCAGGAAGAGTGGGGTGCTGGGGTGGACGGAGCGGAGGGGAGAGGAAATTATTCCATAATAGTTGATTAAACACCACATGTGAGTCAGGTGGACCAATTAACATTCATTTTAAGATATGTAACCTGTGATGGTGAAGTTGTAGAGCAATTTCTTTGTTTAGTCCAGCTACAATCCCACACTTCTGGGTGTCTGCTGACAATTGTTTTGGAAGTCATTTCAAATTTATGTTTGGATATCGAAAATTCTCATGGGCAGAGTTTCAATAATGCCGCAAATATGGCCAGAAAATATTCAAGCCTATAAGAAAGACTGAACAATGCAGGCCCCTTTGTATTATTTATCCCATGTTCCGTCACTCCTTGAATTTAATCTGTGATGCTGCAGCTGAATCCTGTCAGGCAGCTGTGCATTTTTTCACTTTGTTCAAAGTGTATGTACCATTTTTCCGGCTTCCACGCATCAGTGGAATTTGCTTGGAGCAGGCAAATGCAAAACATTTGATGGCCAAAGGAATTTGTGACACCAGTGGTTCACTCGTGCAGATGGTGTTTTGGCTTTGAAAATGAACTTTGCTGATATAAAGGAAATCTTATCAGATACAGCCGCATAAAATTCTGAAAAAATACATGGAAAAGGTGAAGCAAAATCTGTAGCAGATTGGTTTGAAAAGTACAAAATTGCTGTTTGTACTGTTTTTGTGGAACCGTTTACTTCAAATAATTAATGCCATCAACAAATTGCTGCAAAATGTTGATACAATTTTATTGACTGCTGCACAACTGTTAGCCCCATTAGCCATTTTGTCATGGAAGATAGAAATGGGTAAAGCTCACTGGAAGCAGAGGCACTAACATTATCAAAGAATATAGGTCCCACTAATGATGAGAAGCGTACAAGATGCAGGAAGTTATTTTTCAATGACTCTAGAGACAATGAAGTCACTTTAAAAGGGAAAGAGAAGATCATTGTTGCGACTGTCAATGTTACTTGTGACACAATAATGGAGCAATTGCAGTGTGGAAGTGAATCTCTCAAGAAAATTGTTGATTTATGTTGTGTGCTGTTCAACAAAAGTTTAGATGAGAATGCTAAAAGCAACTGCAGTAAGAAATTAAGTGAATTCCACGGGGGGACATAGACACAAATCTTTTTGAATTGAAGTGGAAAAATTCATTCATTTCATCGATAATGATGAGCTTTGTGCTTCGAGATCACCAGCTGATTTGTACAGACTTGTACTTGATGGTTTGCAGGCAACCTTTCAAAATGTGAAAATATTTTTAACAATACCTGTCACAAATGCTTCTGGTGAATGATTTTTCTCTGTATTGAAAAGAGTCAAAAATTATTTGCAAAATACACATTTGATAAGCTCAGTAATATTGATGATTGAAACTATGTCGTTACAAGGTTTTACCTACAATGATGCAATTGATGATTTTGTGAAGAAAAAGTATAGATAAAAAGCTATCTAAGGAATGCAAGAAAATCTTTAAAATCTGTCCGTCATCCATATTCTCTTGTTTAAATACAGTTTTTCAAAATGGACCATTGCTGGTCGGATATAATGGCTGCAGCTGGTCACATGCTGATAGTTCCAACCACCATCACTCTCAGGACTGGCCTTCAGAAAGTCTCTTCTAGGACAAAGAATGGAATCCTGCAGACAGAGCCATTGATATCGGACATCGACTCACTGGACATTCCACTCTCATGGATTGATGACAATAACTTCTTTGATTTTTTTAAAAATGAAGTTAACTTTTGAGACTCTGAAATATACTGAACGGCAACATATGCATCTTGTTGATTGGTGTATTTTCTCCTGCATTAGACTGGTTCATTCTGCATTAAGCAGATAGAACATGGGACACAGTATCCCTACAGTGCAGAAGGAAGCCATTCGACCCATCGAGTCTGCACCGACCCTCTGAACAGCACTCTACCTAGGCCCATGTCTCCACCCTATCCCCATAACCCAGTAACCCCACCATTTGGACATTAAAGGGCAATTTAGCATGGCCAATGCGCCTAAACCGCACATCTTTGGACTGTGGGAGGAAACTGGAGCACCCAAAAAAAACCCACGCAGACGTGGGGAGAATGTACAAACTCCACACAGACGGTCACCCAAGGTTGGAATTGAATGCGGGGCCCTGATGCTGTCAGGCAGCAGTGCTAACCACTCTGCTGCCGTTCTACTCTCTGTCCTGTACTGGCATGTGCTGCAGTGATGTTATTGGCTTATTTTCCCATCTCGTTGCTCATCAACAATTTCATGTTACCCCGCCTGAAGATACACACATTGCAATATCAACTATCTTTACCATCATTCTGACAAGAGGTAAGCTTGGATTTCAATTTAGCGATTATTCATACAAGAGTGTTTTTACAAATTAAAAAGCACGAAAGCAGTTAAGCAGCGATAAATTTGTATATATTTGTGGCTTGCGCCTTTGCGTTCTGTGGTACGAGGGGCCATTACATCATTGGGGGAGGGGCGTGACATAATTGGGGGAGGAACGTAATATCATTGGGGGGGTGGGGGCAGAAATGAAGGTGAGCGCAGGGCCCCAAAAAGTCTGCCACTGCAAAGGGTATAGGGTGTATATGGAAGGAAAGTGGAGTTGAGGCCACAGTCAGTCAGCCATGATCTTATTGGACAGAAGAGCAGGCTCGAAGAGCAAATGGCCTGCTCCTGCTCCTAATTTGTATGTCAGGAGTGTAGGAACATAGGAACAGGAGTAGGCCATCCGCCTCCTCAAGCCTGACCCACCATTTAATGAGATTGTGGCTAATCACTAGCCTAACTCCATGCCTTTGGCTCATACTCCTTAACACATTTGCTTACAAAAATATATCTCAAATTTAAATGGGAAGTATTTGTTAGTGTGTTCACAGGGTCCGAGTGCAACACAGACTCAAGTCCAGGTTTTGCTGCTCTGAACACTAAGATTTGGGCCTTAAACTTGTCCCAAATTCTCATTTTGAATGGGCATATTGTGTGCTATCTTGTCCTGCAAGACAGAGGGAACAGCATAATTGAGTGAGCGTTCCGCAGTGTGTTTGTGTGACTCACCTGTCGAAGTTGAATAGACAGAAGCTGGAAGATGTGAGTGTGGGACTTGCAACTGTGGCAAGTATGTCAGCGTGAGGTGGAGGTTGTGAATGTTGGGCGTGAGTCCTGATTGCTAGAGATTGCTAATAGATGAGTAATGAAGGCGTGTGTGGCTGATTGAGAAGTTGGTAATGCAGTGGGCACGAGATGGCACTGACCGTAACAACTGATGTGGGGGTGTCTTGAACTTATTCCGGTATTGCAGCCAGGTTCTCAGGGCCAGAATCCTTGCTTTGACCTCTGTGATTGCTTCCTGGCCTCCTGTGTAAAAAAGAACTCTCTCCTTTTCACCTCCTGCACTGAGAGACTGCATTGGAGAATCTGGGAGCCTTGGCTTGGCGCTTCTTTGATCCCCTTTCCTCCTTGTAAGAAATACTTGTACAAGCATTCCAATGCTTCCTACAGCCAGAATACACCACCACATAGATTATCATAGAATTTACAGTGCAGAAGGAGACCATTCGGCCCATCGAGTCTGCACCGGCTCTTGGAAAGAGCACCCTACCCAAGGTCAACACCTCCACCCTATCCCCATAACCCAGCAACCCCACTCAACACTCAGGACAATTTTGGACACCAAGGTCAATTTATCAAGGCCAATCCACCTAACCTGCACATCTTTGGACTGTGGGAGGAAACCAGAGCACCCGGAGGGAACCGACGCACACACGGGGAGGATGTGCAGACTCCGCACAGACAGTGACCCAAGCCGGAATCGAACCTGTGACCCTGGAGCTGTGAAGCAACTGTGCTATCCACAATGCTACCGTGCTGCCCAGATAGAGAAGAGCCGTCTGGTTTTAACTGGTATTAGCCTTGCCTGAACCTGAGCCCTCTTCTGAGCATGCAACCAGTCAGCAGTGAGTCTGGCTTTGGGCTTCCGGCTGCAATCATGGACATGAGCAGATATTAAAGCAGAAGTTTGTGTGCTTCCTTTATCACGTCCATCTGGCATGGAGTGATCATGCATCATGACCCATGCACCCGCTAACTTGCGATGTCAGATTTTTAAGCTCTGATATTTTCAGGACACACTTCACAGGGTGAGTTGTTCATTTAAAAAAATTGAAACACAAGGTGGGCATCATTTGCAAGACTTCTTGCCCACCCTTGAGAAGATGGTGGCGGTGAACCATCGACTTGAACCGCTGCAGTCTGTGTGTTGAGGGTACGTTCACAGTTCTGTCTGGTAGGTAGTTTCAGGATTTTGTCCCCCTGGTGATGAAGGAATGGCACCATGTTTCCAAATTAGCAGAGTATGACTTTCATGGATTTAATAGACGCAGGATTGCCAAAAATTAAACGATCCATTGCATCCATATCTTGGTGTTGTCTTGAAACTAGGGTCACCAATCGAAGACCCAGCTTGACTTTAGACTTGGTTTGAATACAGGAAAGACAAAATGTGAAAGAATAGGAGTAAAAAGATATGGTAATAATGTTGGAATATGAGGTTAAAAGAGTTACTTCCCTGTAAACTTGACAGCAGTGGGAGCAGAGAATCTCACTGCCAGTGAATGGTGCTCCACCTCCCACCACTAAGAAACATGATGCTGGGGGGAGGGGGCAGGAGAATCCCGCCCATTATTTATTTTTAAAAAGACAAAAAGCAGCTTAGAAAAGACAATTTAGGGCTCAGCTAACTTCACAACAATGTGGCGTCACTGATAACTGGATATACTCACCCATAAAATTGTATCATATTCTTGTTGATTCTACAAGCAGTCGGTAAAACATATGGTGGGAGCAGTGTATAGCAGAAAATGGATGTTTGGAAACATTGTTCTCTCTCCTCTGTGGGTAAATTAGACGTGGAGTGTTGTTGGTGTAGCTGTTTGTGGTGCAGGTCTGGCTCACACTCCTGATACTGTGTCACCTGAGCCATCTTCTACTTTATCTGAAGGTCAAGGGTAGCTTGTGCCCACAGGGGCATCATGTACAAAGCTCTGGATAGAGGGTGGAAAATCATACCCAACATCACCCTCATCCTGATGGTCACCTCCATCATCAATGCTTGAACCCTCGGTACGCAAACACCAAATATCATTGCATGTTAATTTTCTAATTGTCCCCAGTGTTGCAAAGGATGGGTCTGGTCATTTTGCTGTGGAATGCTTGCTGTGTCACCTGTCCCTCATGGTAAGGTTTGTACAGTGTTAGGACTGGCCTCCAGGCAAGGTCCCCCAATTTATGATTCCAGATGAGATACCCCAAAATTGTTATGTTCCTAGTTGAGGAGGGGTGAACTGGAATCCCTTCTTTATTCAACCCCCTTGGTTGGTCATAGTAAGATTAATTTGAAATGGCTCCATTCCCTCCTGGATACCTTTTCCCAGTCCAAATGTATTTATGTTTTAAAGAAAGCCAATTTAACCAGGGTTTATTGAGTTAAAGAAAGAGTAAGTTTACTAGTTACTTAAATGCGGGAGGAAAATAATAAAAACATACATATATACACGCAGATCAAAATCCAAAAAATAAAAAGACGTATGAATCAGCATTTGGTTTGTCCATGAGGTGCACATGGAAACACGTTGCGGTCATTAAGTTGAGTGATTCTGATCACTGACTTTTTGCGGTGGGGAGGAGACACATTGCACTCCTCCGTCGCAATGAAGGCCTGGAAAGAGATGCCATGGTCATTGATGAGGTTTTTCGTGAGCATCTCCATCACACATGACTCTGTTTGCATGGGCTATTCCCAGAATTGCACACCAAGATAAACATCACCTGTGGCTGGAAAGATGCCCATTTGTCTTCCAGTGCAAAGAGTTGTCCCCGACCAATTGTTGCAGACTGGCACATTCCAAGGTCCAGAGATATGTGCTGAGGGATGCATTAACTCTTGGGGCAGCCAGCGCAAAGACGCAATGGAAAAAGGCCACCTACTAATACCCTTACAAGATAGTGCATCGAGAGACTGGTAACTGTATACTTGCCATTGAATGTATAAAGTAAATGCAATTGTATTGACCTCACGAGTCCAACAGATTCTATGGAGAAAGGTAAATATTAATGGACTTTCCATACTGTTCAGTTTGAAATGTTTTTCAATGATCTTTTAGATATTTTATGAATAAAGTATAATTTTGGAAAAAATACAATGTGGGCATTGACAACTAAAACCACAATCAGATAGAAGAAGTATAGTGTCTGAGAGGCATTATCACACTTGAAACTATCCTATGACTAAGGAAACATGTCGACAAACATAACTGGACCTCATTCCAAAGACACGTCAATATAAACTCAGAGAATTGGACGATTACATCAGGTGCAATAGGTGGTCTTTTCACCAAATATGGGAAATTAATAGGGGTGGCCTCACTATGAATAAATAAATACCTGTTTGAATTAGAATTTACAGTCTCAATGTATTATAAGTATCGGAAGGCAATTCAGAGGGATTTAGATGTGTTTCAGGGAAGCATGGTAGCACAGTGGCTAGCACTGTGGCTTCACAGCATCAGGGTCCCAGGTTCGATTCCCTGCTGGGTCACTGTCTGTGTGGAGTTTGCATGTTCTCCCCGTGTCTGCGTGGGTTTCCGCCGGGTGCTTCGATTTCCTCCCACAGTCCAAAGATGGGCAGGTTAGGTGGATTGGAAGGGCTAAATTGCCCTTCATGTCCAAAAAGGTTTGGAGGGGTTATTGGGTTACGGGGATAGGGTGAAAGTGAGGGCTTAATGTGGGTCAGTGCAGACTCGATCGGCTGAATGGCCTCCTTCTGCACTGTATGTTCTATGTTCTATGAACTGAGTGCATTTCATTCACTGGGGAATTGAAGTAACCTTACTTCAATATTTGATGGATATCCTTCTTAAAATATTATCCCTGTAACAAGTATAGCTTAAACTTGGATTCTGTATTAGAAATAAGACCTAGCTATTTTTCTTTTCCTGGATCTATCTAGTGTTGTGATTTTTGTGTTCTACCTAAGCATTGAATTGCACGTTTGGTTCTTTGAATAAACTTGTATGTACTCTATTGTCTCACACAGTTTTCTGTATCAATATCTCAAAGAGCTCGACTCCGTACTCCCTTCTGGTCAGGGAATACATAATTGATGTTGTGCCAAGTAAAGACATGGCAACATTTTCAACTTTCAATATGGACTGAGCTTGTATGGAAGCTTCCGGTACTATATTTTATTTGTTTAAAATGGACACTGATAAACTGTTCAGAGAGCTGCCAAAGGATCAGGATATTTTGTTATTCAACACAGACTATCAAGCTTTCAAAAAGTTCTGAGTTTTCAAAAATTGATTAAGCCTGAGTGGGGCCACCTCCTCCGGAATGGGTATATACAGACAGCACCCCTCTGTGGAATTCATGTGTACCATTGTTTGAAGATTACTCAAAACACATAATCAATGGACTACTAGATTCTATGTCTCCAGGTTCGCAATTTAACACACAAAAGCTGTTGAGACCAGTTATCCACAATTTAAATGTGAAAGACCACCACCTATCTCCAATTGTGCATTGATGACTCTGGATTTCCAAACCATTCTGGTTGAAAGATGCCGGCATTGATCATGTGATCAAAATCAGCTTGAGGGAACAAGTTTTATCCAAAGCCAGTAACACGTTGGAGAATGGAGCTTTAGCAGTGGACTCCTCTCCCTCTTAACTCTCAAATTCTGATGAGAGGTCATCCCAACCTGAAATGTCAAATCTGTTCCTGTCCACCGATACAGCCCAACCTGATAGGTATTTCCAGCGTTTTTGTTTTTTATGTCCAGCTCTGCAGTATTTTGCTTATGCTTCAATCATAGATCTTTGTTACTTTCTAAATCAGTGACATGGGTTAATATATTTGTACATGTTGTGTGCAGGTTATCTTTGCCTGTAAAATTTAGAAGATGAATTAGAAGGGGCAGCACAGTGGTTAGAACTGCTGCCTCACAGCGCCAGGGACCCAGATTCAATTTGGACCTTGGATGAGTTTGCACTTCCTCCCTATATCTGTGTGGATTTCCTCCGGATACTCCGGGTTCCTCCCACAGTCCTTGGATGTGCAGGTTAGGTGGGGTTACGGGGATAGGGTGGGGAGTGGATCTAGGTAGTGTGCTCGTTCAGAGGGCTGGTGAAGACTGGATGGACCGAATGGCCTCCTTCTGCACTGTAGGAATTCTATTATATGAGAGAGATTAGGACAGCCTGCAGAAAAACACTGCAGAGGCATCAACTGCTGAAACACAATGTCTTCTCTGCCTTTTAAGAACCAACCTCCTAAATATTCAACTACAAGCCAACCTGCTGTGAATCCTTCACTTTGCAAGCCTCCCACTTCAACATTAATATCAGCAAATGCATTCAACAAACCACAGGCCTGACACATGGGAAACTATAAATTATAAATCAGAGACCGAACTAACTGTCATCTGTAAAAATGCACTATCTTTATCTGTATACATCTTTGTATGTGTATGCACACGTGTGTGTTGTTATGACCAGTGAGAACATATGTCAGGACTCGACCTTTCTTTACCATTCCCTGATTGATCATCACAGGGTTTTTTTATAAGGATGGAGGTATCAATTTAGTATCGGTACTTAACCGTTTAAATGGTGATTGCAAATAGCTCAGTCTGACAGGCTTTCTTGAATCTAAACACAAAGGGGTTAGTTTTTATTGAGCAAAAAACCCACTCTAACTACCCAGCCTCACCATTTAAGAAACACAGTGGGAGGGATTCTCCGATGGGCGACTCCAAAATTGGGAAATGCGATTGGGCAGAGAATCGGTTCTGATGGCAAAATCGAGGCGGGCGCCGATTTGACACCAAATCGCAATTCTCCATCGCCTCGACAGCGGCGCCAATGTAATCCAGAACGCACGTAAAGTAAACACCATTTGCAAATCATTGGCAGGCCTGACATGGTATTCTCCGGGGCCTCCGCGATTCTCCACCTCTGATGGGCTGAATTCACAATGCCGAGTACCCAAGTGGCCAGGGATGGGGGGCATGCGAGGGCAGAGCCCACACTGCCAACCGGGGCAACTGTGTAGCACGTTGGACCTGATTTGGAATGGGGATATGCACCATGCTAACATGCCGGCATTTCACCCCTTGCAGACAATGGATATTGGAATTCAACCAGCAATGGTGGCCTTACTGCTAGTCGCCATAGCCCTGGGGGATGCCCTGCGGCTGTTCAAGCTGGAGCTGCTCGAGGAGGAAACTGCATCAGCGGAGAGTGAAGCAGCAGAGCCTGCCCCAGTGGAACAGGTGACAGCCGCCCAGGATGGAAAGCCGGCCGCCCAACAGGCCAAGCAGGAAGAGCTGCAAAGGAGGTGCCGCATGAGGCCTCGTGTGAACCGGCAGCGCCTGTCATTCGAGGACCTGCCGGGTGAGCAGGGAGACAGTGTGACATATCTGCCAGATCATGGTGTACCTGGAACCGCGTGGGAATGGGGGAGGACACCCGCTCTGGTGGCCGTCAAGGTGACGGTCACCCTGAATGTTTACACCATGGGGTCCTTCCAGACACCGAGTGGGGACCTGTCCTGGATCTCATAGGCCTCCACGCCGTCATGGAGGCCCTAATGCCCAGTCGGCACAATATATCCACTTCAATGTGGACCAAGCCCACCAGGATGCCCAGGGCCGACATGCTCTGGATCCAGGGGGTGATCCAGGGTGGGATGCCTGACCCTTACGAGCAATTACAGATGACAAGCCTTTCTATTCAAGGCGAAAGGGGTTCCACTTGAAGGTGCAGCTGATATGTGACCATGAGATGTGCATCATGCACTTCTGCACCCGATACCCGGGCAGTTTGCACGACGCCTTACCCTGCCACAGTTGATGATTCCTGACGCACCCTCCTAGTTGGGGGGTTGGCTCCTGGGCGGCAGGGGTTAACCACTGCCATTGTGGCTGATGATGCCACCCGGAGGCCACAGACTGATGCGGAAACCCACTACAATGACGCTGCAGCGAGCAGGGGTGTGGTCGAGCGGTGCTTTCCTTATGCCTCCTTTATGTGTTTTTTCTCCTTTCCCTGCTTCTGTACTTACTTAAAACCCGTCTAATTTGGTTCAGTTCTGACAAAAAGTTCATTGAACTGAAGTGATAACTTTGCCTTCCTTTCTTCACAAACACTGCTTAAAGTGACCTGTTGAGCATTTCCAACATTCCCTGCTTTTAATCGAAGGCTGCGCTTGCCGAAAGCCTTGCATGTTGTCTCACACCATGATGCCATTGCGAGTGCTGGAGTATAAATAGCCACATGTTAGCACAACGGCAATGAACACATATGTGTTTGTCCAAACTGAAAGTTCAGTACTGTATTGTCATTTACTGATACAAGTAGCTCATAGAGTTACTCGGTATTAATAGCACAGGGAAAGAAAACACGACTCTTAAACTTGTGTCCATTAACCTTCAGTCCCAGAAGAGTGCAGAGCCAACGATTACTTTGAAATAATTGAACCATTTAACAAAATTGCTTGAACATGCGGACAAGTGCGCGTGCACAAACAGGTATCAGTGGTCATCTGGCATGGCCACCTTTCTTTCATTGGCAGCATTGTTTTTGAATTAGAGGAAATATTATTGAAGAGATTTACTTCAATGTGGCACTAGGTGGTGCTATTGCACATTATATATGGAGAATGTAGGAAAGGTTAATTAAAAGACTTCTATTGATGGGAAATGCAATGGCTGAGTAATTACACTGTTCAATAATACTTTACCCTTGCATATATTTCTAAAAAGATTAGTCATGTCTTAAAACAAGGAGTTGACTTGCATAAGGGGCAGCATGGCAGCACAGTGGTTAGCACAGTTGCTTCACAGCTCCAGGGTCCCAGGTTCGATTCCTGGCTTGGGTCACTGTCTGTGCGAAGTCTGCACGTTCTCCCCGTGTGTGCGTGGGTTTCCTCCGGGTGCTCCGGTTTCCTCCCACAGTCCAAAGATGTGGATTGGCCATTCTAAATTGCTCTTAGTGTTCAAAACGTTTTGGTGGGTTTACTGGGTTACGGGGATAAAGGGGATAGGGTGGAGGTGTGGGGCTTAAGTGGGGTGCTCTTTCCAAGGGCTGGTGCAGACTCGATGGGCCGAATAGCCTCCTTCTGCACTGTAAATTCTATGATTCTATAAATAAGATAATTTGTCATTTGAGGAATAGATTCACTGCAGACTCAATTCAATGAGGAAATCAAGAATATTCAGGCCACAAGAGCTGCAAATAATTGACTTGTCCTACAGACTAAGGATAAAAGGAGCAATATTCATCTGTTCATCATTGAGTCTGTTGCCAAGGCAACTCGTACCTTTTGAGTCCAAATTTCCTACCTCTTCTCCCTATTTCTTAGTGGTCTTAGTTACCAATTAAGTATTAAGCTCCTTCTGAAATTCTTCAATTTATTTAGTATCTTTCATCTCTATTGATGCCTTCAACATTTTAATTTCACTTTTTAACTGTCTTACAGTTATCTCTTATGTTAGTGTTTCTCTTGTTCTAGGTTCCACTAAGAAATGGAAAGGCCATTTATAACAGTTCATGTCGTTGCCTGGAGCACCTCAATCACTTCATTTTTTCACCTCATTATCGGCAAGGAATTTAACACACCTTTACCCACTCTCTCATCGTAGCTTGGTTCCCATTCTGCACAGAATCAGAATCATAGACTTGTTACGTTGCAGAAGGAGGCCATTTGGCCCATCGTACTGCACTGGCTCTCCAAATGGGCAATTCACTTAGTGCCATTCTCCTGCCTTTTCCCCGTAACCCTGCACATTCTTCCTTTTCAGATCGCAGTGAATGGTTCGATTGAACCTGGCTCCACCATACTCTCACGCAGTGCATATCATTCCAAACCCTAATCACTCACTGCTTGGAAAAGTTTTTTTCTCATATCTCTTTTGCCAATTATTTTAAATCTATGTCCTCTCATTCTCAATCTATTCATGCGCCAGAACAATTTCTCCCTATCTAGGTTGTCTACCCCTTCATGATTTCAAATGCCTCAAATCTTCTCTCAGCCTTTTTTTCTGCAAGGGAAACAGTCCCAACTTCTTCAATCTATCTTCACAACAGAAGATTCTCATCCCTGGGACCATTCTTATGAACCTATTCTGCACTCCCTCCATTGCCCTCTCATCCTTCTTAAACTGCGGCACCCAGAACTGAACGCAATACTCAGCATAAACTCTTGCTTTTGTTCATACATGAAATGTTCTGCATCAAAAGGCAATTACTTTACAAGTAATCAAGCATGCGCACCCTTCTTAAGCTACTTTAATTGATTTCAAGAAACTCCCACTGCAGTGAGGTACTTCAGAGGTACTTCAAAGCGTCACGGTTTAAATGGAATTATTCCCCACCCCACAATTGTCCCAGTCTGTTTTTCTTACTGTGGTAATAATGTAACAAGTTAACTTACAGAGAATGGAGAAATGCAGTAAAAGCTCCTTGCCCCATTATTCCATAAAATCCATACAGTGCAGATGGAGGCCATTCAGCCCATCGAGTCTGCACTGACCCTCCGAAAGAGCACCCTACCTAGGCCCACTCCCCTGACCTATCCCCATAAACCCACCTAACCTGCGCATCCCTGGACACTAAAGGGCAATTTTATCATAGCCAATCCACCTAACCTGCACATTTTTGGACTATGGGAGGACATCGGAGCACCCGCGAGAAACCCACGCAGACAAGGGGAGAATGTGCAAACGACACACAAAATCCACCCAAGGTTGGAATTGAACCCGGGTCCCTGGTGCTGTGAGGCAACAGTGCTTTTTAAAAAAAAAAATTCCAATTAAGGGGCAATGTAGCGTGGCCAATCCTGCACATCTTTGCATTGTGGGGGTAAAACCCACGCGCACATGGCGATAATGTGCAATTTCACACAGACAGTGACCCGGGGCTGGGATCGAACCCGGGCCTTCAGCACCGTGAGCCAGCAGTGCTAACCACTGTGCCACAGTGCCGCTCCTGATGGATCTGATTCAGATGGATCATTTTTGCTCCATCACTTATGACGATGAAATGTCAAAGAAATATTCCAGATTGAGATCAGACTATCATTATGTGTAATTGTTGCATTAGTTCCTTGTTTTTATATTTATACCTGTTGAGATGAAGCCTACCTGCCCATTAGACACTTTGATCACTTTTTCCAGTTTATGAGCACTTAATGACTCAAGTACTTCGTCCTGAAATCCTATTGTTTGTTTATCTCTCATGAAATGTAGTTTCATATTTTTGACAGTAAACGACTGTTACGTTGCTTGAGATTTTCAACCATCTTTTCACAGAAGTGATTTGAAAAAATGGATTACTTTTAAATGTTGTAGTTTTATAAGGAAGTGCATTCAGGCATTGTAGAAGAATAATTGAAACAGTAAGTATTTAACATGTTCGCTCATGAGCTAAGCCTTGCTGCTGTTTCCCCACACATTGCCAATATCAAGTGTTTTGTCATCAATTGAGAAACACCTCACGCCCACGCCTTCCCTCTGGCCATGAACAGAGCCAAATACAAAAGCAAGAAAGCTTCAAGGATTGTTAGGTTCAGTAAAACCTGTGAAATCGGTCAGGCTTTTAGCTGAAAACTATGAGCGTAAACTTTGCATATGTTCAGAAGAATGCAGATGGGTAGTTAGAAATTATTGAAATATTTAAATGCAGAGTAAAATCCTCAAGTAAATGAATGATAAATTAAAATTTTAGAAACTCTATAAATACATGAATTCTCTATCAAAACTCTGAAATGTGCCCAATTATACAAAAGCTGATTTCTCCTAACCTTGATCCTGATCTACCCAGACATCAAAAAATAGGACATTCTGAAAGCCAGAATATAAATAGTTTCAAGCATCTTTTTGTCTAGAATCTTTACCATTGGCCTATGACCACGATCTGGATGAAAAGCCTGATGCTGAAACGTGCAAAAATCATCCCCTACCCCCAAAACTCTATGTCTGCTTTGGATGATGATGAACAATAGACGGCTACATGCCCATCTTGACGCCAAAGTCAGCTCATCTCGATCCCTTAGCAACAGACAAAAAACTACAAATATAACAATAAAAAATATATTACAGATAAATGAAAAAAAACCAAAAGCAACAGACATTCCAATGCGTATATTATCCAAACTAAACTTTAAAACCTTTACAATTCAAAAGTTTTTTCATGATAATAAAATAGTAAAAAGGAACAAGAGACCTTGGGGTGATTCCCCCATGCCGCGCAGTCTGGGAGAATCGCTGCTCACGCCAGTTTTTCGCGCGACGCCGGTCCGACGCCGTTCTGCCATTCTCCCAACCGGTGAGAACGGCTTCATCGGGGTCGGCGCCGCGCATGCCGGAGAATCCGCCGAGCAGGCAGTGCAGCCGATTCTCCCAGACCCCGCTATTCTCCGGCCCGGATGGGCCGAAGTCCCGCCGGCGTGACCCCAGGTCAAGCCGTCGCCGTTCACCCCTGCTGAATAAATTCGTCAGCCAGCGGAAGAGGGAGGTGCGTAGGCGGGCCCATCCCAGCAACCAGGAAGTAGCGTCCATGGCCGGTGATGGCGGGTGGGGGGGGTGGGAGAGGGCTGTAGGAAGCGTCTGACGCGATCCCCCATGGGGGGGGGAGGAGGGCTGGGGGGTTGGAATGGGCTGGGGGGGGAAGGGCTGGGGGGAATGATCTGGGGGGGGAAAGAGCTGGGGGGGGGGAAGGGCTGGGGGGGGTTGGGGGTGGCATGGGGGGGAGTGGCGAAGGGTGGACGTGGTTGTGGGGAGGGGGAGAGAGGGGGGAAGTGTGGTTGGGGAGGGGGGAGTGGGGAAGTGTGGATTTGGTTGGGGGGGGAGGGGGAGTAAGGGAGGAAGGGTGGACGTGGTTGGGGGGAGGGGGAGAGAGGGGGGAAGGGTGGACGTGGTTGGGGAGGAGGGAGGACTGGGGAAGTCTGGACGCTGTTGGGGGGGAGGGGAGAGATGGGGGAAGGGTGGACGTGGTTGGGGGAGGGGGAGAGATGGGGGAAGGGTGGACGTGGTTGGGGGGAGGGGGAGTGGGGAAGAGTGGACGTGGTTGGGGGAGGGGTAGAGAGAGGGGGGAAGGGTGGACGTGGTTGGGGGGAGGGACGGAGTGGGGAAGGGTGGATGTGGTTGGGGGAGGGGGAGAGAGGAGGGAAGGGTGGACGTGGTTGGGGAGGAGGGGGGACTGGGGAAGTCTGGACGTGGTTGGGGGAGGGGGAGAGATGGTGGAATGGTGGACGTGGTTGGGGGTGGGGGGGAGTGGGGAAGGGTGGATGTGGTTGGGGGGAGGGGTAGAGAGAGAGGGGAAGGGTGGACTTGGTTGGGGGAGGGACGGAGTGTGGAAGGGTGGATGTGGTTGGGGGGGGGAGTGGGGAAGGGTGGACGTGGTTGGGGGAGGGGTAGAGAGAGGGGGGAAGGGTGGATGTGGTTGGGGGGAAGGGGAGAGAGGGGGGAAGGGTGGACATGATTGGGGCGGAAGGGACGGAGTGCGGAAGGGTGGATGTGGTTGGGGGGGGAAGGGGAGAGAGGGGGGAAGGGTGGACATGATTGGGGGAGGAGGGGTTTGGGATGGGTGACGTGAGGGCTAAGGAGAATGTGTAGTGTAAAGGGGTGCAGGGAAGGGTGGCTGGGGTAGGAGAACGGCGCGGTGGTGAATGATTGAGAAGGGGGAAGGAGGGGGGGGTGGGGCAAAATATGCCACCATCCTGCCGGGTTTGGGGGGGGTGGCGCGCGGCCCCCCACAGTTGCCCCCGGGACCGGGACCCCCAGCTGGAATGCCGTGGCAGGAAGGTGACGAGGACACCCTTCCAAAGCGAGGGCATGGTGAAGGGCTGTGTCCGCTGGCGCTGCGATGAGGAGGGACGGGGTGAACTTTGGGGGATACGGATACTGTCGGCAGCTGGCACGGTGCGTGCCTGAATGAACAGTGGCCAGGCAGCCGGGGCACCCATTCATCTAAAGGGCCCTGGCTGCCTACCTGCCCAAGCGCCCTCCTAACAAATGTCGTATCCTCTCCCTCCCAAAAAACAAATCCCCCCCCCCCCTTCAAGTTGATGATGTATTCGCAGCAGCCATCGATGTTCGCCGCCGTGGAGGCAGCGGCAGCCATGCAGATGTCCAACCGTCAGGGCCGAGCAAGGCGGCTCAGGGAGGGTGCTGCAGAGGGAGTGGCTGCGGAGGGCCCCGTGCCAGCCGCTGCTGCTGCAGGCCATCATGCCCGACAACTACAAGAGGAGGCGGAGGGTGCGGATCACCTCCACGTCGTCGCCCAGGAGGAGGGTGACGAAACCAATCCTGATGGGTCACCAGGGGATGACGAGCAGGTGGTTGTGCCAAGGCAGCGGAAGCGTCCCATGCGTCACCGTGTGTACAGGGACCGCATTTCCTTCGAGGACCTAACGGAGGTGGCATGCAGGAGGAGACTCCGAATTGAGCCTTGAGACGGTCGACCATATATGCCACCTAATGGTGCACCTGGAACCATGTGGAACTGGGGGAGGACATGCCATCCCAGTGAGGGTGAAGGTGCCCTCCCAGTGAGGGTGAAGGTGCCCTCCCAGTGAGGATGAAGGTGCCCTCCCAGTGAGAGTGAAGGTGCCCTCCCAGTGAGGGTGAAGGTGCCCTCCCAGTGAGGGTGAAGGTGCCCTCCCAGTGAGGGTGAAGGTGCCCTCCCAGTGAGGGTGCGTGTGCCCTCCCAGTGAGAGTGAAGGTGCCCTCCCAGTGAGGGTGATGGTGTCCTCCCAGTGAGGGTGAAGGTGTCCTCCCAGTGAGGGTGAAGGTGCCCTCCCAGTGAGGGTGAAGGTGCCCTCCCAGTGAGAGTGAAGGTGCCATCCCAGTGAGGGTGAAGGTGCCCTCCCAGTGAGGGTGACGGTGCCCTCCCTGTGAGGGTGAAGGTGCCCTCCCAGTGAGGGTGAAGGTGCCCTCCCAGTGAGGGTGAAGGTGCCATCCCAGTGAGGGTGACGGTGCCCTCCCAGTGAGGGTAAAGGTGCCCTCCCAGTGAGAGTGAAGGTGCCCTCCCAGTGAGGGTGAAGGCGCTCTCCCAGTGAGAGTGAAGGTGCCCTCCCAGTGAGGGTGAAGATGCCCTCCCTGTGAGGGTAAAGGTGCCCTCCCAGTGAGAGTGAAGGTGCCCTCCCAGTGAGGGTGAAGGCGCCCTCCCAGTGAGGGTGAAGGTGCCATCCCAGTGAGGGTGAAGGTGCCCTCCCAGTGAGGGTGACGGTGCCATCCAGTGAGGGTGAAGGTGACCGGCGCCCTGAATCTCTTCGCGACCGGCTCCTTCCAGTCGCCGAGCGGGGACCTTTGCGGTATCAGCCAGGCCTCGGTGCACCGGTGCATCCGGGCAGTCACCGATGGCCTTTATTCAGTCGCGGCACGATACATCAATTTCCCGGAGGACCACGCGCACCAGGCTGCCAGAGCATTGCAATTCGCCTCAGTGGCCGGCATCCTGATGGTACAGGGCGTCATGGATGGGGTGCACGTAAACTTGCATGCACCAACGCGGGACAGGGACGTCTTCATAAACAGGAAGAGCACATATTCTATGAACGTCCAGGTGGTGTGCGACCAACGGATGAGAATAATGCACGTGTGCGCCCAGTACCCAGGAAGCGTGCATGCGACTTTATATCGGCGCAGTCGTACATCCCCGCAAATTTTGAAGGACACCCACCCCGGATGAGGAGCTGGTTGCTGGGAGACAGGGGTTATCCGTTGCTGATGACACCCATACGGAGGCCACAGACCAACGCGGAGTGCCGGTACAATGAGGCCAATGCGGCAACCAGGGATGTAGTGGAGAGGTGTTTTGGCCTCCTGAAAATGAGGTTCCGGTGCCTGGACCACTCAGGGGGCGCCTTGCAATATGACCCCGACAGGGTCAGAAGGATCGTCGTCGCCTGGTGCATGCTCCACAAGCCCCGTTGCACCACCGACACCTGTCACTGCCAGTTCTGGAGGCCCACTGTGGAATCGACCAGGGTCTGAACGTTCCCGGCGATGGAGCTGAGGGAGTGCGACATCCCTGTCAGGGACAGCGCTACCTCCCGCTGGGTTTGGGCGACGCCATCCATCATGTGGACAAGGCCGCCGATGCTCTCAGCTTTGGCCTGCTGGGACAGGGTCATGGCCTGCTGAGACTGGGCGATGGCCTGCTGGGATAGGACCATGGCCTGCTGGGACTGGGCCATGGCCTGCTGAGACTGGGCGATGGCCTGCTGGGATAGGACCATGGCCTGCTGGGACTGGGCCATGGCCTGCTGAGACTGGGCCATGGCATGCTGGGATAGGACCATGGCCTGCTGGGACTGGGCCATGGCCTGCTGAGACTGGGCGATGGCCTGCTGGGATAGGACCATGGCCTGCTGGGACTGGGCCATGGCCTGCTGAGACTGGGCGATGGCCTGCTGGGATAGGACCATGGCCTGCTGGGACTGGGCCATGGCCTGCTGAGACTGGGCCATGGCATGCTGGGACAGGACCATGGCCTGCTGGGACTGGGCCAGACCCCAGAGCGCGGCGGCAATGTCCATGTGGAGCATGGCTGTCTGTGAGTGGGCAGCCCTGTCATGGGCACGGATGACGCGTGGGCAGCAGCTGTTTTCTGGGGCCGATCTGCCCTCCGACCGTTCAGCCCCTCGGCTGCTCCTACCTTCACCTGCTGTACCGATTCGGCTGTGTGGTGCGCACCAGTCTGTGAACCAGAAGGCTCGTCACTTACTTGCCCAATCGAGGTGAGTGTACCTGCGACGTTGGAGGGTGTGGGTGACAGCAGTGCCGCGGCCGCTAGGTCCTCGTCTGTCCCCAGCTCTGGTGGAACCTTGGCCCGGTGCATTGAGACCACGGCCGATGCCAGGTGCCGTGCCCCTGTGCCTCGAATGTCGCGACGTCCTCTGTGGGGCTGGTTCAGAGTCAGGTGGTGGGGTGTGAGGGTGTGGAGTGTGGGGCTGGTGCAGTGTCAGGTGGTGGGGTGTGAGGGGTGGACTGTGGGGCTGGTGCAGTGTCAGGCGGTGGGGTGTGAGGGGGGTGGGGAGAGATGGGATGAGGGACTGCATGCATACAGTGGATTCTCGCTTGGAGTTTCCCTCCGACCTGGCACGGTGCTACCTCCCGGCTGGCGGCTCCCCCAGCAAGGTCCAGAGCCCTCTGCTCGTAGACGGTCAGGGGGTGCAGCTCAGGTGACCCCCCTCCGGTTCTTGCCCGCTCCCTGTAATTGTGCGCTGTCTTGTCCTTGCGGGGGGGGAGGGTGGAAGGAGATGAACCTCAGGGTTAGGCGGACATTGGCAGGACACACACATGAACAAAACATTATCACAAGGTGGGGACACTACGGCCCACGCCATGGCACCTGCCCACTGGGTGGGGTGGGGGTTCCACATGTGTCCGGGGAGCAACGTTGGGCCCCACCGCCCCCACCCCCCCCCCCCCACCCCCGGCATGGGCGGGGGGCGGGGGGGGGGGGGGGGGGGGGCTTTGTCCGGGGTAGTGTCAGGGTACTTACCCTCGCTGCCCTCATGAGGTTGTGCAGTTTCTTCCATGCGGGGGATGTGCCCCACAGCGCTGACTGCCGTCCCGACCTCTCGCCATCCACGCCTCATGGTGCTGCATGGCTGCCGGTGTCCACGTCTGGGGAAGAGGATGGCCCGCCGCTCCTCCACTGCCTCCAGGAGTGCCACCAAGTCGCTGTCCCGGAAGCGGGGTGCGGCGCGACGGGGCTCTTCCATGTCGGGCCTCAGTGTGTCTGTGCACCCCATGCACTTCCTTATACGTAGCGCGGCATCATCGTGGCGCCGCGCGATGACGCCGCCGTTCCTGCGTACCGCCCACCGTGTTTCTCGCAGCGCTGCTGCTGGCCCCTTCTCAGCCAGTGAATCGGTCGCGGTGGGGGCCCCTTCGCGCCATCGTGAAACGCGACGGCATTCACGACGGCATGGGCACTTAGTCCGCGGATCGGCGAATCGCCCCCCATAAGTTATTACCTTGTGCAAATATCTAAAAGAAGTAAAAAGAAAAAACAAAATGCAGTAACAGACATGCACATCCTTACATCGTCCTAACTAATTTTACTTCCTTGACTTTAGATCTGCAATTTTCTTACAGCATTTTCCACGTTTACTTTTCATTTCCTTTGACAAGTGTAATAACCTGTACAGGACACATCCAGCTGGGGATGATGTTTTTCCCTATGTTCATTGGGACTGCAAGCTCCCCCGCTATGGGCAGGGTAGCTTACCAGCACTGGTATAAAAAGTTAGCCAGTGTGGAGCCGACCAAAAAGGAGAGAACACCCGGTGAGGTGTAACCGGGCCTCGTGTAGATAATATTGTTGTTAAATAAATGCTTTACTGCGACTCGCTATGGACTCCCCGTGCCCTATTAAACTGGCGACGAGGGTAAAATTGTAGCTGTCAATGTGCAACCTGTCCAGCTGATCCACCTCCCTGAAATTTATTTTTGGATGTAGGTACAGAGTTTTTTGATTTATGTTGCTGCTGTTTGGGTGTTTGGATGTTTTTGGTATTGCCTGGAATCGGTGCTCAGAGTGTCTGCGGCGCTTTTTCAGAATCAGTAGTGCCGTGGAAAATGAGCGCAGGGTCGAGGATTTGCTGCCGGTCTGTGGAGCACGTACGTTTAGAGTGGTCCAGGGCGTTTCGTGTCCAGTCGTACCGGATGCGATATGATCTGACCGGCCTATCTTGATGGTGACGCAACATTTCAGTCCATCATCTTTTTGTGATACTCGTTCAATGCGGCAGAGTGGTCTACCGGGGTGAGCATTGTCGAGTTTGCTGCTGGACTTTTGTAACATCGCCGAAGATGTGAGATGTGAGTGCAGCACTGCGTTGGCTGACATCTTCAACGACTGATTGGTCTGCCAGATGCACAACAATGACATTCAAACAGAGAGCTGATGATTATCATGCGGCTGCACGTTTTGCAAATAGAGACGCTGACGGATTCTGCGCTGCAGGAGCAGGCGATTAGTGCACACATGCGCTGACCCTCATTTTGAGCGTGTTGAAGGGTATTATCGAATGACTGATATGCATATTGATGACACAATTATCATGGTGTTGTCTGGACTGTTCTGAACAGGAATGCTAACCATGTGGCAGTGTACGACAAACTGCTATTTTATTGCAATATGGGGCGGGATTCTCCGCCCCCCGCCGGTTCGGAGAATCGCCGAATTCTCCGGCAATGGATATTCGGCGGGGGCGGGAATCGCACCGCGTCGGTCGGCGAGCCCCCCCCAGGCGATTCTCAGCCCCACGATGGGCCAAAGTCCCGCTCTGGAATGCCTGTCCCACCGGCGAGAATCAAACCACCTCTCTTCCCGGTGGGACTAGGCGGCGCGGGCGGACTTCGGAGTCCTAGAGGGGGGCGCGGGGCGATCTGGCCCCGGGGGGTGCCCCCATGGTGGCCTGGCCCGCGATCGGGGCCCACCGATCCGCAGGCGGGCCTGTGCCGTGGGGGCACTCTTTTCCCTCCGCCTCGGCCACAGTCTTCACCATGACCGACATGGAAGAGACCCCTCCCCTGAGCATGCGCGGGGATGATGTCAGCGGCCACTGACGCTCCCGCGCATGCGCAGACTTCCGCCGCCCGGCGAAGTCCTTTCGGCCCCGGCTGGCGTGGCGCCAAAGGCCTTTCCCGCCGGTCGCCGGCCCGCCAACCACTCCAGTGAGCGCCTAGCGCCTCACGGTGAGAAACCCGCACCTTTGGGGCGGCCCGACGCCGGAGTGGTTCACGCCACTCCATCCCGCCGGGACCCACCGCCCCGCCGGGTAGAGGAGAATCCCGCCCCATGAATTTTCTGTGGGATGCGGGACGGACAATGAGCTTCGGGGGACAGCTTCCTGACGTTTCGATAGGTGCTCCAGATCTCCTTTATCCACGGTAGCGTTGTAAGGGACAATCAGGAGATACGGGACTTGGCGCTCGACGTTGTCGGGCACTGCCCCCCACACGGTCCCTCTGTGGTTTGGAAGGAAGAAAGCGGTGATTTGAGTCGATGGGTCAGATGCCATGCCGCACGCCATCCCTGGGGTTGGCTGTTAGCGACTTCGCCCCGCTTTGTGAGACGTGGGTTGGCCGTAATCATCGACAGGGTATACACCGACCGATCCTGCTCACCTGCTCTGTGGCAGCCTACTTGGAGCCGCAATGCTTTTATTTCTTGTGGTGAATGTATTATACCAATAATCCACCATTGTATCTGTACCATGCTTTGCCCTTGTATTTGTATCTGTGCTATGATGTTGCCCTTGTGGGCTCCACCTATGGGCCATTGTATGGCATTATCCATAGGGGAACATGTTGGAGCATGTATGGGCTCCGCCCATGGCTCCTCCCTTTGAAGGGAGGTATAAAGAGCAGTCGACCTGTAGGCGGTTCTCAGTATTGAATCAGTCGCAGGCAGGCACTGTTCTAAGTTGATTAAAGCCACAGTTTACTTCTACTCTTGTCTCGAGTTAATTGATGGTCGCATCTTCTTCGTCTGGTCACTACAAGGGCTGCACCAGTTTTTGTCCTCTTCTTTTTCCTCGCCCTTTTCGTCTTCATCATCTCCACCTCCACTTCATCCTTTTTGAGGGTCTTTGGACTTTGGGGGGGTGGAATGTCATAACCTGCACGGGACACATCCAGCTGGGGCTGATTTTTTTTCCCAATGCTCATTGTTACTGTGAACTCCCCCACTATGGGTGATACCAGCACTGGTGTAAAAGGTCAGCCAGTGTGGAGCCGACCAAAAATGATCGAGGACCTGATGAGGTGTAACTGGGCCTCGTGTAGATAATACCGTTGTTAAATAAATGTCTTTACTACAACTCGCTGTGTACTCTCCGTGCCTCCTTAAAACAAGATTACAAGAGAATTTGGTCACCCCCCCCACGTAGAAATTCCCCCCTCTCCGGTGCGATGTCACGTCGGTGAGATTTACAACTGCTTTTGAAAAACATGACCCAGGCGAAGGCAACCAGCCAGGGGTGCACAGCCAAGTATACCCCCAGGGGGAAATGGACGTGCCCAGGCAGTACCCTGCCACCCGGAACTGCATCGGCACTGCCCCATAGAAGTCCTTAAATAGGTCTCTGAGTTTCAGCTTTCTGGAGCTGCTTCTTTCTGTGGCCACAGTTATTGGATTTGTATGCAATTCCCTAAATGCAACCCACAGATTTGGCATTACATCCTACAACTTGTTAGTGTCGATAAATCTAACTGCTGGCATTGGGGACTTTTCACCTTCCGGGAACATTACATGTGGAATTTCCACTTCACCCAGTAAGTTACAGCCAATAATATCACTGATTTCTTGATACCTAAACATACCCTCGAACCTTTGACGTACATTTGTTTCTGAGCAACGAAGGATAGGCATTTCATATTTGCAAGGATGACATTTTAGTGCAGTAAAGAATAAAACTGTGGTTTCTCAGAAGATATAAATTGTGAAAATATATACCATCCAACCTTACCCACCACATGGCCTGCATCACCACTAACATTACTAGTTTAAGCACAATGTGAGGTATATGAATCCCTCTTATCTTGTATAAGTATAGTCGATAATTGTTGTTCACAAGCACAATATGGGCAAAGGGATGGCTGGGTATGGTAACGTGGCCCCTTTAAGAGGTGATACTTTGCAGGCTACTGCCTCGTCGATTGTCTCGTAATATAACACCGCACTGCCCCACCCTAAGTCACATGATGGATTAAGGCGACTTTAAGTGTACTGTGGGTTAATGTAAAGCTAAATCAAGATTGTAATGCAGTATCAAGTACCTTGGATAATTCTATTTATTAAGTGATTCATTTTATTCATTTATTTATTTTCTCTCTCCCTCTCTCCGTTTTCAGCAAACGACCTTTCGTGAAGATCAGTGAATTAAGGAAAACAAATCCCTCCGCATCCGCCAGGGCATCATTAACGTCCCTCACCTCTGCTTGAAGCCCTTTTAGACCCATTCACACAAGCTCAGGCAATGCGATTTCAAGTCTGAAGAAGCTTTCAAAAAATGACTGGTCCTCACAAGAAGTCACAAGCAAAAACCTCGTGAAAGATCCACACACAATGCCCATGATTTTGAATTCCCGTGAGGTTCATGGGCATTCCTAAACAGCATCCATACCAACCTTGGAAGATGCGGAAACCTCATTCACAAATGGAAAATTAAAAACTCTCCTTTGTGTCTGTGGCCATCAAGAAGAGGCCATGGAACACATGATGACCCATAACTACGGAGGAGAATTATAGTGATACACATTGCCACTCTTAATGTAATATCTTGACTTGACCATCTTGATGTAAAGTTATAGTTGCTGCTCTTTCTTCAGCCATACCAAAGAAGAAGTCAAGAATTACCTAATTAATATCAGGCTTGTTGAACTGTGGAGTACTTTTCCTCTATACTAGTCCTCTTTATATCTCTTCTCTATTTCTACCTTATTGTACCGTCATTATTTAGTGGCTTCTGGTTTAGCACAATGGGCTAAATCGCTGGCTACCAAGGCAGGCCAGCAGCACGGTTCAATGCCCGTACCAGCCTCTCTGAACAGGTGCAGGAATGTGGCGACTAGGGACTTTTCACAGTAACTTCATTGAAGCCTACTTGTGACAATAAGCAATTTTCATTCATTTTCATTCATAATTTGGTTTATCACACTATAGTCCGAGTGTTGTTGGTGTTGCAGTGGCCCCTCCCAGCTGGAGGCCAGGGGCACCCCCACCTCTGCAATTTGCGGGAGCCCCGGCAGGATTCTATAGCAATCTGCGTCCTGGCCTTCCGCCCCTTAAAGGGATGAAAGCAAAGCCCATCTTCAGGAGCTGCTGACCACTCGATGGGCCTGCAGTTCTTCACCCCAGCAGTGCCACCAGAAGCAGTGGTCCCTGCTGGTAATGTGCCCAGCCACAGAAGCAGTATTGACACTCACCTTGGAAGAAGGTAAGTGGGGTCAGGGCTGCTGGGGTCAGTCAGGCAGGTTCTGACCAGAAGGAGTTGATGCAGGGGTGCCTGAAGAGGAGGATCCTCCACCCCAAGCCCACAGAGAGGGAACCAGGGTACACTAGATAGTCTCCACAAGGAGTGGAGGGCCCCCCTTCTACTGCTAATAAAATGACAATGGCAATGGGAAACAGGACCTTAATTGGCTGCTTAAGTGTCACAAGTGGCCTTTGGGCAGGAGACTTGTCTTCCATCTTCCCTGCCACTGACAGAATGCCATGATAGAAGAAAGGCAACGGCATGCCTCCCCCTGCTGTCCTTTCTGAATTTTTGGCCCTTATTCCCACCCACTCCCGCATCCCTCTAACCCGACCTCCCAGCCTCCCCTTAAAATTCAGTCACATTTCTGTTAGTCTAAAAGACACTCATTAGTAGAGATTACGTATTTATGGTTTTTTTTCTTTATTCATTGAAGGGATGTGAATGTCGCTGGGAGGGTCAGCATTCATTGCCCATCCCTGAGAGCATTTAAGAGTCAACCACATTGCTATGGGTCTGGAGTCAAATGAAGGTCAGACCAGGTAAGGTGACACATTTCCTTCTCTAAAGAACGTAAGTGAACCAGATGGGTTTTATGGCAATTGACAATGGTTTCATGGTCATCTTAGATTTTTAATTCCAGATTTTCTATTAAATTCAAATTCCGCCATCTGCCTTAGTGGGATTTGAACCCAGGTCCCCAGAGCATTACCATGGCTCTCTGGCTCCAGCAACAATACCACTACACCACTGCTCCCACAAATGGGAAAACCTGCATTATTATATATTTTGTTCCACTATCATGTTGTTAGTCAAATTCTATTTTTAAAAATTATTTTATTTTATTTTTATTCGGGCGGCAGGGTAGCACAGTGGTTAGCACTGTTGCTTCACAGCGCCAGGGTCCCAGGTTGAGGCACGATCAATTTGGCTGGAGACGAAGTTGAATTCAAACCGAGGCTTTATTAGTATCTGAAGTGTGGCCTCCTACAGCAGCTGACGGAATGGCTGTGAGCTGAAGGCCAAGCATATTTATAACCCGGCTCCTGGTCGGAGCTAGCATGCAGGGGCCCAGGTGAACCTGTAGTGCAGGTTCTACCGTACAACCCTTAATATAGGAACACAGTGGTTTACCACATTCACCCCCTGTTAAAATTGAGTCCGGCGGGGGTGGTGGATAACTATATACAATTCACAATCTTTAATATTTACAGAACAGTGAGAAAAAAAATGTCTCTGGTCATCCGGTGGGCCGGTCAGAGGTTCAGCCGGTCCGGCGCCTTGATCGTCCTCTGGGATCGACGAAGTGGAGCCGGCGATGTTGGTGCTGTCGTGGTCGAAGTTGGCTCCGGGAGCGTGCCAAAATCCTCTTCATCAATGGGGGTGGGCAGGGGGAGGACGGACAGTCCTAGGGGGGGTGGCGGGGGAGGGGAGGGTGGCGCCGGGGGTGACAGGGGTGGTGTGGGGGCAGAACCTGTCGGTGCCAGCTCCCTCAGGGATACAGTATCCTGGCGGCTGTCGGGGAACGCCACGTAGGCGTACTGTGGGTTTGCGTGGAGCAGCTGCACCCTTTCCACCAACGGGTCTGCCTTGTGAAGCCACACACGGAGAAGCACGGTTCCCGGAGCTGTGAGCCAAGTTGAGAGTGATACCCTGGATGTGGACTTCCTGGGGAAGGCAAAAAGATGTTTGTGCGGTGTATTGTTAGTAGCAGTGCAAAGTAATGAGTGAATGGAATGTAGTGCATCAGGAAAGACCTCTTGCCAGCGGGAGGCCGGGAGATTTCTGGACCGCAGGGCCAGCTGGACTGCCCTCCATACCGTCCCATTCTCCCTTTCTACCTGTCCGTTTCCCCGGGGCTTGTACCTCGTTGTTCTGCTGGAGGCGATACCCCTGCTGAACAGGAACTGGCGTAGCTTATCACTCATGAATGAGGATCCCCTGTCACTGTGGATGTAGGCGGGGAAGCCGAACAGAGTGAAGATAGAATTAAGGGCTTTAATGACGGTGGCAGACGTCATGTCGGGGCATGGGATGGCAAAGGGAAAACGGGAGTATTCATCGATCACACTGAGGAAATACGTGTGTCGGTCGGAGGAGGGGAGGGAGCCTTTGAAATCCACGCTGGGGCGTTCAAAGGGGCGGGCGGCCTTCACCAGGTGCGCGCGTTCCGGCCGGTAGAAGTGCGGCTTGCACTCCGCACAGACCTAGCAGTCCCTGGTGACTGTCCTTACTTCCTCGACGGAGTAGGGCAGATTCGGAGTTGGTCTACCTGTGCGCTGGCACATGTACCCTGGAATAGGGCATCTGGGGGCTCGTTGAGTTTGCCAGGGCGATACTTAATCTCGTAGTTATAGGTGGAGAGCTCGATTCTCCACCGCAAGATTTTATCATTTTTGATCTTGCCCCGCGGTGTGTTGTTGAACATGAAGGCTACCGACCGTTGGTCAGTGAGGAGAGTGAATCTCCTGCCGGCCAGGTAATGCCTCCAATGTCGCACAGCCTCAATGATAGCCTGGGCCTCCTTTTCGACGGATGAGTGCCGAATTTCGGAGGCATGGAGGGTGCGGGAAAAGAATGCCAAGGGCCTGCCTGCCTGGTTGAGGGTGGCGGCAAGGGCGACGTCCGATGCATCGCTTTCTACTTGGAAAGGAAGTGTTTCGTCTGCAGCGTGCATTCCAGCTTTGGCAATATCAGCTCTGATCCGGGCGAAGGCCTGTTGGGCCTGTGCCCTCAGGGGGAAATGAGTGGACTGTATGAGTGGGCGGGCCTTGTCCGCATAGTTTGGGACCCACTGAGCGTAATACGAGAAGAACCCCAGGCAGCGTTTGAGGGCCTTGGGGCAGTGGGGGAGGGGAAGCTCCATGAGGGGGCGCATGTGGTCGGTATCGGGCCGCAGAACTCCATTCTGGACCACGAAGCTGAGGATGGCTAAGCGTTTTGTACGGAACACACACTTCTCCTTGTTATACGTGAGGTTGAGGAAAGTGGCGGTGCGGAGAAATTTAGCAAGGTTGGCGTCGTGGTCCTGCTGATCATGGCCGCAGATGGTCACATTGTCTAGGTACGGAAACATGGCCCGCAAGCCGTACCGGTCGACCATTCGGTCCATCTCCCTTTGGAAGACCGAAACCCCATTAGTAACGCTGAAGGGGACCCGAAGGAAGTGATATAGCTGGCCGTCTGCCTCGAAGGCGGTGTATGGCGGGTCCGATTTACGGATGGGGGGCTGGTGGTAAGCGGATTTCAGGTCCACCGTTGAGAAGACCCGGTACTGTGCAATCTGGTTAACCATGTCAGATATGCATGGGAGGGGGTACGCGTCGAGCTGCGTGTACCTGTTGATGGTCTGGCTGTAGTCCACGACTATTCAATTTTTCTCCCCAGACTTAACCACGACCACTTGAGTTCTCCAGGGGCTGTTGCTGGCCTCGATGACTCCCTCCTGAAGCAACCGCTGGACCTCGGACCTGATGAAGGCCTTATCCTGGGTGCTGTACCGTCTGCTCCTGGTGGCGACGGGTTTGCAATCTGGAGTTAGATTGGCAAAGAGGGAAGGAGGATCGACCTTTAAGGTTGTGAGGCCGCACACAGTGAGGGGTGGTAAGGGTCCGCTGAATTTAAGGGTCAGGCTCTGGAGGTTGCACTGAAAATCCAGGCCAAGGATAAGTGCAGCGCAGAGGTTAGGGGGGACGTAGAGGCGAAAACCGCGGATCTCTATGCCTTGGACTGTGAGCGTGACCGTGCAGTACCCCCGGATCGCTACGTGATGGGATCCGGAGGCCAGGAAGATACTTTGGTTGGTAGGGTGTACCTTAAGGGAGCAGCGCCTTACCGTATTTGGATGCATGAAGCGCTCGGTCCTCCCGGAGTCCAGTAGGCAGGTGGTCATGTGGCCGTTGACTTTCACGCTGGTGGATGCATTGGTCAGAGTGTGTGGTCTGGACTGGTCGATTACCATGGATGCGAGTCGTGGTTGATCGTCGGGTAGTGAGGCGGCCGCCGCGTCGGCGTCCTGAAACGCCGTTGGCCTCCATGTGCTGTGGGATGGACAAGATAGCAGCACCTGGAGGTCCTGGGTGTCACAAAATGGCGGCGCCAATGGAACGCACGTTGCGGGGGTGGAGGAAGATGGCGGCATTCATGAAACGCACGTGTTGTGCGGGGGAGAAGATGGTGGCGCCCATTGCTCGCACATGGCCTGGGGAGGAGGGGAGGATAGCGGCGCCCATTGTCAGTGACCGGGGGGGGGGGGGGGGGTGGGGGCGACCGCTGCCGCTGAGCGGGCCTGGCACACTGCTGCGTAGTGGCCCATCTTCCCGCAGGCCTTACAAAGGGCAGCGCGGGCCGGGCAGCGTTGTGGGGGTGTCTTTGTTGGCCGCAAAAATAGCATCGGGGCCCCCCCGGAGATCACTGGCTGGCGCGTAGCGCAGGCGTACTGGGTGGGTAGCGCCCCCGCTGGGGCAGCTGCCTGTGGGGCACATGAAGCGTAGGAGGAGTGGGCTGCGCGGTTGGGTGTGTAGGACTGTACATTGCGCAGGGTGACCGTCATGGAAAGCGCTAGTGTTTTAGTCTCTGCGAGGTCGTGTGTGGCACCTTCTAGGAGCCGCTGCCTGATAACATCGGACCCAATCCCAGTTACAAAAGCGTCCCTCATAAGGAGATCTGAGTGCTCCTTATCTGTAACGGCCTGGCAGTCACAGTCCCGAACTAGTGGGATCCGGGCCCTCCAGAAGTCCTCGATTGACTCACCAGGTAGTTGAGTACGCTTTACGAGCGCATGTCTGGCGAAGAGCGTGTTCGTCTTCTGCTCATAACTCTCTTTGAGTCGAGTCATAGCGTCAGCATAATTGGGCGCATCCTGGATCAGTGGGAAGATTTTAGAGTTGAATCTTCTGAGCCTCTGGAACAGGGGTCGGCACCGCGTTGATATACGCTTCAAAACAAGCTAGCCAGTGCTGGAAGTCCTTTCTGGCGTCGCTTGCGTGTGGATCCAGCTGCAGTCGATCTGGTTTAATCCGGAGGTCCATCTTCTGAATCAGATACTAATAAATGGAGGCACGATCAATTTGGCTGGAGACGAAGTTGAATTCAGACTGAGGCTTTATTAGTCTCTGAAGTGTGGCCTCCTACAGCAGCTGACGAAATGGCTGCGAGCTGAAGGCAACACATATTTATAACCCGGCTCCTGGGCGGAGCTAGCACGCAGGGGCCCAGGTGAACCTGTAGTGCAGGTTCTACCGTACAACCCTTAATATAGGAACACAGTGGTTTACCACAAAGGTTCGATTCCTGGCTTGGGTTACTGTCTATGCGGAGTCTGCACATTCTCCCTGTGGGTTTCCTCCGGGTGTTCCGGTTTCCTCCCACAAGTCCCGAAAGCCACGCTTGTTAGGTGAATTGGACACTCTGAATTCTCCCTCCGTGTACCTGAACAGACACCGGAGTGTAGCGACTAGGGGCTTTTCACAGTAATTTCATTGCAGTGTTAATGTAAGCCTACTTGTGACAATAAAGATTATTATTAATATTATTAAATACACCAAACCACGACCCGGGTTCGAATCCCGGCTCAGGGTCACTGTCCATGTGGAGTTTGCACATTCTCCCCGTGTCTGCGTGGGTTTCACCCCCAAAACCCAAAGATGTGCTGGTCAGGTGGATTGGCCACGCCAAATTGCCCCTTAATTGGAAAAAAAACAAAAAATTCAAAAAATACAACAAACCTCATTCTAATGGTTTGATAATGAAGTGTCTTAAGTGCAAAGCTACCGGTTAGAGACCTTTGGCACCGGTTGGTTCAGCTTTGCTTTAAGTCAGGGGCCGGGAATCTCCGAGCCTCCACGCCGCAATCGCGCGCATCGCGGGGGTGGAGAATGGGCGTCAGACCCGTGATCGGGTCCGATGCAGCTCCCGCAATTCGCCGGGGACCGGAGAATCGCCGCCAATCGTGCGCGCGAGGTCGACGTGGCGCCGGTCGGGGGCCATTGAAAGAGGCCCCCACGGCGATTCTCCGCCGACAACTGGCCGGGTTCCCGCCAGCGTGGTTCACTCATGGTTCCACCCGGTGGGAGATCGGAGTGGTGGCTGCGGACTCAGTCCGCGGCCACCCTGTTGGGGGGGGGAGTTCATCTGTCACCGGGGTGGGGGAGCCTCCAGGACGGCCAGTCTCGCGCTTGGGGGCCACCGATTGGCGGGCGTGCGCGATCTCGGGGGGGGCCTATATTGTCGGGGCCAGCCCGCGGTGTGGGTCTGCCATGTTGCGCGAGGCTGCCGGAAGTGCAGGACCCCATATCAGCAGCTGGAGCTGCAAGGAGCACTCGGGGGCTCTGCTAGGCCCTTGCAAAACGGAGAATCCTGGAGAAAGTCCAGAGTGATTCGCGGCCGTTTTCTCGCGGATGTGGCGACATAGCCCCGTTATCAGAGAATTCCGCAGGGCACTACCCGCGGGTGGGCCACGGCGGCTGTCAGAGCGCTTGCAGCGATCAATTCTGTACATTACAGGGAGAAGCTGCTCGCCTGTAAAAACAAGAATTTAACAAGCCATCGACTTAATATAAAGTTCAGGGGTAACACCATTGAAGAGTGTAAGTGTGCCGCAGCCACCGGCACTCCCGCACAGTGTCAGTGTAGCCATCTGGGATGGCCACTTCCAGAATACAAAATGGATGTTTGCAAAGATTGCAGGGAACTATGGACAATGCTAAGAAAGCAAGCAGGCACAGGGCCTGTATGTGTATTGGAACCTCAACTCCCAGACGAGACTGAAACTATAGGTCCATTAGCATATTGATGGCCCATCTCCGGGAACAAGGGGAGATACTCAAGTAACCGATCTGGCTCCAGACCTCACGGCGCCAGTTCCCCAAACCGAAAGCACAAACAAAGCCAGGCCAGCGGCCACCTAGGACACGCCCAGCCATCAGGGCACCCACCCCTTTATTGGTCAAGATCAATACAAGTGATCAAGATTGGGGCCAAGTTCAAGGCCCGCCCAAAAACGCGCAAAGCCCCTTCGGGTATAAAAGAAGGCCCCGAAAGAGAATCGCTCTCTTGGAATCTGCTCTCAAAGCGGAGAGACCCTTCCACCAGCTACACCAGAAGCAGGTAAGTCCAAGGTCAACGCACGCTACCAGACGGACGACCTTAGCTGTTCCCCTTCACCAGTTCGACCCCAGTAGCCTCAGATTCGAACAACGGCCATTGTTCCTCTGACTGAGTGGGCGCCCGAAGCTAAGTATAGGCTTTACAGTAGTAATAGTTTAGTCTGTAGTATTTCGTGCATGAGTAGATATTATTCTGTGTGTAAATAAATAGCATTGACTTTGAACTACTAACTGGTGTATCGGCTCTTTGATCAGTATTCGGGTTTGAACCTTGTGGCGGTATCGAAAGATACCTGGCGACTCTAAAGAAAACATAATTAGGATTAAGGAAGGCGACCATATTGACCGCCATATTGAGAACCAAATAAACAGAGCAACACCAAGCCACTCGACATTCCACAACCATTTCTCTCAGCGACTGCCCGGTTCCAGTTGTAGCTGCCACTAGAATGCTGCATTCAAAATCCGTTCCCTTCCCAACAGCCCCCCTCTCCTCCCTGAGTTAGCATAGCAACAATCTCCAGGTGTTAGCACTTTTGCTATAAGCACAAAGGAATCTTTGATTGAAAGCCAGGTAGAACGGTCTTTCATTTCCTTGTCTTCGCAACTGCGACAAATGTTTGGACTGAATATTAAATTCAATGGACATTAGGCGAACCCACTTGATTTTTCACTCAATCACTGGTCACAGGTTTGTTTAATAGTGAGAACCACATTCTGTTATTGGCAGATTTTTTTTGACATGCTTGACTTGCAACACATTGGAATAAAACAACATTGCCACAGAATGTTTCCATTTCGGTGCCTTGAATGAGCTTTGTTCTGTACAATTGGAAAGTCTTCTGGAAAGCAACTCCGAGTGGGCAGTATACACTGGTCATGCAGTGAGTGGACGGTGCAAACTCTGTGCACAAGTCCCCCAGGTATTGCTGATGGGAAATGGTGCAGCTGGTGGTTTGCATTGGACAGAATGATTTCAACAACCAGTAGTGTGGAGCTGTTACTGAGCTGTTATCCAACTTAAATTGGATAATGGTAAAACTTAGACTGGTCTGGGGAAAGGAACATCGATGTAGTTCGCTTGTGACCTGAATCTTTGATTTGTAAAAGGTGAATGTTCTCATGTTCCAGTTTGAGTTCCACGGTGGAGGGGAGAGATAATGTGGTCCTGGCGGGCACGGGGGTTGACGGGACCGGCCAAGGTTGTTGCCATGGAACCGGAGGGATCGAGCGAGTCGGCCCAATCTTTAATGGAGAAAATACCCTGCAAGAATATGCTGCTGCTCCTCTGCTTCCTGGGAGTCTTCATCCGTTAGTTTTATTCCTGGATTTTACAGGAGATGATGTAAGTACTCGGAGCCCAAGACAGAAAGCACCCGATGAAAATGGATCTTTCATTGAACATACACAAAATGTCCTTCCCCCAAGGATGAATGATTTATTAAGGCAAAATACTTCCAGTATCTCTCAAGAGTAACCATTCTTCATGTGTGACCCTGGACAGTGAACCTTTATAGATAGGAGGCATGTCTAATTCTGTCCTCACTCAATACTGACATAAATTCAATGCACTAGGGGGTTACTGAATAATGATTAATAACAGGAAAACTAGATGATTTTCTTTCCTTCCCTTGCCTTGGGACAAGAAAACTTTAGTGTCCCAAACACTGCTTTGACTCAGGATAGACTGGGTAAGCAAATATGGCATAGGTCCCGAAGGTCAGCCGGCATGGGTCCCGAAGGTCAGCCGGCATGGGTCCCGAAGGTCAGCTGTCGTGGGTCCCAAAGGTTGGCCGTTGCAAGTACCGAAGGTCAGCCAGTTGGCAAAAGTGGGTCCCAGGGAAAAATAGATGAAAAAACACAGCTTTAAGCGAACACGAAGGTCAACAGGCATATATATGTGTAACTACTTTAACAGATCATTTGATATCCTTTAGATGCTGAAAGAAGATAGACCCCAGCTGATACAAACAATTAGTTTATTTCTTTCAAAACAAACCAGCCATGAATCCCAAAACCATTAATTATTCTTTTCAGGTCTTTGCGAATGATCATGCTTTTACTGTCTTTTGTAAATAAAAAGCTTAAATTTTCATGATGTGAGCAGGTGCAATGTACAATTGTTTGTAAAAGAAAATGAAATAACCAAAGCACATAGGGGAAATAATGACTAAAAAAATAGTGAAACATGGGGCGAAATTCTCCCGAAACGGCACGACGTCCGCCGACTGGCGCCCAAAACGGCGGCAATCAGACGGGCATCGTGCTGCCCCAAAGGTACGGAATGCTCCGCAGCTTTGGGGGCCGAGCCCCAACATTGAGGGGCTAGGCTGGCGCCGGAGGGATTTCCGCCCCGCCAGCTGGCGGAAACGGCCTTTGTTGCCCCGCCAGCTGGCGCGGAAATGACATCTCGGGGCGGCGCATGCGCGGGAGCGTCAGCGGCCGCTGACAGTTTCCCACGCATGCGCAGTGGAGGGAGTCTCTTCCGCCTCCGCCATGGTGGAGACCGTGGTGGAGGCGGAAGGGAAAGAGTGCCCCCACGGCACAGGCCCGCCCGCGGATCGGTGGGCCCCAATCGCGGGCCAGGCCACCGTGGGGGCACCCCCCCGGGGCCAGATCGCCCCGCGCCACCCCCAGGACCCCGGAGCCCGCCCACGCCACCTTGTCCCGCCGTTCAAAAGGTGGTTTAATCCACGCCGGCGGGACAGGCAATTTATCGGCTGGACTTCGGCCCATCCGGGCCGGAGAATCGAGCGGGGGGGCCCGCCAACCGGCGCAGCCCGATTCCCGGCCCCGCCGAATATCCGGTGCCGGAGACTTCGGCAACCGGCGGGGGCGGGATTCACGGCAGCCCCCGGCGATTCTCCAACCCCGCGGGGGGTCGGAGAATGACGCCCATGGTGCGAAGAACATAGTGTAGCGGCGAAAACGCTACGTCCAGGATACTCCATTGGCTGATGCCGAAAACACAAAACACGATTGGGCGGAGAATAGGTTTTGAATCCGTTCCGTCGGGCAGGATGAGACGTGTTCGCATTTCTTCTTCTAAAAGGTACACAGAGAGAGCTCTGTGATCAGCAGCCAAAAGAATTACACTCAGTAACGCCATTGCAATCTGACATTTTGAGGACCAGCAAATCCTTTTATGCCAGTCTGTATGGTGTGAAGCCCATAGACAGCATGGCCTCTCAGTCCTTCGTCCTCTACCACAGAAGTCTTAGAGGACAGTGAGCGGGAGAGATGGGATATACCCTTGACTGTGCATGAGATGGTTAAGGCCCTTGAGCCCTTGAAGAAGAGTAAAACCACCGGAAGAGATAGCTTACTGGCTGCATTGCAATCGGTTCTGTGGGACTGGATCGACGCTGACCTGCAAGAAGCTTATGCGAGTATGCTTCTGGCCGGGAACATGTCAGAATCCATGAGGAAAGGAATCATTACCCTCATCTCCAAGCGGAAGGGGGAAATGGAAGAAATTAGAAATTGGCGACCCATTTCATGTTGAATGTGGACTATAAAATTATAACCAAGGTCATCCCCAGTAGGGCCAAGTCTTGGTGGGTACCTTCTTCAGATGGTCATGGAATATTTGTGTGTGGTCCAGCCAGACTCAGGACGGGGGTCACTAGACTCAGCTGACCAGACAGCACTCCAAGTGCAATGTGCTAAGGGGTGCCAGAAAATGGAGAGGAGAGAGAAAAAATAAATGAGTAAAAAGAAAATAAATTAACATTTTAAAAAATCTTGTTTATGATACTGCATTACAATCTTGATTAGTATTATTTAACTTTATATTTGCCAATAGTACACTTAAAGTTGCCTTAACCCATCATGTGATTGGTGCGGGTAATTGTGGGAAAGAGCGGGTTATCCTTGTGCACATATGTGCTTGTGAACAACAATTATATGGGTGCATGTCAAAGGTTGGAGGGTACGTTTAGGTATCAAAAAAGCAGTGATTTTATTGGCTGCAACGTATAGAGAGAAATTCCACATGTAATATTTCCCAAAGGTGTAAAGCCCCCAATACCAGCCGTTAGATTTATTGACACTAACACGTTGCTGAGGTTATGCCAAATCTGTGGGTTTCAGTAAGGACAATACGCGCTGTTCCATTAACTGTGGTCACAGGAGAAAGAAGCTTTAGTAAGCAGAAAATAATAAAGACATATTAAAGGATTTCCATGGCGCAGTGCCAGGGACAGTGTCAGATGGAAGTGCCAGGGTACTGCCTGGGCATGTCCCTTTCCCCTGGGAGCTATACTTACCTGTGCACCGCTGGCTGAGCACAGAGGGCAGGCAAGTTCTTCAATTATATTCTAATTTGTGGAAATTAGATTCCGCATTACATCACCAGCAAGGTTCTTGTTTTCCGAGTCTCACGAGGTTTTGTGCACGACGCCATCAGCGCTCGCGGCTGACGCAGGCGGAAAATTGCCACCTCTGTCTCTGAAAGTTGCTTGACAGGTGGCAATCACTTACCATTTTAAAAGGCTTGATTAGATTCCCACTCAACCCTCTGAACCACGATAAAAATAAACCAGATTGAAGCAAACATTTCTCATAATTTAACCCTTTAAGCTCTGGTACAATTCTGGTGAAACTGTGCTCTAGCCCCTTAAAGGCTGATATAACTTTCCTTGGGGAAATTTTTGCTGGATTTGTAAGTAAGGGGCCCATAAAATTCCCCAGGTTTCACTGTTTTCCTGCCTGCCCCTGACCTGTCCACAAATCTTTGGGAGAACAGATGAGGCCTAGGGAAGCCCACCTACCCTCACCCCAGTTGAAGCTCTTAAGTGTCCATATAATGAATGGCTAAAACATTTTTTGCTGGTAGGAGGCCTTCATGGATGGGTTGTGGGAGAGGGTCATTCCATCAAGTTACCTTGCTTGGGTTTCGGGCAGGGCGGGGATGGTGGTGCCAGTAGTATACAAGCCCTCTTTACAATAAGGTGCTCCTACCACAAGGTATGGGTCTTCGGACCCCACCTGCCCTCCAAATCATGAGCCTGTCCCTTTAACCCCTGGATCTCGCCTCCCATCCCAACCTTGCCAATACTTACCTGCATTCTGGCTCCAGCCTGCTGACAAATAGTGATGGCACGGGGACTGTAGAGCAGCCAGCCAACCAGATTCTATGGAGCTCTAAATGGCTGTAGGGCAGCAGTGGACTGCAGGAATGAGACCTGCACCAACATCTCCCATAATGGGATGGGGAACTGTGCCATCCAAATTTTTTTTCCCTGAGGTTCAGTGTGCAAAAATAAATCTAATGTTCCGGATGGAATCTGACCAAGACTCTGTACATTACATTCTCATGTTTGTATTACAACTCTTGTGCGATAATGGCCAACTTTCCATTCGCCTTCTTTGATTACCATTTGATCATGTGCACTAGCTTTGAATGGATTTGTGTGCATAGAAGCCTAAATTCCTTTGCTCCTTGACAGCTCCTAGTCTCATTATTATTTGTCTTTTAGATTTGTCTTTCTCCTATCCAAAGTGTATGATCTCATTCTTAGTAATGTTGAATTCCATCTATTAAAGTTTTGATTGCATACTTCGCCTGCTTATGTCCTTTTGTAACTTTCTGCTTCCGTATACACAACTTATTGTACTTTGTGATTTATCGTAATCTGTAAACCTAGATTATGCAACTTTTATTCAAGTCATTTGTATATCTGGTGAAAAGTGAGGTTCCAGGCCAGATCCTTGGACGCCAGTTGTCACATTCCATCAATCATAGACCGTTTCCTTTATTCCGACTCCCTGCCTTTTATGTTCCAACCTATTACCAATTAGTGTCAATTCCGCTTTCCCCACATTCACACAGTGTTTGCGTGGGTTTCGCCCCCACAACCCAAAAGATGTGCAGGGTAGGTGGATTGGCCACGCTAAATTGCCCCTTAATTGGAAAAAATTAATTGGGTACACTGAAGTGGGAAATGGTTCAGAAGGGCACTTGGCACAGAAGATGGCTGCCTGACACACAAGATGGAGACACAGAGAATAAAGCAGACATACCTGATGCCTGGAGCCCAGCGGGGTGCCAGTGGGACAGATAGGAACAGATCCAGGACAAAGGGAGACAGACAGGAAGATTAAGAAATACATAAATGCGGGACACCACTTGAATAAAGCTGACTTCAGCCAATGTGTACACAATGATATGCTAATACGAATGTCTTGGGCCATTTCCTAAAACAAAGGGACAATCGATACTGCTTTCCTGCTGCTACCTGTAACCTGTAAAACCTCTTTAACTATAACCATGTGTAAATGGCAAAACGCTTACAAATAGCGATGTACAATCTATAAAATGTTTAAAGATAACAAGGTGATAATTGTTTTGTATCTGGGCTCATTGTGAACCCAAAGTATAAAATGAATGACTGCCATTCAAACCATGAGAAAGGTTGGCTACCGTACCGCGGGGTATGTACGCTTTCTCCCGAAGCTTTGTGTAACAATAAACTGCACTGATTGAACACAGCAAGTCTGACTCCCCAAGTGGTTGATTTTCCCACAACATACATTAAATTTATTTATTTAAAAAAAAAAATTAAATTCCGCTTTCCCAATGTTGCTGTTCTGTGGAGAGATACTTTTGCTGGTACTGACTCTGCTCCTTGTTCTTACAAATAACACTTTTCAGTGTGTAAGGCAGACTTAGTTACTTACATATATTATAATATGAAATCCAATGAGAAACTTTGCTGAACTTTGATTTATTAAAAAGCGCTGTATAATAACACAGATCTAGAAACCACACTGAAAAGTGAACCTGTAGTTCTTTGGATGTAAATAGTTGGTATTCCTCTATTAAAAAGATGAAGTATATTGATGTATAATAATTCATCAGAGAGTGTTTCTGTGACCAGTAAAGAGGTTTACTTGTGTATTAGCAGAAACATATCTATTGGAGCCAGCTGAACCATATTTCATATGAAATTATTTCCATATTTTAAAACATTTTTGTACAAACGCAATACAACTCTTACTTTGTTAGCATTTAAAATAAACCTGAAATATTTAATGTTGCATATACAATATTGAAAATTAATTTGTAAAATTAATGTAATGTAAAAATGTAATTTATACACTGCTGTCACACACATTTTTGTGTTGGAGCCTCAGTCTCAGCTGCATTTACACAGGATCGTGGGAAAGGGTAACTTATTGGTGCTTAAAATCTCAAATCCCACCCACAGAAGATTTCCAGCAGATTTACAAATGCCTGTTTAATCTATTTGAAATTCAAATTGTTAAAAAGACGTTTAAATAAGTGTTTCCTGTCAGTTCTTTCAGGAAAATTGGCTTGATCGCTATTAAGACAGCCCGCAGTTTAAAGGGTCAGGTTAACTTGCCTGGTGATGTTACTCAAAATGGTGATGACTTCATTATTTTCGCTAGATTTTTCTTTGGACAGTCAAGCAGTTTATGGGCTTGAGCAATTTATTTTTCCTGCTGTACCAAAATATAAAACTTTTCCCCCTTATCTCTGGTTGCACGTGGGAAGCTCGCATCAATGAATAAAATTGGATGCAGAATGGGTGAAGGGAGTGGGACTATTGGGGTGTGAATTACCAGCCACGTCGTGCCTGACTTGGTGTCACGATGAGGTCATTGAATCTCGCGAGAAGCCTCTCGTGAGATTCTCGATGCTCACGAAGTCCCGCGTGATTCAACCAAACCAACGTCGCAATCTGGATCTTGCCCACGCTGTGTGAGATCCAGATCAGCTTATTTAAATTATCCATTAGGTTCATTTAAATATGCTCCTGCCAGATTCTCCCGGGGCCCGGGATTCACCGGCCATGCTTTGGAGACCTTGTTAGGACGCCGTTTATTACTGGTTCACACAAACGTGGACCAGGCCATTGGAAACCCCTGGATCGTGAGGGACATGGTGGCACCCTGGCACTCCCATTGGTACATGGGCACCTTGGCACTGCCAGGCTGGCAGGGGCACTGTCATGATTCCAGCTTGACAGTGCCAAGGTGCCCGGGTGCCAGGTTGGCCATGCCAGTAGTCAGGCCCTGGAGTGCCTTACCCATAAATGGTGGGGTGAGGGAGGGCTTGAGGATGCCAGAAGAGGTAAGGTGGGTGAAGTGGGGTGGGGGCTGGGGGCTCCAGAGACCCCAGTGGGGTCACTGAAAGGGGGTCGAAAGATCTTTAAAAATGGCGCCAGATTCTGATTCCTGAAATTACTAAAGCGCGGCCTTGACGGGGAATTCCTCGCTGAAAAAAAACGGCAAAGTGCTGTTGAATAGCAGGGTCTTTCTCGGCACTGAGAATCACCCTGCTTTTCCATTGAATCGCACCCTTGGCCTCTCTTCTGATTTTCATTCTTTAAGTATTTGTGAAAAGACTGCCACCTTAGTCAGGCAATCATTAATCTTCCCTTTTTAAGAAAAGGATCCTGCAATCGTTTACTAACATAGAGGGAATGGAAGCGAGCTACACACAAGTATCAGGTTCAATTTAATTGGTGTCAGCTGACACACCACAACCAGACCTGGTATCCTCAAACCTGGGGAAAAAATTGGCGGTGTTCCTCCTCCAGACCGCTGGTGGGATCCGTTGGAAAATAGACATTGTTTGCAGTTGGCATAGGACCAGCAGTAATGGTAAAAGCCCAATTAATACGGTAAAAAGCAGTTATTTTGATGCAGTTTAGGAAGGGACTGCAATGGCCTGGGGTGCCGTACCCCAGTCGGATTTCAATTCAGGAGAGAAGGTGTGAGGTGAGAAAATTCAAACGCACGATAAAAATCCTCTCAGCCGGAGTTCTGTTTTAAACAAAGCCTCTGGTCCCGTGTTCCAAGCAGGCAGTACAAAAATTATTTCAGCTGTTACTTGTTGGGCCCCATATATCACTGGAATAAACATTCAACTCATCCATCACTCAGAGCAACAGTAGCCAGAAATGTCACCCTGCAGACAATGACATAATTTAATTTGTTAGCTGAAAACAGTCATGGGAACCCATAAAAGCACAAGACAGAGAACAGGGTCACGGCTCATCGAATAGTTACACCTCCAAAGCTGGCCTTTCAGCCCATTGTTTCTGTGCTGGCTCTCCAGAGGAGCAAATCACCTACTGCCACTTACTGCCACCACCAAAGGTAAGCCTAGGCCAATGTTTTTTCTATTTGGCACCTGGTCTTTGTAATTGTGGAAAACATTGTGAAATTATGGCAGTTGCGTATGTCATTTCCCCATCATCAATTTCAAAATTCCAGAAGGGCTTGTGGTTCATAAGGAGGAGGTGTTAGCAATTCTGAAAAGTGTGAAAATAGATAAGTCCCCTGGGCCGGATGGGATTTATCCTAGTATTCTCTGGGAAGCTAGGGAGGAGATTGCTGAGCCTTTGGCTTTGATCTTTAAGTCATCTTTGTCTACAGGAATAGTGCCAGAAGACTGGAGGTTAGCAAATGTTGTCCCCTTGTTCAAGAAGGGGAGTAGAGACAACCCCGGTAACTAGAGACCAGTGAGCCTTACTTCTGTTGTGGGCAAAATCTTGGAAAGGTTTATAAGAGATAGGATGTATAGTCATCTGGAAAGGAATAATTTGATTAGAGATAGTCAACACGGTTTTGTGAAGGGTAGGTCGTGCCTCACAAACCTCATTGAGTTCTTTGAGAAGGTGACCAAACAGGTGGATGAGGGTAAAGCAGTTGATGTGGTGTATATGGATTTCAGTAAAGCGTTTGATAAGGTTCCCCATGGTAGGCGACTGCAGAAAATACGGAGGCATGGGATTCAGGGTGATTTAGCAGTTTGGGTCAGAAATTGGCTAGCTGGAAGAAGACAAAGGTTGGTGGTTGATGGGAAATGTTCAGACTGGAGTCCAGTTACTACTGGTGTACCACAAGGATCTGTTTTGGGGCCACTGCTGTTTGTCATTTTTATAAATGACCTGGAGGAGGGCGTAGAAGGATGGGTGAGTAAATTTGCAGATGACACTAAAGTCGGTGGAGTTGTGGACAGTGCGGAAGGATGTTACAAGTTACAGAGGGACATATATAAGCTGCAGCGCTGGGCTGAGAGGTGGCAAATCGAGTTTAATGCAGAAAAGTGTGAGGTGATTCATTTTGGAAGGAATAACAGGAAGACAGAGTACTGGGCTAATGGTAAGATTCTTGGCAGTGTGGATGAGCAGAGAGATCTCCGTGTCCATGTACATAGATCCCTGAAAGTTGCCACCCAGGTTGAGAGGGTTGTTAAGAAGACGTATGGTGTGTTAGCTTTTATTGGTAGAGGGATTGGGTTTCGGAGCCATGAGGTCATGTTGCAGCTGTATAAAACTCTGGTGTGGCCGCATTTGGAGTATTGCGTGCATTTCTGGTCGCCGCATTATAGGAAGGATGTGGACGCATTGGAAAGGGTGCAGAGGAGATTTACCAGAATGTTGCCTGGTATGGAGGGAAGATCTTATGAGGAAAGGCTGAGGGACTTGAGGCTGTTTTCGTTAGAGAGAAGAAGGTTAAGAGGTGACTTAATTGAGGCATACAAGATGATCAGAGGATTGGATAGGGTGGACAGTGATAGCATTCTTCCTCGGATGGTGATGTCTAGCACGAGGGGATATAGCTTTAAATTGAGGGGAGATAGATATAGGACAGATGTCAGAGGTAGGCTCTTTACTCAGAGAGTAGTAAGGGCGTGGAATGCCCTGCCTGCAACAGTAGTGGACTCGCCAACACTAAGGGCATTCAAATGGTCATTGGATAGACATATGGACGATAAGGGAATAGTGTAGATGGGCTTTAGAGTGGTTTCACAGGTCAGCGCAACATCGAGGGCCGAAGGGCCTGTACTGCGCTGTAATATTCTATATTCTATGTTCTTGTTTAAATCCTTCAATGACATCACACTTCCCTGTTTCTGTGACCTGTTCCATCCATCTCAATAACCTGCCCCAAACTCTCCATTCCTCCGTATCCTTCCAATCCCAACTCCATCTACCCGCTCATTGACTCATCATGCTTTCAAACAACTAGGCATCATACTCTGGAAATCAGCCCCCACCGTCCTCCCATCTACATTTCAATGTCTCGCTGGCTTTAAATTCTCCTGGAAACCCACTGCTATGACAAAGCTTTTAGACAACCTTCCTAATATTTCCATCTTCGACATGATGCCCATTTTAAAACTATTTCACTATGAAGCACTAGGGGTTTGACTGCTCCATTTTGGCGTGCTTTTACTTTTTATTACTGTCAACATAATGGGACAATCAGTCTGACCCTCAGCTTCACAGCAAGAACAACTTTCATCAAGTGAAAAGATTTTGGATGTAGGGAAACTGAATATCCATTGTGGGTTTTATGGCAGTTCTCAATTGAAAATACTTACTCTTTGGCAATATCTTAATCCGATGAACAGGACTCAGGCTCTTGAATGGAATATTATTTCTGAACTGATACATGCATTTATTTTAATTTTATTTTTAAAATAAATTTAGAGTATCCAATTTTTTCCCTCCAATTAAGGGGCAGCTTAGCGTGGCCAATTCACCTACCCTGCACATCTTGTTAGTTTGTGGGGTTGAGACCCATGCAGACAAACTCCACACAGACAGTGAGCCGGGGCCGGGATCGAACCCAGGTCCTCAGTGTCGAGAAGCAGCAGTGCTAACCACTGTGCCACCGTGCCGCCCTGATACATCCATTTATAATAATATATGTAGGTCCAGCATTGTAGGTCTATTGATAATATTTTATTGGTCAACTTACTGTTGTTAAACCGGTGTGTATCACTCTCAGTAAAACATATCACTTTTTAATATATTTGGCTTTTTTTCCTTAATATGACTGGTAACTTTATGAAAATACTGTGACATTAATTAGGCTTTGTACTTTTGTAAATAAGATCTTTAAAAAAGAAAATATAAATAAGAATAATTGTTAAGAAGCAACAATAAGTACTGAGTCTGAATTACAGAATGTGTGTAGATGGCCAATAGGTGCCACACTTTACTTGTTGAGTATACCAGAGCTCTGTACTGTAGTTAGCACCATGAGTACAGGAGGATTAACATAAACAGTCCAGTGGATGGGAAAAAGAACCCATTCAACAACAAAAAATGAATATTAATATTTAGCGTATATCTCAGTTATGATCTTCAGTTTTATTCCAGAAACCCAAAGTAAACGTTTTATCTCTGGGAATGACAATCTGTAAGCATTGCAAGTTTGGACGAATTTTGCTGTGTGCCTTTTCTTCCCCAGTGTGTACGATTGCTCCAGTAATTGTTATAGATCAGTCGGCTCATTCAGATGATCAGGAATTTTGACTTGCAGAAGTTAGTCCTTAAAACTGGCTTGCAACTTCTGACTCTTCTGACATGCACCATTGGTTTTGAGGACATTCTTTGACCCAATGCGGCATGTGTCTCTGTTGAATCAAGAAAAAAAATGATAAATGCATGACACTTCCGCTGGAACCTTGGGCCCTCCCCATGGCACGTTCGGTTGCGAGGGCCACATATCAAAAGGGAGGGGGGTGAGTGGGGAATTATTGATACTTAAAGAAAACGGTTTATCACTATTTTCACACCAATTGTGCATTGAACAATCCTGTTTTGATTGGGTAATGATCTTCCAAAGAAAAGTGAAGTGGCATCAAACACATGAGCAATAAGATCAAAAGATTGAAAAGCGAGAAACACTTCACCTTCAGTCATGTTAACATTTGTGAAGCCGCTTTATACGATGAAGTAAGTTTGGTGTGAATATATATCTTAGGCATGGGACATGAAACAAGGGTAGTTAAAACAAGATAAAAACTTTATGGGAAATGTAATAGCCCTCACTGGGCGGGAGTGATTATCTTCTCCGTGGTCCTTGCGGAGTGTCTGCTCCCTTGCTAGGGGAGGGGGATCGCTATGAAAGCTCGGCCAGTAATGCACTGACCATAACAGGAACACGGTAAGGGTTTACTGGGCAGTGTATATATCGTGTTGTAAATAAAACTACATTTCTTTATTTTACTCAGTGTGAAATCCTTGTGCCCTTATTAAACAGGAAAAATGCAATAGGAAAGCATGCATAGGTCCAAGAAAAGATTATTTTCAGAGGCTTTCGGAAGCAGCTGCTGACAGATCTATGGAGGAAGTTCTGGAGTGATCGGACATTGTTCTGAAAGAACGATCATGAGAGTTGGACAATAAGGAGCAATCTGCTGTCAATGAAGCCAAGGTTGCACGCAGGGACATACCTGGAGCAGATCACTAAGGCAGGTTGCAGAGGGATTTTAAAGCAAAAAAATAGAACAACATCAGGGTGGTGTTCAGCCTTAGCTGCATGCCTGAACAATATGGAATTACAAAGCAAAGATGAACTCAGATGACCCTTGAAATGGAATGTGACCTTTGGACTAGTATAGCTATAGACATTTGCATGCACATTTAACCCTTTATTTCACATAGTTTCCTTTATCTGGAGCAAATTGCAATTTTGTGTATTAGCAGAACGTATTATTATTTATCAAGGCTTCGGTTCTTTCAATTCTGAACCTTTTTCTTTTGAGGTCAGTTAGTATTACTCCCTCCTTCTGAAGGTGTTAAGCCTTGTTCGACTATGGCTTCAGTTGAAACCAGCAACCCCTCCCCCCCACCCTCCCCCCCAGTACGTGGGACCATTTCTCATGTGTCTGTCTGGCCATTGTGTGTTGCCAGGCCATGCAAACAGGCGAGATTCTCCACTCCCGCGCCGGTTGGGAGAATCGCCTGGGCCGCCAAAATTTCCCGGGACGCCGGTCCGACGCCCTCCCGCGATTCTCCCAAGCGGCGGGAACGGCCCGGTCGAGTTCCGCGGGCCGCAGGCCGGAGAATCGCCGGAGACACCCAAAATGGCGATTCTCCGGCACCCCCGCTATTCTCAGGCCCGGATGGGCCGAGCGGCCAGGCCAAAACGGCGGGTTCCCCCCGGCGCCATCCACACCCGGTCGCTGCCGTCGTTAACGGTGCGTGAACGCTGGGGGGGGCGGCCTGCGGGAGGGCGAGGGGGGATCCTGCACCGGGGGGGTACCTGAAATGTGGGGTGGTCCGCGATCGGTGCCCACCGATCGTCGGGCCGTCCTCTCTGAAGGAGGACCTACTTTCTTCCGCGGCCTCGCAAGATCCGTCCGCCATCTTCTTGCGGGGCGGACTTAGAGAGGACAGCAACCACGCATGCGCGGGTTGGCACCGGCCAACCCGCCAATGCACGGATGACGGCAGTAATGCGGCGCCGGCCGCGTCATCTATGCTGCGCCGCCTTTACGCAGGCGACAAGGCCTGGCGCGTGTAGATGACGCGGCCCCGATCCTAGCCCATTGTCAGGGCCTGAATCGGTCGGGATCGGGGCCGTTTTGCGCCGTGGTGAACCTCGGGCGTCATTCTCCGACCCCCCGCCCCGTGTGAATCCCGCCCCCGCCCCCGCCGAAGTCTCCGGTACCGGAGATTGGGCGGGGGCGGGAATCGGGCCGCGCCGGTTGACGGGACCCCCCGCTCAATTCTCCGGCCCGGATGGGCCGAAGTCCCGCCCAGAAATTGCCTGTCCTGCCGCCGTAAATCAAACCTGGTATTTACCGGCGGGACCAGGCGGCGTGGGTGGGCTCCGGGGTCCTGAGGGGGGCGCGGGGCGATCTATCCCCGGGGGGGCCCCCACGGTGGCCTGGCCCGCGATCGGGGCCCACCGATCCGCGGGCGGGCCTGTGCCGTGGGGGCACTCTATTCCCTTCCGCCTCCGCCACGGCCTCCACCATGGCGGAGGCGGAAGAGACTCTCCCCACTGCGCATGCGCGGGAAACCGTCGGCGGCCGCTGACGCTCCCGCGCATGCGCCGCATTTCTGCGCCAGCTGGCGGGGCACCAAACGCAATTTCCGCCAACTGGCGGGGCAACAAACGCCATTTCCGCCAGCTGGCGGGGCGGAAATCCCTGCGGCGTAGGCCTAGCCCCTCAATGTTGGGGCTCGGCCGCCAAAGATGCGGAGCATTCCGCACCTTTGGGCCGGCGCGATGCCCGTCTGATTGGCGCCGTTTTTGGCGCCAGTCGGCAGACATCGCGCCGTTGGGGGAGAATTTCGTCCCTCGACGCCGTTCACGACGGCGCGGCCACTTCGGCGCGGGAATGGAGAATCCGTTTCTCATGCTTTCAGCTGATTCTCACTTCCAATTGTAGCTGCCTACCTTCTTTCCCACCAATCATCTCCTTCAGTTTTTTGTCCAAAGGCAGCTCTGACCGACAGCACCAAAATCTGCACCGTGAGTTAGGCAAGGAGGCATGTTCCGAATCCACTTCAACCAGAACGGGATCGAACCCTGTGCTGTTGCCACCAATCTGATCCACACTAGCAGTCCAGCCGTGAGCCAACTGGCTGCCCAAGGAGTCCAAGTTGCCATTGCAACATGCAGTTTTACATGCATGTTGCAGCCTTGGAACTACAAATAGTGATGGAAGTGGATCCAATTTTCTTTCCATTACATGGCTGTCCGGGAATCTCTCCCACTCTTGCAGCCGCCAGTGCCATGTTTTGAATGTATTTACAAGTTGACACTCAACCTGTTTGGTCACTTAATGAACCTGCCTTCTTTGGCCAGCGGGATTTGAACCCAGAGCTTGTAGATCAGTGGCTGAGGTGCTATCCAGTGCTCCCCAATACCTCCTTTGCCCCAGAAACATTTCTTACAATTCCAGTCAAAACTTGCTTGTTGTTATTAATCTTTTGACAACTGCACATGAATTTATACAATTGGAGCGGGATTAACCGGTTGTTCACACCAGCGGGTTTCCTGGCGTCGAGAGGTGCAGTCAACGGAAAATGCTGTTGACAACGGCGGGACCAGTAAATCCTGCTGACAGGCTGCCTCTGCCACCGAAAAACATGCGGCAGATTGGTTGGTAAATCCCGCCCTTGGTTTCTGCCATGCTACGTAGGCTGGAAACTTTTATGTTTGGATGCGGTTTTATGCATCCGAGAATGATCTGCTCCCATCACGGCGTCCAAAATGATGGGAAGTAATATGACAGCCGCAGAAAGTTCCAGCACCTGGAAAGATCACCTTTAATTTCAATGGGACTGCTATTTGTTCTAGCTTGCTTTGTATGCTACGAGTAGAGGTTGCTAAGTAACACTACAACCTTTAAGCACGCATTAAAACCCACATCAGTTGAGAACGGGTGATAAACTTGCCTGAACACAGGTCTACTTTGAACTAAATTGAATTGCTCAATTAAAACGTTTCAAGCTGGAAACTGTAGCACTAAGAAAAATTCTGAAAATAAACTGTAAAAATGCATATTAAGTAGTTTGATAAAGTTTGATACGCGGCATGATTTTGCTTGTGATTTTGATTGCAAGTAATCATTTTTTTGCTACCATTTTTGTTCAACTCAGTCTTTTGGATCGACTCGTTAAACTGAGTGGTTTATCTTATTCCCTTTTAAACAAAATTGTGTTCTGATTTACTGACAAAATCAATGGTTCTGGTTTAACCAAGTTGAGGTAATTTATGTTCACAGACCAAAAAGACAGATAAGGAGTTCAGAATGAACAGGGACTTTGTGAAAAAAAAAGCAGAATGCTCAGCAATAATAAAAGAAAAGCAGATTGCATTAAGATAAAACACTTCACGTTTTCTCAAATAAAGTAACTATTGCTTTTTGTTTTAAGGAGTTCAGGTTATTTCTGCTGGTGGGTTTGCTTTAACAAGCGTTCATTTTATGCTTATTATTAATCTCCTTTTATTTTTTCTTTCAGCATGTCCATTATAATTTTCAGCACGGTGGCACAGTGGTTAGCACTGCTGACTCACAGAGCCAGGTTTCTGGGTTCAATTCTGGCCTCGCGTGACTGTCTGTGTGGTGTTTGCACTTTCTCCCCGTGTCCGCGTATGTTTTCTCCCGGTGTTCCGGTTTCCTCCCACAGTCGAAAAATGTGCAGGTTAACTGGATTGGCCATGTAAAATTGCCCCTTAGTGTTCAAATATGTGCAGGTTAGGTGGGGTTATGGCATTACGGGGATAGGGCGGAGCAGTGGGCTGTGGGAGGGTGCTCTTTCAGAGGGTCAATGCAAACTCAATGGGCCGAAGGGCCTCCTTCTGCACTGTAGGAATTCTATGGATCTATAAGACCAGAATTTTCCGTCTGTTCACGCCTGAGGGATCTTCCTGCCGACGGTACACACCCACCACGGGTTCCACAGTGGTGAGGGGTTCATTCAGTGGGAAATCTCGTTGACGACTGTGAGGCCAGAAGATCCCACCACTGTCTAATGGTAGGCGGCCTTCACTGCCATGTGTTGCGTAGAAATTCCTGCCTATGGGTTCTGAATTGGGGTTGGCACGGTGGCACAGTGGTTAGCACTGCTGCCTCACAGTGTCAGGGACCTGGGTTCAATTCTGACCTGTTGTGTGGAGTTTGTATTTTCTCCCCGTGTCTGCATGGGATTCCTCTGGCTGCTCCGATTTCCTCCCACAGTCCAAACGATGTGCAGGTTAGGTGGATTGCCCGTGCAAGAATTGTCCTCTAGTGTCCAAAGATGTGTGGGTTAAGTGTGGCTACGGGGATAGGGTGGGTGATTGGGCCTAGGTAGGGTGCTCTTTCAAAGGGTCGGTGCAGACTCGATGGGCTGAATGGCTTCCTTCTGTACAATGGGGATTCTATGGATTTTCATAGGGTAAGACAGGATCTGGCCAAAGTGGACTGGGAGCAGCTACTTGTAGGAAGATCAACATTAAAGCAGTGGGAATCATTCAAAAAGGAAATAGAGAGAATAGAAAGCCAACATGTTTCTGGAAAGGTAAAAGGGTGGGACCAAAAAGTCCAGGGGCGAAATTCTCCGTAATCGGTGCGATGTCCGCTGACCGGCGCCAAAAACGGCGCAAATCAGTCCGGCATCGCGCCGCCCCAAAGGTGCGGAATCCTCCGCATCTTGAGGGGCCGAGCCCTAACCTTGAGGGGCTAGGCCCGCGCCGGACTGATTTACGCCAGCTAGCGGGAATGTCTTTTGGTGCCCCGCCAGCTGGCGCGGAAATGACATTGCCGGGCGCGCATGCGCGGGGGCGTCAATGGCCGCTCACGGCATCCCCGCGCATGCGCAGTGGGGGTCTCTTCCGCCAACCGGTGCGGCGCGATTCCCGCCCCCGCCGAATCTCCGGTGCCGGAGAATTCGGCAACCGGCGGGGGCGGGATTCACGCCAGCCCCCGGCGATTCTCCGACCCGGCGGGGGGTCGGAGAATCTCGCCCCAGATGTCAAGGGAAATACAGAATTGGATAAAGGATAAAAAGGGAGGATTATGGCAGATGTAGGGGGCTCAAATCAGTGGATGCTGTGGAGGAGTCTAGAAAGTGCAGTGGGGAAGTTAAAAAAGAAATTAGGAGATCATGGGCGGGATTTATCCGACCCCCCCACCGGGTCGGAGAATCGCCGGGGGGGGCGGCGTGAATCCCGCCCCCGCCGACCGCCAAAATCACCGGCACCGAAAATTCGGCGGGGGCGGGAATCGCACCATGCCGGTTGGCGGCCCCCCGCCCGGCGATTCTCCGGCCCGCGATGGGCCGAAGTCCCGCTGCTGACACGCCAGTCCCACCGGCGTGAATCAAACCACCTACCTTCCCGGTAGGACTGGCGGCACGGGCGGGCTCCGGTGTCCTGGGCGGGGGCGCGGGGCGATCTGGCCCCGGGGGGTTCCCCCACGGTGGCCTTGCCCACGATCGGGGCCCACTGATCCGCGGGCGGGCTTGTGCCGTGGGGGCACTCTTTTCCTTCCGCCTCGGCCACAACCTCCGCGATGGCCGATGCAGAAGTGACACCCGCCCCTGTGCGCATGCGCGGGGATGACGTCAGCAGCCACTGATGCTCCCGCGCATGCGCGGACTTCCGCCACCCGGTGCAGTCCCTTCGGCCCCGGCTGGCGTGGCGCCAAAGACCTTTCCCGCTGGCCGGCGGCGTGCCAACCACTCCGGCACGGGCCTCGCCCCTCAAGGTGAGCGCTTCGCCCCTAAAGGTGCGGAGAAATTCGCACCTTTGGGGCGGCCCGATGCCGGAGTGGTTCCCGCCACTCCATCCTGCCGGGACCCCCTGCCCCGCCGCGTAGGGGAGAATCCCGGCCCATAGAGTATGCATGAAAAAACACTGTTGGGCAAAATAAGGGAAAATCCCAAAGTGGCAACCTGTGTGTGGATCCAGAAAACGTAGGCGAGGTATTAGAGGAATATTTTGCATCTGTGTTCATTATGGAGAAGGATGATGTTGATATAGAAGGCAGGGAGAGGAACTGTGATATCATTGAACAGATTAGCATTGAAAGGGAGGAGATGTGAACGGTTTTAGTGGGCTTAAAAGTGGATATATCCCCAGGCCCAGGTGAGATGTATTCTCAACTGCTGTATGAGGCAAGGGAGGAGATTTCAGGGGATCTGACGCTAATTTTCAAATCTTCTCTCGCCATACGAGAGGTGCCAGGGGATTGGAGGACCAGCTAATGTGGTACCATTATTCAGAGAGAGAAGTAGGGAAAAACACAGTAAGTGAGTCTAACATCAGACTGAGGGATATTCTGAGGGATAGAATTGATCTCAACTTGAAGAGGCAAGAATTAATCAAGGATATCAACATGACTTCATCAGAGGGAGATCAAGTCGAACAAATTTTGCAAGGAGGTGACTAAGCTATGTAGGGAGGCTGGTTTAGCTGGAGTTGTTTTCCTTAGAGCAGAGAAGGCTGAGGGGGGACCTAATTGAGGTGTACAAAATTATGAGGGACATGGATAGGGTAGATAGGAAGAAACATTTCCACTTAGTAGAGGGGTCAATAACCAGGGAGCATATATTTAAGAACAAAGAACAAAGGACAAAGAAATGTACAGCACAGGAATAGGGCCTTTGGCCCTCCAGGCCTGCGCCGACCATGTTTCCCAACTAACCTGAAACCGTCTACACTTCCGGGGCCCGTAACCCTCTATTCCTATTCTATTCAAGTATGTGTCAAGATGTCCTTAAATGTCACTATTGTATCTGCTTCCAACACCTCCTCCAGCAGTGAGTTCCAGGCACCCACTACCCTCTGTGTAAAAAACTCTCTCCCTAACAGCACGCTGGGTGTACCTATACCACATAGATGGCAGCAGTTCAAGAAGGCAGTTCCTCCCACCTGCTCCAGGGAAATTAGGGATGGGCAGTGAATGCTGGCCTAACCAGCAAAACCCCATTTTTTGAATGAATGAAAATAAGTAATTTAAGGCCATTGGGATATGAAGCAAACTTTCTACAGACAACCCCCCCCCCCCCCCCCCCCCCCCATCCCAGGAGGCCTCAGGTCCCAACAGCAACACCAGCTACAGCCACCAGCAAGTAGCACCCAGTGGCGATCGTTGATGGAGCTGGGTGCAAATGTAAGCCGGGGCGGGGATATCACCAGGAATAGGCAGTCAGATTTGGTGAAAGGACCAAGAAGATTGGGGTGCTGAGGTGCTGAGATGGACAGGGTGGAGTGGAGAGGAAATGGTGTTGGTGGGAATACATGGCGGGGCCTCCAATGAGCTCAGTGTTCCATAATGGAGGTACCTCCTCCCTCCTCCCATCCCTCTGACCTGGCCACCAGTCCAAGCAGTGAAAGCTTCTGGGCTTTGCTCTTGACACCAGTTGCCACCCAACATAGGTCAAACCCCAGTAGCAAGTGTGAGGTTATCTATTTTGGACCAAAAAAGGATAGAGGAGTATACTTTCTAAATGGGAAGAGGTTAAGTACATGAGATATCGAAAAAGACTTGGGGTTCAGGTGCATAGATCTTTGAAATTCCATGAACAAGTGCAGAAAATAATTTAGCCTAATGGAATGCTAGCCTTTATATCGAGAGGATTGGAATATAAAGACACAGGGGTTATGCTGCAGCTATACAAAACCCTGGTAAGACCCCACTTGGAATACTGTGAGCAGTTCTGGGCACCACACCTGAGGAAGGATGTTTTGGCTTTGGAGGAAGTGCAATGTAAATTTACAAAAATGATACCTGGATTACAGGGGTTGAGTTACGAGGAGAGATTACACATATTAGGCATGTTTTTGCTGGAATTTAGCAGGTTAAGGGATGATCTGATCAAAGTCTTCAGATATTAACAGGAAAAGACAGTGTAGATAAAGATAAACTATTTCCACTGGTTGGAGATTCTAAAACTAGGGGGCATAGTTTAAAAATTAGAGCCAGACCGTTCATGAGAGATGTTAGAAAACACTTCTTCACGCTAAGGTTTGAAACCCTCTCCCACAAGCAGCAGTTGAAGCTAGAATATTGTGGCAAGGGCAGATAGGTAGGTACTTAGAATGGTGCTCATGGCATGGTGCCCAATTTTACACCCACTGCTCTACCCCCTCCCTCTCCCAACCTGCCAACCTGTGCCACACCTGGGCCGGTGTTGGGGGGGCGAGGGGGGCAGAGGGTGGGGAGGGGGAGGTGGGTGAGGAGTAAAATTTCACCAATAATCTCAAACTGTTCAGCATTGCCGGATCCAGTTTCACGTGCACCACTTTAGAGATTACCCTAAACACCTCCTTCCAGTAATCCTCCATCTGGACTTATTTTAATGGGTCAATGCTGAACAGTTTGAGATGCAGTTTTGGTTTTGGTGAGGTATTGAACCAAGCCCCCTCAAATGCACATTGAATATTCTGTGGCTCTTTGCAAAGATGAAGAGATACGTTCTCCTGGCCAATATTTATCCTTCAACCAACATTACCAAAGTGAATTATCCAGTTTTTAACTCATTTGAGTTTGTGGTATGTTACTGTGGCTGCCATCTTCTCCTACAATACGATAGTGCCAACACTTCAAAAGTGCTTTATTGTCTGTGCATTGCTTTGGGGCATTTGTAGATTACGAAAGGCTCTAAAACAGTGGGCAAAATTCTCCAGAAACGGCACGATGTCCGCCGACTGGCGCCCAAAACGACGCAAATCAGTCGGGCATCGCGCCGCCCCAAAGGTGCAGAATGCTCCGCATCTTTGGGGGCCAAGCCCCAACCTTAAGGGGCTAGGTCGGCGCCGGACGAATTTCCGCCCCGCCAGCTGGCGGAAACGGCCTTTGGTGCCCCGCCAGCTGGCGCGGAAATTACATCTCCGGGCGGCGCATGCGCGGGAGCGTTAGCGGCCGCTGACGGCACTCCCGCACATGCGCATTGGAGGGAGTCTCTTCTGCCTCCGCCATGGTGGAGACCGTGGCGAAGGCGGAAGGGAAAGAGTGCCCCCACGGCACAGGCCTGCCCGCGGATCGGTGGGCCCCGATCGCGGGTCAGGCCACCGTGGGGGCACCCCCCGGGACCAGATAGCCCTGCGCCCCCCCCCAGGACCCCGGAGCCCGCCCGTGCCGCCTTGTCCCGCCGGTAAGGTAGGTGGTAACGCCGACGTGACAGGCATTTTAGTGGCGGGACTTCGGCCCATCCGGGCCGGAGAATCGCGCGGGGGGGGGGCCCGCCAACCGGCGCGGTGCGAATCCCGCCCCCGCTGAATATCCGGTGCCGGAGACTTCGGCAACCGGCGGGGGCGGGATTCACGCCAGCCCCCGGCGATTCTCCGACCCTGTTTCATAATACGAAACTCTGCACAGGGGGCATTACATTATAATAGTTATCTATCTTGCAGAAGAGGAGGAAAAGATTAGGAGAGAGAGAGAAAAATAATATGTACATACTAATCAGCCATAAGGAATGTCTCTGACACGATACACTCTGTGAGATGTGATAAGAATTCACAATTTAAAACAGAAAATTCTAAACCTGTAACAATAGTCAGTCATTGGATTGTTAGGCATTATGGGGAGTCCAGACCTCTTTTTATTTTCAGTTCCTCGGCCTCATACTTCTTTTTGCTCTGTGCCATTCTTAATTAATACAGCGTGTATATTCGGAAAAGAATTATTCATGAGTAAAATATTTCAAATGGCTGGATTTTTCAATTCCTACATGTGTTGGCCTCAAATTGCCTCAAAATCCTTTTAGATTCACAGCCATTAAAATAAGTCCAGATGGAGGATTACTGGAAGGAGGTGTTTAGGGTAATCTCTAAAGTGGTGCACGTGAAACTGGACCCGGGTCCCCGGGAGGCCATATTCGGACCAGCCGGGGTTGGAAATGGGCGCGGAGGCAGATGTAGCCTTCGCCTCGTTGATCGCCCTGAAGGCGGATCCTGTTAGGGTGGAGATCAACCTCTCCACCCTGTTCCCTGGCGTGGAGGGGGGACCTGCTGGAATTCTTGACGCTTGAAAAGGCCAAATTTGAACTGAGGGGAAGGATGGAGGCATTCTACAATTCATGGGCGTTATTCATTATGCACTTTCGAGAATTGGATCACATCGAACATTAGGGGGCTTGGAGGCTGGGAGGGTTGGGGGGAGGGGGGAACTGTATGTGTTAATGGTGACTATGGGTGATTCCTGATTCCTCTTTGTCATTTGTTTATGTTCCCATGCGGGCTAATGTTTGGGGGTTTGGTGGGAATATGGGATCGTTGTTATTGATATGGGGATTGACATTACATTCATTACTGATTATTGTTTATTGTTGGGTGTAAATTTGGGAGAAAATTATACCATGGCCACGAGGGGCCAACGCCTATAAAGATCTCCATACTAGATCTATGGATCTATAGTTCTGCCCAGTTCATTACAGGTATGAAATATTTGTTTTGTATAGGAACAGGAGGTGGCCATTCAGCCCGTCAAGCCTGCTCTGTCATTCAATACTATCATGGCTGATGGGACATTTTAATGTCTTTTGCACTATCCCCATACCCCTTTTCGTATTGTTAATCAGAAATCTGTCAATGTCTGCTTTAAATATTCTCAATGACTGAGCTTCCACAGCCCTCCTGGGTAGAGAATTCCAAACATTTGCAATCCCCTTTGTAAGGACATTTCTTTTCATCTCTATCCTAAGTGGAATCTCCTTTATTTTGAAATTGTGCTCCCTGGTTCTAGACTTCCCAACCAAGGGAAACAGCTTAGCTGCATCTACCCTGTCTATTCCTTTTAAGTATTTTTAGATTTCAATTAGATCACCTCTCATTCTTTGAAACTCGAGCGAATACAGGCCCAGTTTGCCCAATCTCTCTTCATAAGACAGTCCCGCCAACCCCGGAACAAGTCCGGTGAACTTTTGTTGCACTCTCTCTATGCCAATAATATCCTTTAAGAGATAGGGGACCAAAACTGCAGACAGTAGTCCAGCTGAGGTCTAACCAAGTTCTTATATAACTGAAGAAAGACTTCTCGACTCCTGTAGTCAAATCCTCTTCCGATGAAGACTAACATTCCATTAGTGTTCCTAATAGCTTGCTGTACCTGCATGCCAGACCGCCAGACAAGGACTCCCAGGTTCCTTTGTACATCGACACTTTCCAATTTCTAACTATTTAGGAAATACTCTGCACGTCTGTTCCTCCCACCAAAACGGATGACCTCACATTGTTCCCCATTATATTCCATCTGCCATGTCTGTCAAAATCCACTTGTAGCCGCTTTACATCTTCCTCACAACACACATTCCCACCTAACTTTGTATCATCCTCAAACTTGTAAATATTACATTTGGTCCCCACCTCCAAATTAGCATGCACAAAATTATAAGCTATTTCCACATGCAATCAGGAACAGCGCAAAGTTAAAATTCTACTTTATCGGAGCTTATTATTTAGTTTCACTTAGATTATATCCAGGTATGTCTATTTATTTTAGCTCATTTACCTGATCCACTCAATCTTCTAGAAATCTCTCCCTTTTTCATAGTCTCACCTGACCAGCGTAAATTGGCCGACGCATGTACTGCTCTCGACCTCTGCCCTGCGTACGTGGACCACGAATGGCGCCCTGTCTGTCCAATGAGTGAGGACGCCCGTTCCTCTGCCTGCTTCGTTCATGCCATGACTGTAGCTCCTCTGATACAACTTCCCTTAGCAAACCCCTGTTAGGGTATTCTTTTAGAGAAGGAGTCCGTACGATCCTGCAGTGGGACGGTGTAATTCGCTGCACAGTCAGTGAATTCTTCTCATCAGTGAATTGGCACTCTCGGTATAGTGAAGGGTTTAAGTATTGTACAGTGGTATATTGTCGATTTGGATCCTTTTCCCACAGGTGGCCCGGTGCGTTTCCCTCCGTGCGCTCAACTGCTCTATAGTGGGAGAAAGGTTGGCTTGGATTGTAGTGATAAAATCCACTGCCGTGTAGCATGGATGCTTCCATGTTTACAGGTGAGTTGTACATTTGCCAGTGCCTGGGTGCTGCTGCATTATGTTCATGTGATATTGGCATATATGTTGGAGTAGAGGTTCCGGAGCTATTACACTCTGAGCTGGCGTATCCACTCAAAGAATATGGCATTGTATGTAAATGATCACTGTTCTTACTCCCCACGGCTCGATAATCTGGCACAATAACAGTATAATTTGTCGGTCTTCTCTGGGGGAACAGGCTACGGCCTCTTTGATCAGGAGGTGCTGAGAAAGGATTCACATCCACGTATCTGTTTGGCATCAAAAAAGGTTGAATAAGTTAAATATAACTTTATATTGACTTTAATTAAATGCTCTAGTCATTTGTCCATTTATCTACAAACACAAAACAATTGACTCCAGTTAAGGTCTCCATTGCAGTAAATAATTAGTTCATACCTGGCTATTCCTGTGTTCTAATGCTGTAGCCCAGGGCTACTGTATATTCAAGATAATGGGTGCAATTCTCCCATCGGGAGACTAAGTCCCGGCGCCGGAGTTAAAACCGGAGTGTTTCACTCCGTTGAGTGAAACTCCGTTGGGTCGGCCGGCGCCAACCCGCCCATGCGCGGTTGCCGTCCTCCCCGCAGCCGCCCCGCAAGAAGATGGCGGATCAATCTTGCGGGGCAGCGGAGGAAAGGAAGTCCTCCTTCAGAGAGGCCAGCCCGCCGATCGGTGGGCCCCCACCCACCAGCGTTCCCGCACTGTTCCCGCCGGCAGCGGCCAGGTGCGGATGGCGCCGGCAGGAACCTGTCGTGTCGGGCAGGCCGCTCGGCCCATCCGGGCCAGAAAATCGCCGCTCGCCCATTACCAACGGCAAGCGGCAATTCTCCCAGCGGCCAGCCGTGATTCGCGCCGCGCCGGTTTGGGGGGGTGGGTGGGAGAATCGCGTGCGGGCGTCGGGACGGCGTGGCGGGACTCGCGCGGCGCCCGGGCGATTGTCCCACCCGGCGTTGGGGGGGGGGGGGGGGGGGGGGGGGGAAATTCCGCCCAATATGTCTAACTCATGGTATAGTTCACTTTTTAGTCAAAACACAAGACCATTTTTATATTTAAACATAAGCCACCTTAGACCTTCATGGTGATGAATCCTCAAGCCTTGCATTTACTCTATATTTAATTTTCTGAGTGAAATGTTATTGTATAATTTCTTGGGGAAAATCGTGTTTAACTAAGTTGCTGGAGATTTTTGAAGAGGAAGCAGAAAGGCTTGATAAGTGTAATGCTGTTGATGTGGTGTACATGGACTAGACCCAGATGACCATAGGCTGCTTTCCCCTTTGAGGAGAGCTGACTAGTGTTGGTTTAACCTGAGGATCAACACACCTCATGCGAGGGCAAGGTTGAGAAGGCAGGGTCTTCATGAATAACCTCAGCCGGAAGGGGAATTGAACCCACGCTGTTGGCCTTTATGGCGACTTTGACTTTCCGTGCGCTTTCAAAAGGCATTCGATACAGTGCCACATAACAGACTTGTTGAAAAGTTCCAGCTTATGGAATAAAAGGGACAGTAGGAACATTGATGTAGAATTGACTGAGTAATAGGAGCAGAGAGTAATGGTTAATGGTTATTTTTCATCTGGAGAAAGGGCCGGGATTCTCCGAGCCCGCTCCGGCTCAGAGAATTGGAGATGATGCAGAGATGGCCTGCGACACCGGTCTGACGGCGGGACTCAATTCTCCGGTGACCAGAGAATCGCCGCCAGCCGCATGCGCGCGGTCGGCATGGCGCCGGTTCATCGGCCTCCGCGGCGATTCTCCGCGGTCGACCAGCCAAGTTCCCGCTGGCGTGGTTCTAACATGATTCCAACCGGCGGGAGCTTGGACCCACGGCCACGGTGGCTGTCCTGGTTGGGGGGGGGGGGGGGCGGGGTTCAGACCACGGGTTGGGGGGGGGGCTCCACGACGGCCAGGCCCGCGATTGGGGGCCACCGATCAGCGGCCGTGCGCGATCCGTGGGGACCTATCTTCTTCCGCGCCGGCCCGCTGTGTGGCTCCGCCATGTTGCGTGCCGCTGGCGAGCAAGCGGCCGCCGCACGCATGTGTACAGCAGCGCAGAGCAGCGCAGAGCACTCCAGCACCGTGCTGGTCCCCCTGTGGGCAACAGAATCGCTGGGCCAAGAGGTCCATTGACGCCGGCGTGAAACACTCCGGTGTTTACGCCGGCGTCAACACTTGCCCACGTTTTCAGAGAATCCAATCCAAGGTTTTCAGTGGAGCTTCCCATTGGGGTCTTTCCTTTTCCTGATATATGTTAATATGATCGATCTTAGTGTGCAGGGTGCAATTTCAGAGTTTGCCAATGATTCAAAACTCAAAAGCATTGAAAACCATGAGGAGAATAATGCAGTACTTCAAAAGGTCGTAGGCCAAAAATGCACGGTGCTCGGGCGGGTGCGGAGCCGCCCTGGATGCACATGAAATGGTGCAAGAAGTCGTCGGGCATGCGTATTATTTTGATAGAGGTGTTCAAAATCATGAGGAAACTGGTCACAATAGATAGGGAGAAACTGTTGCCGCTTGTAAAAGGATCAGAAATGAGAGGGCACAGATTTAAAGTGATTTGTAAAAGAAGCAAATGTGATGTGAGGAAAAAACCTTTCCACATGGGACTGGGATGTGCTGCCTGGAAGTGTAGTGGAGGCGGGTTCAATTGAGGCATTCTAGAGGACATTCGATCGGCACGGTGGCACAGTGGTTAGTACTGCTGGCTCATAGCGCCAGGGGCCCAGGTTCAATTCTAGCCTTGAGTGACTGTGTGAAGCTTGTACGTTCTCCCCGTGTCTGCGTGGGTTCCCTCCGGGTGCTCCAGTTAGGTGGATTGGCCATGCTAAATTGCCCCTTGGTTTCCAGAAGGTTAGGTGGGATTCCTGGGTATCCGAGCTTAGGGTGCGGTGTGGGCCATTGTAGGGTGCTCTTTCAGGGGGTCCGTGCAGATTTGATGGGCCGAACGGCCGCCTTCTGTACTATAGGGATTCTATGATTCGACGATAATTTGAATTGAGACAATATTGAGACAGTACGGCGAAAAGGTAGGAGATTGGCACTGAGTGATAACGCTCACTTGGAGAACAGGGTGGGCTAAATGGCCTTTTTCGGCACCATAACACTTGTGATTCTGTGAAATTTCAATGCCACACTTTAAAAATAAAATAATTTTTTTAAAAACCATTTGATGGCCCAAAAGTTGTAGGCTCCTCTCAAATAGTCCAGGTGCTTTTCTCTTGCTAAGCTGCTGCCCTAGATGTGGCGGAGTTTAATCGTGCAACATTTTTATCTCTCTGCAAAGCTAAATCTTACATGTATATTAAAGTATTGTGTCCATCATACTGCCATGGGGTAGAACCATGACCAACAAGCAACTTTGAAATGATTCATCACTGTCTAATTCTAGGAAGGAATAGTTACCACACCTTTCAGCTTTAAAAGGTACAAAGCTGCACCATTAGCAGTAGGCTATTACATTAGGTTTTGCATAGTACATTGCTCTGATCTTTGCAAAACTGTTTAGCCACCTTAGACACCGTAAGAGCTTCACTAGTGTATGAGCTACGTCAACTAGCTATCAATCTGCCCAATAAATGCCACTGATTTAATGTCAGCTGGTTCCCTAAATGTATTTAAAGAAATCCATCATTTATTTTGTGCATTTTTAGCCTCCCTTCTAGGCTGTGATATCAATTTTCCCACACACTTCCTATTGAGTGCAGACCAGCAGCTCTGAACAGGTTATAACTTGCACAAGTTAGCAATCCTGTTCAGAGATGACAAAAGAATGGCTGACACAGGAAATTGGGAAAATAAAATCACACCAATGAGTTTGGGTGGAATATAATAGAGTATGCATGATTTTCATTTTGCTGCATCATGTCTGACCTGGAAGTATTTGATGACAAAGATGCTCAGGCTGCTTATGTGATGTCAGCAGCAACTCAAAGTACTTGCATTTCATTTTTGGCCAAGTTTTTATTCAGCATTTCTAACACCTGGACTTAGGAATATAGTTGAAGTCTGTTGCTTTGGAACATTTTGTTTTTGATAGACAAAGAAGAAAGATTTGCATTTGCATAGCACCTTTTATGGCCCCAGGATGTCCCAAATTGCTTTACACACATTGAATTATTATTTCAAGTGGTAGGAAACATGGCAGTAATTTTGCACACAGCCAACTCCCACAGACATCAATCTGATAATGTATTTTTGTTTAGTTATAAAAGCAAATTACTGTGGATGCGGGAATCTGAAACCAAAGAGAAAATGCTGGAAAATCTCAGGAGGTCTGGCTGCATCTGTAGGGAGAGAAAAGAGCAAGAGTCCAGGTGACCCTTTGTCAAAGAGTCTGGACGTGTAATGTTAGCTCTTTTCTCTCCCTACCGATGCTGTCAGACCTGCTGAGAGTTTCCAGCATTTTCTCTTTGTTTCTTCTTAGTTATAGGTTGAGGAATAATTATTTGTTGGGACACTGAGGATAAGCTATGCCCACCCCCACCCCCACCCCACTCCCTACCTCCACACATGCACCACACACTCTTAAAAATAGTTCAATGTTTTTTTAGCTACCTAAGAGGAAGCAGCACTTTGTTTCACCGTTTCATCTGCAAGACAGTACATCCGACATTGCAGCCTCCATCAGCTCAGGGGCCATGGTGCTACCAGCTGAACCACTGCTGACTCTGTTTTGAGTATTTGTCAATACTTGATGAACATGCTTTAAATTAGGGGCGGCTGCTGCCTCACGCCGCCGAGGACTCGGGTTCGATCGCAGTCCTGAGTCACTGTCCGTGTGGAACATAGAACATAGAAACATACAGCACAGAACAGGCCCTTCGGCCCACGATGTTGTGCCGAACCTTTGTCCTAGATTAATCATAGATTATCATAGAATTTACAGTGCAGAAGGAGGCCATTCGGCCCATCGAGTCTGCACCGGCAGTTTGCTCATTCTCCCCTTGTCTGCGTGGGTCTCCTCCCCACAACCCAAAGATGTGCAAGGTAGGTGGATTGGCCATGCTCAATCGCCTCTTAATTGGAAACATTTTTTTAAAAGAAAATTGAGAGAAATAAGAAAAATTAATCCCCGAATTTACAGGTGATGGTGATTGATCCATTTTATGGTTTGCTAGATTTTTTTTGTATATAAATCTTTTGTTGCGGTGCAACTTGGAAGCCTAAGTCTGGTTAGTTTGATATTGCATATCTAAGGTAATCTGTAGCTACTCAGGGCATGTTTACAAGTTTCACACATAAACATTCAGCATAACAGGACTTCAATACACACATAAGTGGCAATATATGGAGGGATTTGCTGGCAGATTATCTAATGTTTACCCCACAGACAAGCTAAATGGCTCTTTCATAGAGTTTTAGAATATACTTGCATCTAGTGCTGCGCTGGTTAAAACGGATTCCTGTTACGAGATCAATTATTTATCTTATTCCTTCTTACCTCGCTGTTTGATGGTGGATACGCCCTCGCAGTTCTGGGGTTGCTGGTGCACTTACTGAGTTTTGATTCTGATACAGATTGTTCCTCATTTCAAAATGTTGAACAGTTAAGAGATCACCTAGTACAGAATCTGATGGAGTCACCGTTGGACTGCTGAAAATTTTTAAAAGAAAAAAATGACAATGTAAATACACAGGTATCTCTTAAAAGTATAATTATATGAATTGTACCTCAGGTTTTGGAGAATTGTTTGTCAATGGACCATCATGGGAACAAAGGGGAAAATATTCAATCATGCCTATCGTCTGAATTGTGAAAACTTCCACAAGTTTAGTAATACACTGAGCTTTTAAGGTAATGCTAAACACAGAGTACGATGTTTCACCAATAATGTTTTTCTGCAAATAAAAACTGGAGTTTATTGTACTAATATCATTTTTGAAGTTATTGCTAAGCTATATAAACATCACACATGTAACCTTCGTAGATTCCAGACTGACAGCAAAATTGTTAACTCTCAGTTGGCCTCTGAAATAGCCCAGCAATTCACTTAGTCATCTCAAAATTGTTCCAAAAATCTATAATAAGAATAACATTGGACAGACCACCTTGACACCAGGTTTGGACACAACAAAGACACACCATGCTTAGTTAGCCTGGCAAAGTCCTCCTCACTAAGATCTGGAGATTTTTGCCAAAACTGGGAGAGCTGTCCCACCCATAGACCAGTCAAATAAATGTCTGGCATTGCCATACTCACAAAATCATATCTTTTAGCCAATGTCCCAGACTCCTCAATCACCAAGTGGTATGCCCTGTCTGACTGGCAAATGAACCCACCAGAGGTGGTGGCACAATGGAAGACAGTCGGAATGGGGATCTTCAATATTTAATGGACTCCATGAGGTCTCATGCATCAGGTCCAAAATGAGAAAGGAAATCACTTACTAAATACCACTTATTGTTCTTCCTCAGCTGACGAATTAGTCCTCCAAATTGCTTGGAAGAAGCAAAGATGCGAGTAAGGGCACGGAATGTACAATAGGTGGGGAAATTCAATGTACATCATCTAGAGTGGCTCAATAGCACTCATTATTATTGACCAAGCTAGCTGAGTCCTGAAGGGGTATCTGTCAAACTGGCCTGTGGTAGGTGCTGAGAAAAGATAAGGGGCCGAATGGTCTACTTCTGGTCTTATTTTGTTTGTTTGTATGTATTTGACCTTGTTCTCACCAAACTACCTGTCATAGATACATCTGTCCATGACAGTATTGGTAGAAGTCACCACAGCACAGCCCTTCTGTGAAGGAAGTCCTGTCTCCTCTGGACACACTTTCAATCATGTTGTGAGGCACTACCGCAATGCTAAAGTGTTGTGGGCCATCAATGAGGTGTTGTGGGCCATCAGCAGCAAAACAATTGTATTCCCCTTCATTCCATAGCCTCATATTCCTCATTTTACCATTATCATCAAGCCAAGGGACCAATTGCGGTTCAGTGAGGACGAGTGTAGGAGACCATGTTGGAACATCACTAGGCATACCTACAAATGAAGTGCCAACTTGGTAAAGGACTACGTGCATGCTAAACAGCAGAAGCAGCATGCAATATACATGGCTAAGCAAATCCCCAATCAGTGATTAGAGAAATCTCTGCAACCTGCCACAACCAGTCATGAATTGTGGCGGACAATTGAACAACTAACAGAAGGAAGAGGTTCCACGAATAACATCTTCAATTGGTGAAGGTCAGCATGTACTTACAAAAGGCAAGGCTGAAGTGTTTCCAAACATGTCAAGTGAACCATCCAACTTGGCCTCCTGCTGAGATCCCCACTCTCACAGAAACTAGTGGTCAGTCAATGCAGTTCACTCCATGTGATATCAGAAAATAGCTGATTGCATTGGATAAAGCAAAGTCTGTGAGCTATGACAATATCCCTGTTGGAGTGCTTGTTATGGGCCAGGGTTTAGAGAACCCCAAAGTGTATCATGGAGTTCACCTGACCCACAACTTTTACTAGATTGTGGTATGGGGAGCACATGGCCCACTCTACAGGTGTGGTGGAGCAGAAATGGAAAAGTATTTTTTAAAGCAAAACAAGGTTTATTCTATGAACTCAAGTTAACCTTTTTAAAACACACAGTGAACATCTTAGCAACCATCAATTCAAATACAACCTCCAAAGAATACTTAATAACTTCCCAAACACCATCCAGAAGACAAAAGAAACATCTTTTAACAGAAACACATCAGGTTTACATTCACTACTGAAACCATTTATAATTCTGAATTCACAAAATGATCAAGAGATAGTCTTTTAATGGCAGAGAGAACAACAGTACACCTGCTTTGTCTGGCTTCATCTCCAACACTGAAAACAAAACTAAAACACACCCTGCAGCAAACAGCCTAAAACGAAAGTACAAAGCTGACAGACAGTCCAGCTTCACCCACTCTCTGACATTACTGCAGTAATAAACATCCATTTCTTAAAGGTACTCACTACAGGGGCGAGATTCTCCGACCCCCCGCCGGTTCGGAGAATCGCCGGGGGCTGGCGTGAATCCCGCCCCCGCCGGTTGCCGAATTCTCCGGCACTGGATATTCGGCGGGGGCGGGAATCGCGCCGCGCCGGTTGGCGGGCCCACCCCCGCGATTCTCCGGCCCGGATGGGCTGAAGTCCCGCTGCTAAAATGCCTGTCCCGCCGGCGTAGATTACACCATCTACCTTACTGGCGGGACAAGGCGGCGCGGGCGGGCTCCGGGGTCCTGGGGGGGCACGGGCCGATCTGGCCCCGGGGGGTGCCCCCACGGTGGCCTGGCCCGTGATCGGGGCCCACCGATCCGCGGGCGGGCCTGTGCCGTGGGGGCACTCTTTTCCTTCCGCCTTCGCCACGGTCTCCACCATGGCAGAGGCGGAAGAGACTCCCTCCACTGCGCATGCGCAGGAATGCCATCAGCGGCCGCTAACGCTCCCACGCATGCGCCGCCCGGAGATGTCATTTCCGCACCAGCTGGCGGGGCACCAAAGGCCCTTTCTGCCAGCTGGCAGGGCGGGCCTAGTCCCTTAAGGTTGGGGCTTGGCCCCCCAAGATGCGGAGCATTCCGCACCTTTGGGGCGGCGTGATGCCCGACTGATTTGCGCCGTTTTGGGCGCCAGTCGGCGCAATTGCGCCGATACCGGAGAATTTCCCCCCCCAGATACTTATATACACACCCATTTATAAACACCCATTTCTTAAAAGTACTCTCACATGACACCTCCCCCCCCAAGAAAAAATAAATAAACCATCAACTTCAAGATGGTTTCAAGAAGCACATCAGATTTATGTTCACTACTGAAAACATTTATAATTTGAATTCACCAAATGATCAAGAGATAGTCTTTTGATGGCAGAGAGAACAGCAGTACACCTGCTTTGTCTGGCTTCAGCTCCAACACTGAAAACAAAACTAAAACACACCCTGCAGCAAACAGCCTAAAATGAAAGTAAAAGGCTGACAGACAGCCCAGCTCCACCCACTCTCTGACATTACTGCAGTAATAAACACCCATTTCTTAAAGGTACTCTCACTACAGATACTTACATACACACCCATTTGTAAACACCCATTTCTTAAAGGTACTCTCACATGACATGCTAAAGACCTGTGCCCCTAGCCACCCTGTTCCAGTATAGCTGTAACACAAAAGTTGAAAATTGCCCATATGCATCCTGTCCAGAAAAAGCAGGACAAATCCAATCCAGCTAATTACTGCTTCATTAGTCTAGTCACCAGTAAAGTGATGGAAGCTGTCTTTGACAGTCCTACTCATAGCTGGCTTACCTGGCACTCAGTTTGGATTCTGCCAGGATCACTCAGCTGCAGTGTTCACCTTCGCCTTGATCCAAATGTGGGCGAAAGTGCTGAACTCAAGAGGTGAGGTGACAATAGTGACTGCCCTTGACACCAAAGCAGCATTTCACCAAGTGTGGCATCAATGATCCCGTTATAATGAAGTCAATGGGTATTGGAATGGAAACTCTCCAGTGGTGGAAAGCATATGAAGCACATAGGTTATGGTTACTGGAGATCAATCATTTCAACCCCAGGCATCGCTACAGAGGTTTCTCACGGCAATATCCTCGGCCCAATCAGCTTCTGCTGCTTCATGATGACCTTCCTTCTGTGTTGGTCAGATTAATTTCATTTCTACACCAGTGCAATGGTTCTTCCTGTTTATTCCCTTATTTCCTCTTTCTTTTATTTGGCCGTTATTATTTTTGATCCATGGGTGATTAATGGACATGTACCTTTAAGGCAAGCAGCAGAATTCAGCAGTTACAGGACAGAACACTCTGCTGGCCTCCGCTGGTTTAAACAGGAGCTGCTTCTCGGCAACAGAGGGAGAGATCGGGTGGGACTTGGTTTGATTGATTGGCTGGTGGGCAATGAAGTGACCCAAAAGGCCTTACTCTACCCGGTTACAGGATGTGATTTGGTCCTATCCCAGTGAATGATTTCAGAGTCCCAAGGAGTTTCAGTTTGACTCCTGGCAGCACAAAGACCATGGGTGGGATTCTCCCCTACCCGGCGGGGTGGGGGGTCCCAGCGGAATGGAGTGGCGTGAACCACTCCGGCGTCAGGCCACTCCAAAGGTGTGGATCTCTCTGTACCTTTAAGGGCCAAGCCCTCACCTGTAGGGGCTTGACCCGCGCCGGGTGGTTGCCGTCCCGCCGGCTGGCGGGAAGGCCTTTGGCGCCACTCCAGCCAGGGCTGAAGGGACTCCGCCAGCCGGCAGAAGTCCGCGCATGCGCGGGGGCTTCAGTGGGTGCTGACGTCATCCCCGCGCATGCGCAGGGAGGGGGTCACCTCCACGTCGGCCATTGCAGATGCTATGGCCGACGCGGAGGTGAAAGAGTGCCTCCACGGCACAGGCTCGCCCGCGGATTGGTGGGCCCATTACAGCAGCGGGACTTCGGCCCATTGTGAGCCGGATAATCGCCGGGAGGGGCCCGCCGAATGGTGCGGCGCGATTCCCGCCCCCGCCGAATCTCCGGTGCCGAAGAATTCGCCCGCCGGCGGGGGCGGGATTCACACCATCCCCTGGTGATTCTCCGACCCAGCGGGGGGTCGGAGTATCCCGCCCCTTCTCTCTCTTTCTCCAGAAAGGCTGTATTCTTGGGCTGCAGTGAACCTGAAGGAAGGAATCTACAGGAAAAACATTACAGGCTGCAAAAAAAGACAAGACCCTTCTCTCTCTCTCCAGAAAGGCCTGTGAGTGCTGTATTTCTAAAACTACAGAGACTCGAATGAACCTACAGTAAAACCACAAACTGAAAGCAAGGTTTGAAAAGGAGTAAGGTTCTGGAAACCACCGTCTGAAACAAATACATTTTTTCCCCTTTTACTTATGATTTTTTTCTTACCCCTTTCTACCCCTCTGTGTTTGTCTGTCAGGTGTGTGTAGAATGTGGCGATGGGTGCTGAGTTAAAGTGGGGAATAAGGGATTAGGAATTAAATAAAAGTTAATCAGTTGTATTTGCTGAATATTCCATTACATTTCTTGTTATAAATAAACAGTAATTGTGTTTACATTTACAAACCTGGTGACTGTAATTATTGGGCAGCCAAGGACTAAAGACTTTGGGTATTTTCTATGAATTATTGGTTAATTCATTTGTGTTGTGACTCCGGGTCAAGTGGGCTGGGATTGACCACGCACTCGCCCATGGTGATAAACTGACACTAGAGTTGAAAGCCATGGTCAACCCACTTTCCAGTTCATTATCCTCAAGAGTGTCACATATCTTACTGTTTACACACAGATTCTATCAGAATATCTGATTGCATGATAATGCAGTCACGCATGAAACAACTGGTTCACAACTATAGAACAATCAGAAATTGGCAATTTAGACAGAAACTAACAACCTGTGCCTGTTTTTATTTTGGTTTTATCTGGTGTCAGACACATTTGATGTGGTTGCAGTACGCAACTTGATTTCTGATCACCAAGGTGAGATCTAATTAAAGTATCAAGAGGACAGTAACACATTTAGGGTCTTGACACTGCAGTGAATAACTCACCTCCTGATTCCCTAAAGCCTGTCCACCATCTACAAGCCAAAAGTCAGGAGTGTCAAGGAATACTCTCCTTTTGCCTGGATGAGTGCAGCTCTGTAAACGCTGTAAAGGTTTGGCCGAAGGGCTTCTTTCTGTGCTGTAAAACTCACTGACTCAATGACATCCAAGCCCACTTGACTGGCACCCTGTCCACCATCCCTAACATCCACTCCCTCCAGCACACACACACAGTGGCAGCAGTGAGTATCATCTCCAAAATGCATTGCAGCAACTTGCCTCGGATTCTTTGACAGCACATTCCAAACCTGTACCACCTAAAAGAACAAGGGCACAGACTCATGGGAACACTACCAGCAGTAAGTTCCCCTCCAAGCCACGCATCATCATGATTTGAAACTATATCACCGCTTCCTCACTGTTGCTGCTCAAAATCATGGAACTCCCTCTCAAACAGCACCATGGATATACCTCTACCACATGGAACTCATGGATAATAATAATAATCTTTATTATTGTCACAAGTAGGCTTACAATAACACTGCAATGAGGTTACTGTGAAAAGCCCCTAATCGCCACATTTCAGCGCCTGTTTGGGTACACTGAGGCAGAATTCAGAATATCCAATTCGCCTAACGAGCATGTCTTTCGGGACTTGTGGGAGGAAACCGGAGCACCCAGAGGAAAACAACACAGATACAGGGAGAACATGCAGACCCCGCACAGACAGTGACCCAAGCTGGAATCGCGCCGGCCCCGACGCAACATGGCGCAGGGCTACAGGGGCTGGCGCGGAAGAAAGGAGGCCCCGAGCCAGAGAGGCCAGCCCGCCGATCAGTGGGCCCCGATCGCGGGCCAGGCCACATTGGAGGCCCACCCCGGGGTCGGACACCCCCCCACCCCACAGGCCCCCCCCCGCCCCCTGACCATTTCACGGCAAGTTCCCGCTGGCCGAGAGCAGGGGTGGACGGTGCCGGCGGAACTCAGCTTTTTTACGACGGGCCCAGAATCGGCGGGGAGGGCCGCGTAGAAGGGCCCCCGACCGCTGACGCGCCAGCCACGCCAACGCCAATGGCACCGATTCTCCGCACTGGGAGAATTGCGTGCCGGCGTCGGGGCAGCATGGCATGATTCGCGCTGGTCACAGGGATTCTCCGGCCCGGCCCTGGGCTGTGAAAATCCCGCCCCCAATATTCACTATTGTCAGGACTGTGTGTAATTTTAAAACAGACGACATACTGCCATTATGTTGACGTTTGTGCTTTCTGTCTGTGTCTTACTTCTTCATTTAGTTTGCTCGGCTTCAGATTGAGTGTATGGTGCTGACATCTGTCAGAATGGTTTTCCGAGAAACAAAGCGCATTTGGCACGAGAAATGGTTTGTCCTGAAAGGTGTGAGCCGTCTCTAAGGAGAAAAGCCGACAGAGCTGCAGCGTCTAGGTTTTCGGGGCCTGTGACCCATTTACAAGATTGTTGTAAGAGAGAGCCATTCATAAAAAAAAATATTACATTCAACCGATGCCAGCCATCTCCAGATATGCATTACACATTAAAAGAGAGTTTAGTGAATTTTTAAAAAGTGCTGTAGTCATATTGTTAAATCTTTGACGTACATTTTCAGTTTCTATTCCAAGTTTTCTCTTGAATTATACAAAAGTTACCTGTATGTCAAGCCTGGGGCACCCTGTCAACCTAGCTTAATAGTATTTGCATCGAGATGAAACTTGTTTAATGCTAAAGTGGTCAGAGCAGGAGTGCTCCCCCACATGTATAATGTAGTCACGCTGGTCCACTCTTCAATTTCCCCTAATACACCTCTCCTTCTGACAGCTCCTCAGATAAAGGAGCTGTAACACCAGCCCTTTTGCCACCTCCTTTCTTTCTGTCCAAGGCACTAAACACCCCTTCCAGGTGAAGTAGCCATTTACTTGTACTTCTGTTAATTTCATCTACTGTATTAGCTGCTCCCAATGAGGTCTCCTCAACATTCAAACCCTCCACCACTGATGAACAGTGGCAGCAGTGTGTACCATATACCAGACGCACTGCAGGAACTCACCAAGGTTCCATAGACAGCACCTTCCTAATCCACCACCACTACCATCTAGAAGGACAACAGCAGTAGATAAATGGGAACATCACCACCCTCCAAGTCACTCACCACCCTAACTTGGAAATATATCGCCGTTCCTTCTCTGCCGTTGGGGGAAAAAAAAATCCAGGAACTCCCTCCCTAACAGCACTGTGGGTGTGCCTACACCTGAGGGATTGCAGCGGTCCAAGAAAGCACCTTACCACCATATTCTGAAGGGCAACTAGAGATAGGCAATAAATGCTGGCCTAACCAGCGACGCCCACATCCCGTAAATGAATTTTAAAAATAACATTGAGGTGACCGAACACAGGCCGGCTGACCACATGGTCAAACGATTCTATTCATTCTGCAAACATGACCCTGAGCTTCTTGTTGCCTGTCATTGTAAATAAAATCCAAACTGTACCTTGACTTGCTGCTCAAAGAGGAGCTTCTTTTCGCTTTCTCGTATGGTTCGTCAAGATTAGACTCCATCCATGCTGTGTCCATGACAGGTGATTTTTCATAATCATTGTATTGATAACAGACTGGAGTAAGCCCTTCCAGAGTCTGGGGTGGGGTGGGCCTCCTGGGCAGAGGAGGCTGCGGCGAGTCATTCCTTTGCATCACATGCCCAGCTGTCAAGAACTCTGTTGATGAATTTTGGCCGTGATGGCGACCGGCGTCTGTGGAAAGCAAACAATAACATGGATCAAAATTATTCAAAAATCATCAGTTCGATACTTAACAGCATTTTTTCATTTTGGGCAACATTATATATAAAAGAATTTTACATTTGTGACGGAGGAAATTGTGGAGTGTTTTGGTCCTACGAGCTCATTACTTTAAAAAGCATGTTTACAAACTACTTTAAAAAGTCCGATAAGAAACAAATTTTACCATCAAGTTATTAGTTACGAATAAATAATAATAGTTTTACCAAATTTAACATTACAGAATGTTTTGTTACGGGATGTCGGCCGTCACTGGCTAGGCCAGCATTTATTGCCCATCCCTGGGCCTTTAGCTCTCTTTCTACAGATCGTCCTGCCCTGTGGAGTAGTTCCAGCATTTTCTGTTTGCATTAAAGTTTAATTTGAGGGCAGCATGGTGGCACAGTGGTTAGCACTGCTGTCTCACGGCGCCGAGGACCTAGGTTCGATCCCGGCCCTGGGTCACTGTCCATATGGACTTTGCACATTCTCCCTGTGTCTGCGTGGGTCTCACCCCCACAACCCAAAAGATGTTCAGGATAGGTGGATTGGCCATGCTAAATTACCTCTTAATTGGAAGAAAAATGAATTGGGCACTTTAAATTTATAAAAAAGAAAAAAAATAAAGTTTAATTTGACTCGAATACTAAACAGAACCAAAACTTCCCCAAATGACATCATACCCTTAATGGATATATTTCTCATAGATTATAGTTATAGTAATACAGAATTAACATGTTGCACCAACTTTATAGGTGTAAAACAGACACAAAAATGACCAATTTAGCAGAATCAAGGTGTTCGGGCTGCTGCCAAATTTGTCTCAGCTCTTTTCAGGAGGCCCTGGTGCCTCTCTGAAATCAGGGCCGGGATTCTCCCCTACCCGGCGGGGGGTCCCGGCGGGATGGAGTGGCAGGAACCACTCGGGCGTCGGGCAGCCCCCACATTGAGGGGCTAGGCCCATGCCGGAGTGGTTGGCACTCCGCCGGCTGGCGGGAATGGCCTTTGGCCCACGCCAGCCGGGGCCGAAAGGACTTCGCCGGCCGACGGAAGTCTGCGTGTGCACGGGAGCGTCAGCGGCTGCTGACGTCATCCCCGTGCATGCGCAGCGGGGGGTGTCTCCTACGCGTCGGCCATGGTGAAGGCTGTGGCCGAGGCGGAAGGAAAAGAATGCCCCCACGGCACAGGCCCACCCACGGATCGGTGGGACCCGATCGCGGGCCAGGCCACTGTGGGGGCACCCTCCGGGGCCAGATCGCCCCGCGCCCCCCCCACCCCCCCCAGGACCCCAGAGCCCGCCTGCGCCGCCTAGTCCCGCCGGTAAGAGAGGTGGTTTGACCCGGCGGGGGGTCGGAGAATCCCGCCCCAGGCTCTTGTGCACATTTGAGGAATTTGTTGCTAAATTTGTTTGAATTGTTCAGTGTAAGCGTGCTCCTCTTGCTTCCATTTTAACCTCAATCTTACTTTCATCTTAATCTGGTAGCCACACCCTAGAACCCACTCTTCCAGCAGTCATCGTGTTCCCACGGCACCTTTTCATGTAACTGTAGGAGACGCTTATCTTCCCTCTTACCACTTCCCTTCTCACTGTCCAAGACTCCAAACACTGTTTTCAGGTGAAGCAGCAAGTTACATGTACTTCTTTCAATTTAGTAGACCTGTGTTTCCTGCTCATGATGTGGTCTCCTCCAATTTGGGGAGACCAAACTCAGATTGGGTGACTGGTTTGTGGAACATCGGGCGCGATTCTCCGACTGGTTTGTGGCGACGGCGCAAAACTGGCGCGGGCAGTAGCGATTCTGGCCCCCACAGGGGGCAAGCGTGGCGCTGGAGCGGTTCATGCCGCTCCAGCCTCACTTCCTGGTGTGCACTGGGGGCGGCGCCAACCCGCGCATGCGTGGTGGCCTTACTGAACGCTCCGGCCCTGCGCAACAAGGGGCCGGACGTACAACAAAGTAGTCCCGGGGGGGGGAAGAGGCTGGCCCGCCGATCGGTGGACCCCGATCGTGGGCCAGACCCCATCGGAGGCCCCCCCTGGGGACGGAGCCCCCCCCCCCCCCACAGGCCGCCCCCCGACCCTTCGTGCACGGATCCCGCCAGCAGCGACCAGGTGTGGACAGCGCCGGTGGGACTCTGCTTTTTCCGCAAGGCCGCTCGGCCCATCCGGGCCGGAGAATCGGCTGCCCCGCCGCGTATAGCGGCACGCGACGCGCCAAATGCGCCGGCGCGAAAGGCACCGATTCTCCGCACCTCGGAGAATCGCGCGCCAGTGTCGGGGCGGCGTGGCGCGGTTGCAGCGATTCTCCAGCTCGGCGCGGTGCTGGGAGAATTGCGCCCCCCATTTTTCATTCTGCAGGCGCAGTCCCGAGTTCCTTGCAACCTGTCATTTATTTCTCCACCTTGTTCCCACTCTGGCCCCACTGTCCTCAGCCTCTTGCAGTGTTTCAATGAAGCTCAACATAAGTTCAAGGAACAGCACTCATCTTTCAATCAGGTCCCTTATTGTCTTCGGGACTCAACATTAGGCTCAACAATTTTGGATTGTAGCCTCCTGTCCCTTTTTTGCCTCCTTTTTCTCTGCTGTTTTGGGTTTTTCTCATTTTTGCTTTGGGATGGCAGTCGTCATGAATCTGCCATTCACACCTCCTCTAGTCACATTTTTTTGTTTCCTTACCATTCCCTTTGATGTCGTATCACTAACACTTTTGGCATTTAATCTCTTCTGTCTTCCACTCTCTCACGCCTTCCCTCTTGTTTTTTTATCCCACCCTCCACCCAAACCCTCACCAGCATAAAACGTCTCTAACTTTTTCCCACACCTGTTGAAAGGTCACTCGCTGAAACATTAACTCTGTTTCTCTCTTCGAAGATTCTGCCAGACATGGTAGCCACTTCCAGCATTTTCTGTTCCTATTTAATATTGTGGGTCACTGCTGGCCCTTACTTGTTGCCCTCCTGTTTGCCGCACTCCTCCATCCCTGGACCTTCCTACAGACTGCGCTGAAACGTGAGAGGCCTAGGCTGACAATTTATTTCTGGGGTGGTCAAATGGTGCCAGTAGATTTATTCCACTGAGATCCAAGGTGCACCTTGGTATTCTCCATGCTGGTGTGTCATCACTGCCATCATCAAAATCATGTCCAGAGAATCCATACAGTGCAGAAAAGACCATTTAACCCATCGAGTCCATACCGGCCCTCTGAAAGAGCACTCTACCTCGGACCACTCCCCCGCCCTATCTCCATTGCCCGTAACCTCTGCTAACCCACACATCTTTGAACATTAAAGGCAATTTATCAGCCAATCCACCTAACCTGTACGTCTTTTGGACTATGGGGGGAAACCGGAGCACCCGAAGAAAACCCACACAAACTCCACACAGTCACCCAAGGCCGGAATTGAACCCGGGTCCCTGGCACTGTGAGGCAGCAGTGCTAACCACTATGCCACCATGTGCCCACTGTGTCCAATGGGTACTAACAAAAGTCGGCCCCCAGGGAAGCATAGAGGCACAAGTGAAGACTATTTGAGTCATGTAACACGTGATTAAAGCCGAAATGAGCTAAAAGGACAAGCAAAAGATTGATCTTCACAAATTTAATTCTGTCCACAATTCTGTCTCCGCATCTTTGGGGGCCGAGCCCCAACCTTAAGGGGCTAGGTCGGCGCTGGACGAATTTCCGCCCCGCCAGCTGGTGGGAAAGGCCTTCAGTGCCCTGCCAGCTGGCGCGGAAATGACATCTCCGGGCGGCGCATGCGCGGGAGCGTCAGCGGCCGCTGACAGCATTCCCACGCGTGCGCAGTGGAGGGAGTCTCTTCTGCCTCCGCCATGGTGGAGACCGTGGCGGAGGCGGAAGGGAAAGAGTGCCCCCACGGCACAGGCCGGCCCGCGGATCAGTGGGCCCCGATCACGGGCCAGGCCACCATGGGGGCACCCCCCGGGGCCAGATCGCCCCGCGCCCCCCCCAGGAGCCCGGAGCCCGCCCGCGCCGCCTTGTCCGGCTGGTAAGGTAGGTGGTTTAATTTACGCCGGCGGGACAGGCATTTTAGCGGCGGGACTTCGGCCCATCCGGGCCGGAGAATTGCACGGTGGGGCCCGCCAACCGGTGTGGCGCGATTCCCGGCGGGGGGTCGGAGAATTTCGCCCCAATCTGATTTCCAATTCGCCATTGTCCCTTGTTCAACCCAAGACCAATTGCAACCCCTTTGCACTCTACACATTGAGCACTTACCATCGTCTAGAGAACTGTCATCAGAAGCAATCAATTCTGAAAACAAAAAGGGTTTTGAGAAATGAGGATTTAATGCAGTCAAATGAACTGTTTACTCTTTATGTTTCTATTGAAGCAAAATATAATTTTGGAAATGTGTAAGTACCATATTTAATTTTCAACTGATTTTTTATTACTATTTATTGGGCCACAGTGAAAAATCTGATTAGGGTAGAAAGCTTGGTCTAGAAATTTGATCACGTCCTAAATGAGGCCTGTTGGGATGGTGCACAATGCATCTGCCCGTTCTCTTGGTTGGAGAAACTGTGTTAAATTGGTGCTGCTAGCTCATTAAGATGAATCAGATATGCAGCAGTGACACTCAATCCATCATTGGCTAAATTCTCGTACGGGTGGAGAGGGGATATCAGATTTCACTGACACCACTTAAAAGAGAACTGCACTTTAGATGTAGATAGCAAAGAAATGTTGTCAAGGTTTACGATGGCTGGAAGATGTTCAGAGAGGACACTCAGGTTCTCGGTCGCAACTTTGAAGGCCTGACTGTAGGCTGTCGCTGAGCTGGAAGACCAAATAGGTAGGGACTTTACTTGGCTTACTGAAATTTAGCCTCCCACAGATCAGCAGGGATGTACAGGCCAGTAATGGGGTTGGTTGTGGAAGGTTGATGAGAAATGATACCGTCATGATGACAACAACTCTGTACCCTGCGGCTCCATCCCCCCCGAACCAATACCCACCACACCAGCAGAAAGCAATCTAGACCCAACTGCCCTGGTGACGAATGTGATATAAAATAGTTAGTTTAAATATATTAGTTACAGTAATGTAGATGTCGGCACTTTTCAGCCCTGTCCTGGTGGTTCCTGACCATGGGCTTCTGTGATCCTTTGATTGAGATAGCGCAACCTCCCTCCCCCCATGCTGAAATTACTGAGCACCCACAGAGGGCCGGCCATCAGTATAACCAATGATTCCCTAGTTTTGGGGGGAGTATCTAAATCACAGTGATTCCCAGCACGCTTTCCTATTCATTTTACACGTCCATGGGGAAAGCAATCAATCTGTTTGATTTAGGAGACAGGGTATCAGTCAAAGCATAAACTACAGACTGATTTTATTGTGGATAACCCTGTGGAAGCCTCAAAGGAGTTGGACCTCTTTATTTTTGCCCCAGCAACCCTCTTCCTCCCCACCCTCCGAAGGACCATCTGTCACTTGTTCTTTAGTTTTGCTTTCACTGAGCACTGACCTTTGTTTTCCTTTTAATACATTCTGCTTTCTTACCTTTATGCCACCATCAGCACCTTCTTTAGTCTTTAATGCACACTCCAGATCTATGGCCTCTTTGTCAATCTCTCCTTAGCTCCCACCCATCCTTGACTTCCTATTGTGCTGCACCTCTCCAACTATATAATCCATCACATTTTTATCCCCCTTCAGCTCTGAAGAAGACTCATATGGACTCAAAACATTAACTTGGTTTCTCTGTCCACAGATGCTGCCAGACCTGCTCAGTTTTTCCAGCATTTTCTGTTTTTAGTTCATGAAACTCTTGCTGGTTTCAAATTGGTGCTTTGGCCACCAGGAATTATCTCCCACACCCTGAGAAAATCAGGATCGTTCTGCAAACCAGAACTGAAACTCCATTTTGTGCCTGCTGCTTGTCAGGTTGTTTGGGGTGGTAAAGAGATCAAAATTGCTCCATTAAGTCTAAATTATAGAATCATCGAATCTTACAGCATAGAAGGAGGCCGTTTGGCCTGCCGTATTTGTGCTTGCTCTTTGACATAACTCCACTATTTAGTCCCACACTCCAGTTTTTTCTCCATAACCAGCACATTAGTCTTCTTCAAATATGTTTGTACTGCCTTTTGACAATTACAGTCCGTGTGGGGTTGGCACATTCAACCCACGTCTGCGTCGGTTTCACCCCCACAACTCAAAAGATGTGCAGGGTAGGTCGATTGGCTACACTAAATTGTGCCTTAATTGGATACTCAAAATAATTGGGTACTCTAAATTTTTTTTTAAAAAGTTTTTTAAAAAGTGGGCATTAAGGGTGTGTCAATTGGTGGCAGTGCGGGAGAGGACAGAGTGGGACAGGGCAGAGGTAGGAAGGCAAAGGAGTCCCCAATTGACACCCTCCCACCCAATTCAACACTCTCCCCACCATGAGGGCAGGCAATGAATTCTGTCCAATGTTTTTTTCTTCACAAATGACATGGGAAAGATGGATTATTAGAGAAAAGGTAAGGTCCACATTTAAGATTGGTGATTGGGCCTGACATGAATTGCCATTGTATCTTTTGTCTTTGCCCATGTTTTCCTGGATTTATAAGCTGCCCAGTCAATAAAAATGACACCAAAGTCACATCATGGGCGAAATTCTCCCCCAACGGCGGGATGTCCTCCGACTGGCGCCAAAGACGGCGCCAATCAGACGGGCATCGCGCCGGCCCAAAGGTGCAGAATGCTCCACATCTTTGGCGGCCTAGCCCCAACATTGAGGGGCTAGGCCGACGCCGGAGGGATTTCCGCCCCGCCAGCTGGCGGAAATGGCATTTGTTGCCCCGCCAGCTGGCGCGGAAATGCGGCGCATGCGCGGGAGCGTCAGCGGCCGCTGACAGTTTCCCGGCGCATGCGCGGGAGCGTCAGCGGCCGCTGAAAGTTTCCCGCGCATGCGCAGTGGGGGGAGTCTCTTCCGCCTCCGCCATGGTGGAGGCCGTGGCGGAGGCGGAAGGGAAAGAGTGCCCCCACGGCACAGGCCCGCCCGCGGATCGGTGGGCCCCGATCGCGGGCTAGGCCACCGTGGGGGCACCCCCCGGGGTCAGATCGTCCCGCGCCCCCCCCCAGGACCCCGGAGCCCACCCACGCCGCCCGGTCCCGCCGGTAAATACCAGGTTTGTTTTACGCCGGCGGGACAGGCAATTTCTGGGCGGGACCTCGGCCCATCTGGGCCGGAGAATCCAGCGGGGGGTCCCGCCAACCGGCGCGGCCCGATTCCCGCCCCCGCCCAATCTCCGGTACCGGAGACTTCGGCGGGGACGGGATTCACGGCGGCCAACGGCCATTCTCCGACCCGGCGGGGGGGTCGGAGAATGACGCCCACCATATCATGGGCGGGATTCTCCAATAATGGGGCGATGCCACACGCCCGTGAAAAAACAGGCGTGAATCACTCCGGACTTTTTTCTAGAAAGTCCGGAATGATTCTCGGTTTTTAAGGGGGCTTTCAGGGCTCCGGAGTGCGCCATGCAGCTCTGGCTGCCGATATGGGGCTCTGCACGTCGGCCGCGGGTCCGCGCATGGCCCTGCGGTGCCGGCCCCGCATGACATGGCGGATTCACACGAGGGCCGGCGCGAAAGAAGTAGGGCCCCCCCTCCCCCCAGATCACACGCGCCTGCCGATCGGTAGTCGTGGAGGCCTACCCCTGGTGATGGTTCCCCCCGTCCCCACCAGGATGGCCACTGCAGGCGCGACTCCGAGCTCCCGCCCGGTGGTACCTTACGTGAACCACGCCGGCGGGAACTCGGCCGGTTGTCCGCGGTGGCCTCTTTCAACGGCCCCTGACTGGCGGCGCGCAACTGCCGCCAATTCTACGGTCGTGGGAGAATCGCGGGAAGGCGTCATGGGTCCGACGTCCCATTCTCCGCCTCCGCGCCGGGCGCGATTGCGGCGCGGAGTCGCGGAGAATCCCGGCCCATGCTTCTCAAAGCATTAATTGGTTCATTTTAATGAATGTGCCCCAGGATACTTGACTTTAGTCCATCTACATAGTGTGCCATGACTTCATGAAATTTGCTCAATGTGGTTAGCCTGAATGGAATGTGATGCTGATAACCTTATATTTTTATACTCCTTAAGAATTCTTAGATAGTTACTCAGTTACATAAGGTTGGGAGTGGTGTTGCACAAGGATTAGTGCTGGGCCTTTCCTATTCACCATTTGCGTGAAGAATTTGGACTTGGGAATCAAAGGTACAATTTCAAAATTTGCAAACAGCACCAAATTAATCAGAGTAGGGCTGTGACAAAATACAGGAGAACTTTGATAAATTTTCAGAAAGGGCATGGAACGATGAAATGAGCTTCAACAGAGATAAGTGTGAGGCAGTACATTTTGGCAGGATGAATACGGAGGCCACACACTCCTTGGGAGTAAAAGAGCAAAGGAATCTAGGGATACAGATATACAAGTCACTTTAAGTAGAGACATGGGTGAATAGGGCCTTCAAAAGGTACAAAGGAGTTGGGTATATTTTGACAGGGATATAACTCAAAAGTAGAGAAAATGTATAAAACATGTATAGAACCTTGATTAAACCACACTTGGAATATTGTGAACATATCTCTATATTATAGAAAGAATATAGGGGCATTGGAGAAGGTGCAAACAATTAATAGAATGATACCAGAACTGAGATGTTATATCTACCAGGAGAGATTGAACAAGTTGGTCTCTTTCCTCCAGACAAGACTGAGAGATGATCTGATGGAGGCCCTTCAGATTATGTGAGGGTTTGATAAGGTAGGCATGGAGAAAATGTTTCCACTTGTAAGGGAGACATAACTAGAGCTTAATGGTATTCACTAATAAATCTAATAGGGAACTCAGGAGAAATTCCTTTATCCAGTGTATTACAATATTGAATTAGCTATACAACAAAGAGTTGTTGAGACTTTAGATGTATTTAAGAAGAAACTCATGAGGGAGAAAATCATAAGAAATATGTGCTGATACAGTTAAGTGAAGGGTGGGATGAAGCTCTTGTGGAGCATAAACACCAGCAGTGGCCTGCCAGGCCAAATAGCCTGTTTCTGTGTTTTAGAAATACTTTGTAATACTTTTCAGTATATTCCTTCGCCACTACAAGTTTGAATGTTTTTGCAGCTGTTCATTGCTTGAAGGATGGGCTGAAATCTCTCAGTGATCTCAGCCATCAAAAGAATGCTTCAAGTGAGGCAACCTCCCTTTGTATTCTTCGCTAGGATTAGAAAGCTTGTGTGAATTGCTACTAGTGATGTCCTCATACATTTATTGGATGTATGATCAAACACTGTGCCTCCAACAATTATGTACTTTAATATGTAATGAGAGATTCAATAATGTCATTAATGCCATGCGTCGTGTAAGTATTACTAAATGATTATTATTTTGACACAGTAAATATTAAAATAACTAAACACATCTAAAACATCAAAACACACACTACAAAGTAATACAAATGGTAAAGTGATGCTGTGTTTTGAAAGCATAGAAGGTACTCAGTTGTAAGGCAATCACTTTGATCATTGATATTGGCTCAGAGTTGTGACTTCTATCTGTAAAATAGATCATGTGGTTGAAGAACTTTATCTAAATGCTTTTGAAACAAAAATAATGCATCAGTTAGGGATAATCAAGCTTCTATGGGGAACCTATCTGTTTACATGGTCAATGAATGGCTGATATGATTAATTAGCTAATTATAATGTTAATTATGCTCAATTCTGGTATGATTGTTTTGTCAACGCATAGTTGCACTGCCACTGAGTTTGATTCATGTGGTTATTTGGATAAGGTACCAGAGAGATTCTGATGCTCACTGGGCCATATCCCCACCTAAATTCAATACTTCAAAGGGAGAAATTGAAACTAAATTGAGGTTCTGGGAAGGTAAACCAATGTCCGACAAAATATGTTGCTTCACTACAGTAAAAGAAAATATGAAATAAATTATGTACAGAGCCCAGACACTCCAATCTCTGACCCTTGTTAAATGGATAATATAATAATAATAATAATAACCTTTTATTGTCACAAGTATGAAGTTACTGTGAAAAGCCCCTAGTCGCCACATTCCGACGGTAAGCTGGTATGGGAATTGAACCCGCTCAACTGGCCTTGTTCTGCATCACAAACCAGCTGTCTAGCCCACTGAGCTAATATGCAGGATTGGCTGGCCGTTGCATGTTTTTTTGGTCATCCTTCTGCACTATAAATTCTATGATTCTCTGATTCCCTGTCTTTAACCACAAACCAGCTCCTGTTACCAAAGCCTGCAGAAAAAGTTGTTCTACTCCAAGAAAGAAAACTACCTCATAATATTCTTGTGGTGACAAGTAATATTACATATCATACTGGAGCCAAGTTAAAAATGTAACATACCTTCCATTACATTACTTGTCTGCAGTGTCCTTCCACCAGCCATGTCTCTGTGCTCATTTATAGTTTTTTTGATATCGTTGAGTTTCTTTTGTTCTTTTACAAATGTGTGTTTTCTTTGTTTCTTTATGTGCCTGCTTAGATTTCCTTCTTGTGACAGGCGCTTGGCTGCCTCCACAAATTGTAACTGCAAGGCAAAGTCCCTCTCCAGACAGGCCAGTTCAGAGTCCTAGAAAACAATAAAGATTTAAAACAAACTACATGCTAGTCTTTCTTACTTTGATGTCCATGGGATTAAATAGTGAAAACCTAGGGGATCTGCACTGTCTTCCTTTCAAGGCAACTGAATGTTCTGGTTTGTAATAATCTGAATTTTGTGTCGAGAAGTCAAGTCAATTGATAAAACAAATTAAGTTTATGTGAGATCTTGGGCGGGATTCTCCCCTACCCTACGGGGCGGGGGGTCCCGGCGGCGAGGAGTGGTGAGGACCACTCCGGCCCGGTCCGCTCCAAAAGTGTTCCGCACCTTCAGGGGCTAGGCCCGCTCCGGAGTGGTTTGCGCCACGCCGGCTGGCGAGGAAGGGGCTTGGCGCCACGCCAACCGGCGCCAAAGGGCCTCCGCCTGCTCGCGCGAGTTGGTGCATGCGCGGGAGCACCAGCGTGTGCTGGCGTCATCCCGGCGCATGCGCGGGAGGGTTCGTCTCCGCATCGGCATCGTGGAGGACCACAGCGGCTGATGCGGAGGAATAGAGTGCCCCCACGGCACAGGCCCGCCTGCGGATCGGTGGGCCCCGATTGCGGGCCAGGCCCACCGTGGGGGCACCTCCCGGGGCCAGATCCTCCCGCGCCCCCCCGAGAACCCCGGAGGCCGCCCGCACCGTCAGGTCCCGCCGGTGAGGACCTACTCTAATTTATGCCGGCGGGACTGGCAAAAAACAGGCGGCCACACTGCCCATCGCGGGCTGGAGAATCGCCGGGGGGGGCCGCTGCTAGCGGCTGCTGACCGGCATGGCGCGATTCCCACCCCCGCCAAATCCCCGGTGCCGGAGAATTCGGCAGCCGGCGGGGGCGGGATTCACGCCGCCCCCCGCCGATTCTCCGACCCGGCGGGGGGTCGGAGAATCCCGCCCCTTGACTTGAGAACAGTGAAGAAATAATGGAGTATTTCAGGATTAGGTACAACATAAATCATGTCATGGCTGGGGTATTCTAGCATTGTTCCCAAATTACCTTAATTACGTCCCCCAGTCATAACTCTATTCTGTGTCATAAAATGACATATTGGTAAATCTGAGATTTGTTTTGTCCGATAGATTACTGTTTAATTGGCTAATAAGGGATTCTGACTCTAAATTAATCTTCATCAAGGTCCAGTTTTATGTCCCAACATCCTGCACATCAAGGAAGTCCGAAGAAATATCTGACCCAAAACATTTGGGCGGCACAGTGGCACAGTGGTTAGCACTGATACCTCACAGCTCCAGGGTCCTGTTTCAATTCTGGCCTAGGTGGAGTTTGCACTTTCTCCCCGTGTATGCATGGGTTTCATCCGGATGCTCCGGTTTCCTCCCACAGTCCAAAAATGTGCAGGTCAGGTGGATTGGCCACACCAAATTGCCCCTTAATGTCCAAAGATGTGCAGTTTAGGTGGGGTTACGGGATGAGGGCAGAGGAGTGGGCCTTGGTACAGTGCTCTTTTGGAGGGTTGGTGTAGATTCAATAGGCTGCGTGGCCTCTTTCTGCGCTGTATGGGTTCTATGATTCAAATGGATTTAACACTGCATTCTCCATTGTCCATGTGTCTTCCCCTTTGTACAAGTATACCATCACATTTTGAAAATGGTTCAGGTATTTCTGAATCCAAAGTGTTTTAAGTGATCAACTATTGCCCTAATTTGGACTTTGAATTTAAATGGCACTTATTGTATTTGTTTTCTTATTCTATAACAAAATGACAACTGGTCATGAAATGAAAACCATTGCTCAAACAAAGCATGTATTTTTATTTAGACCAGAAGAATGTCATACTTATCATTAGCATCAGTGCTAAAGCACTGAAAAATATAACCAACTGTTTGTACATTTGTCATGCTTGTGAGTGTAGAATCAGTCTCAGAACAACGGGTAGGCCATTTAGGAATGGGGTGAGGAGGAATTTCTTCACTCAGAGGGTGGTGAATCTTTGAATTGCCTGAGGTTATTCATTATTCATGAGGTTATGCATGAAGACCTCCCTTTCTCAAACTTTCCCCTCGCCTGAGGTGTAGTGATCCTCAGGTTTCCCTCAATGGGGAAAGCAGCCTATGGCCACATGCGACTATGGCGACTTTACCTTAGCTTTACCGTTCCCCGAGGGCTGTGGAAGTTCGATCATTGAACATGTTCAAGACAGAAATCAATATATTTCTGGATATTAATGACAGCAAGGGATATGGGGATAGTGACGGGAAATGGCTTTGAGATAGACGAGCAGCCAGGATCTGTCTAAATAGTGGAGCAGGCTCAATGGGCTGAATGGTCTGAGATGAACAGATTTTTTTAATCAGTAAAGGAATCAAGGGTTACGGGGAAAGGCAGAAAAGTGTAGTTGAAGATTATCTCATCAGATCAGTCATGATCTCATTGAATGGCAGAGCAGGCTTGATGGGCTGCATGGCCTTCTTCTTCCTACGTCTTAAGATCTTACTCCCACACTTTTATCTTACATTGTTATGAAGTCGTGGAATCTTGTTGGGATTGAAATGTTAACCTAAAGTGGGCTATAATCAAACATTGCGAATTACCTCTCCTTTAGCTATGATTGTCTCCTCATCCAACTGAAAGGTTGTTCCGATACGGCGACGGACAGTGGGTGGCTTTTCCCCTTCTGCTAATGGGTACTCTTTTGGCAAATTCCCTGTCAACTCCTAAATGTGAAAAACGTGGAAATATAAATAATTAAATTTGCATCGATAATAAAGATCTCCTTGTTTATCTAATTAAGTAATAAACTGAGAATATAAAAAACCCTCAATCAAAATGTTTAATTAAATGCATTCTTGACCTGCAATAATAATATGAACAGCTTATGTTTTCATTCAAGAGTATATTATGCCACTTATTTTTGCTTTAATGCCCAATTCACAATGTAATTTATTACTACAATGCGTTAAAGAAAAATCCCTGCCGCATTAAGTGCCAAGCAATGAGCATCTCCAACAAGAGAAAATCTAACCATCTCCCTTGGATATTCAATGAAATTACCCTGCTGAATCCCCCACCATCAACATCTGGCCAGAAATTTAAGTGAACCAGCCATGTAAATGCTGTGGCTGCAAGAGTAGCACAAAAGGCAGGAAATTCTCATGGAAGTAACTCACTTCCTGCCTCCCTAAAGCCTGTCCACCACCTACAAGGGAAAGGCAGGAAGGAGGGTAGTGGCATGCTCCTCAACTTGCCAGGAGCAGTGCAACTCTACAAAAACCCAAGAAGCTCAAAACGTTGCAGGACAAAGTAATCAGTTTGATTGGCACCCCTTCCACCACCTTAAACTTTCTCTTCATCCACCACTGACATACCGTGGTGGCCGTATATACCATCTACCATGTGCAGTGCAGCACCTTCCAAGTCCACAATCTCTACCATCTGGAAAGGCAAGGCTAGCAGATGCCTGGGAATATTGCCACCTGCAAATTGCCCTCCAAATCACAGCCCATCATGACTTTAAAATGTTGCTGCATCACAATCCTAGAAATCTCCCCCAAAATCGCGACGTAGATGTACCTCTACCATGTAGATTGCAGGGGCACATGAGAGTGCCTCACCACCACCTCCACAAGGCAATTAGGGGTGGGTAATACATTTTGGAACTGGCAGTGACACTCCGGAACCCATGGAGGAATTTGCCACAATTAACATAACCATAATTGCAAAACACTAAAATCAGCAGCCTTTCATATGCTGGTACTCACAGATTCGCGTAAACACAGTTTTTTCAGTTCATCCAAATAAATCTCAAGTGTTTCTTCCAGCATTTGCTTACGGGAAATGACAGACCGATACCTATCTTTCGTCGGTGACTGAGGACTGTCTGACCCTGTGAACAGAACACCAGTTATGAACTAATGATGATGTGAGCTTGATAGCTTCTTTGTGCACCAAGTTATTTTTGTCAGTTTTGGAAGACATTTTTTCTCATGGACCCATTTCTCCTTGCTCCCTCTCTTCCTGACCTAAGTTAAGCCACTTCTTAGCTTTCCCATTTCAGGCACATTATCGTCTCAAACCTATCCTCAGCCTATAGCTACTCCTCGGCTCCTACCTACCCTCCTGCCACAGTGCCAAGCTTGAATCTCCTTTGAATAAGCCCACATCTTCCCTTTGTTCATCTCGACCAATTCAGGAAAGCTTGTCGAGGCATTGATCGATGCTTTTCTCCTGAGCTACCCAATCCTTCCCTCTCTCAGTGACATTCCTACATAATACTGGCACTGGGGGATATCCTCATCATCCGTTTCTGTCTCTCCCACCCCAACTACCACCACCAGGGAGAATGCCAAAGACAAATATAATCAATGTCAGCACTTTCCTCCAGAATGTTCCCGACAAAGTGCTTGCCACACATTATCTTATTCTGGATGATTTAATTGATGGCTTTTTAAACTTGCATCTTATTCAAGGTTCAGCACTTATCTCTATTATCTCACAATTGCCTCCCTAGTCAATATAGTGGTGTGACTTTCATTATCAAACCACAATTGTTTTGATTCCCTGCCCCTCTGGATCCTCTTTCTCCTTCAAAACCTTCATCTTATTCAACCCTCTCATCTCGTTTTTAAAATTCGCATTCCCTCCCATGCTTTTAGTTACTCCTCCTGATATCGCCATCTTTAGCTCGGCATTTATTGATTATTTTCAGTAAGGCCTCGGTGAAGCCCATGGAGAATTTTTCCAACCATAATGGTGCCAGTTGTTTGTGCTCAATATGATTTGTTGGAAGCAATAGCCAGCTGTACTTTATGGAAGCAAGAGCAGGTGTCATCGAGGTGATCAACAAAGTTCACATTTCAAATATCTGCATATTTGCTTAAATAGTCTATTTCTATTGGAAATGTGTGTATTATTTTGAAGTTTGAAATGGGTTCACCAGCAGTTGCAAAGTTACTTTCAAGTTTTGTTCCAATCTTGGGCCCATGAACTCAGCCAAGGGCCTAATGGCGGGTAATATAATTTGCTTTGGTGCCCATAGATTAGGGAGGTATACAATTCTTCAGGCCACATTATTGCTGTTTAATGGCTCTTTTAGGAAACGCCCATTGAATGAGGACAAGGTCTGGCTTGTCTGTAATGCCTCCCATAATTAGCTATCCTGCTGACACCCTGTATTGCCTACTTTCTCCTGAGTTTGCATTTATAGGATTTAGAACTCTACCACCCACATTCTATCTTGCCCTAAGTTCTGCTCATCCTGTTTGCCCAGTCCTCTGGTTTCCTGTCCATCATCCATACTGATTTCAAAATCCTTATCCCCACTTGAAAACCTATTCACTGCATCACTCTTACCCTATTTCTCGAATCTCTTTCAATCGGTATGTCTCAGCTCCATCTAGGGCATCTCCCTGGCCCCCAGCCAGCCCTTTACCTTCAGTCATCTCTCACCTGCACTTTGGAACTTTTCTCCCAACCCACTTGTAGTTTAGAAGAATACACTAACAGCGTCCCACCATGGTGTGTTTTTTGGCAGTGGAGGGAGCACACACATTGGCCAGTGATGGGATCATCCACTCCCGCTGATGTCAACGTTGTTTTGCATTGTTCGCCAGCCAGGCCGCAAGGAAACCCATCGCGGAGGGTTGCCATTGGTGGGACCAGATGATCCTGCCAGTGGGAAGGACTGGAAAATTCAACCCTAAGTCTACCTCTTCAAAGTCTTCCCTTAAAAACTCCCTGTGACTAATGGTACTCCATTATGAAGCACATTGTGAAAGTACTATACAAATGTGTCACTCTCAAAGTTTAGAGGTGAGGAATAGCAATAGAAGCAATATGTTGGAAGGCTGCATGTTTTTGGCAAACCACATAGAATCATAGAATTCCTACAGTGCAGAAGGAGGCCATTCGGCCCATCGAGTCTTCATCAACCCTCCTAAAGAGCCCCCTACCCAGGCCCACTCCCCTCCCTATTCCCTCAACCCCATAACCTAATCTACACATCTTTGCGTAAGGAGAAATTTAGCATGGCCAATTCATCTAACCTGCACATCTTTGGACTGTGGGAGGAAACCAGAGCACCCGGAGGAAACCCACACAAACACGGGGAGAAAGTGCAGACTCTGCGCGGACAGTCACCCAAGGTCAGAATCGAACCGGAGTATTTGGCGCTGTGTGGCAGCAATGCTAACCACTGTGCCACCCATTATCTCAGCATAATGTACTGTCTTCAGGAGAGGAGGGGAGAAAATTCAAAGCAAGCAAGTTTAAAACACGCTCATCGACAAAGGCAGTAGTAACATCCGTTATGTTGCAATGAGTTTTTATGTGACTCATTGTTAAGTTGCCTATCCCATCTGTCTGTACATTTCGAGATACCATGTCTGAGCAATACTTAGATAGCTCCCTTTCATTGTGCTCAGTTAATAATTAACTCTGCAGCTGGAGAATTGAAGCCTTTTAATGACATCATAACTGCCATGATATTCATCTGTTTGTTTGTTGCTGTTACCAAGTGACTCAAGGACAGACCTAACATCCAAGAGCTTGGTTGGGCAAACAATAGTGGGATCAGGAAGTGGCCCTCTTTAGACAGACTTATGCCAGTTCATCCATCGTCTGTAGCAATTTTGTTATTGTCTCTGAATAAATTAGTTTAACATCTCCAGAATTAAAATTTCTCTAACTTGTATGAAATACACCTACATTGTGTCAGCCATTTCAAAGATGCAGTATAATTTTTAAGCAAGCGAGTTCACGTCTCAGAATGCTTTTCTGGGATTGTTAAACAAATCAAGGTAGAGATGAAATTGCTGGTAAGCAATTGTTCCTTAAAGAATACAATCTGTAAACGGAGGATAGTGAAGATAGTAATCTTTCACTGAAAATAATCGGCTGAGTGGGACAAGTTAGGTTATTAAAGACTTGATAACAAAATAGAAAATGTGTAAAAGGAGGAGAATGAAACATTTTTTTTTAAAAACAACATGATCACAAAACAAAACACCGTGGATGCTGGAGATCGGAAAAATAAACAGAGGAAGTGCTGGAAAAACTCAGCAGGTCTGGCAGCATCGGTGGAGAGAAACACAGTTAGCATTTCGAGTCCAAGGTGACTCTTCATCAGAACTCCGAGGAGGGGATTTCTGAAGAAAGGTCATATTGGACTCCAAACATTCAGTCTGCTTCACTCTCCACAGATGCTGCCAGACCTGCTGAGCTTTTTCAGCACTTTGTCTTTTTATTATAGTCTGTGGTCACTTTGTGAAGGACCCTATCAGAACAGGAAAATGTTCTTCAATGCATTTCATAAGGGTGACATTGCCAAAGATCATTCAATTCAGCAAGAACATCCTTGGTTTTGTTTTTAACCATTTTATTGTAGCAGGTGTTGTCACTGCTCTGGCAGAATCTGTTTTGGTAGCCAATATGAAAGGGTACATTCACCAAACATTCTTATTTATTACTTTGTCTTATCCCTTTGTTTAGATTATTCTCATTCACTGGCAACTATCCAATATACCCTGTTTATCATAAGTTACCATCTACTACTGGTAATTAACATACTTCATGCACAGTATCTTCAGAGATATGAATTCGCAGAAAACCTGGTGAAATCAAAATTACAAAGATAAATATTGATGTGTTGGGTGTTCTGGATCGCATACAGGTCACCAACACTTAAAATAGTGCAACACTATTTTATTGAAACGTTAACTATTTAAACATACTCAGACTGTGAGTTGATACGATACTAGCTTTAACTAAAGACCTTTGCCTTGACCTAACCAATCGATGCACTCAGCACATGGTGAATGTCTGTGTTGCAGGCTGTGAGCTCTGTCCTCCTAGCTAGCTGCTACTCGAATGAGCGGGAACTCTGATGCCCCCTGTCTTTATAGTGCGTGTGCTCTCACTGGTGATTGGCTGCGGTGTTGTGTATGTTGATTGGTCCCACTGTGTGTCCATCAGTGTGTGTCTGCACCTATACTGGTGTATATTATGACAAATATAAAATAGCCGAATAAATGCTACTGACTCTGGTACATATGCTGAAGCAGACAAGTTCTAATAATGGGTATAATGTTTTGTAGAAGAGCTTTCACTAACAATGTCAAAAGGAAGTGTTTCTTTTCCTCCTAATTTTAAAGTATCTTGTTGCTCCTTAACACTCATCAACCACCCCACCCCCCCCAAACTCCCGCCCACTGATCGCCCCCACACCAAAGAAAAAGATATTCCGTCCAGTTCCAAAGGTGTCATGTTTCATGGCCTCTGCCCAGTGGAACCATGATGATGGTGGATCAGAAAAGGAAATGCATCACTGTTCTCATTGCCAGCGTGATTGCTGCCATCTTCACTGGGTCTTTACATGGACGCTCCAGGTAGGAACCTACTTTCAATATGCTAATGAAGGTCCCATGAAATTGGCAAGAACTCAATGCAGTCTTGAGATATCAATAGATGGGGCGTGCACCAAAGATGCACTGCCGATTGATACCAGATGTACAGCGACTTAACTATGTTCTTTAAAAGGTTTAAAAGGTAGGCTGCTCAATGTAGGCCATTTAGCAGATGGCAGGTACAAGTTGATTTTTTAAATAGATTTTTATGGGACATAAATGTTCCTAACTTCTCTAAAAAATCTTTCAGTTTGACTGCATCCAAACCATCCCCTGTGGAGTTCTGAGAGGTCATCTGACTGAAACATGTAAGAATCTGAAAGGGCTTGACAAGGTACACACAGAGATTCTAGAAAACAGGGTCACAGTCTGAGGATGAAGGCCAATCTTTCCGACTGACGTTGAAGGAAGGACTATGACTCTTTGGACTTCTCTATCTGAGGGGGTTGTGTTCCATTATTGAACACAGTTAAGGCTGAAGTCGATTTTTTTCTTGGTTTCTCAGGGAATCAAAGGATGAGGGAAGCAGGTGGGAAAGTGAAGCTCAGCATTGATCGTTCTGAATGGTGGAGCAGGCTCAGGGGCCTGTATGGTACTCCTGCTCCTGTTTCTTATGTTCTTATGCAACTTAATACTTTTTTACCTTTGGGGAAGATACTAGATTTTCCACTGTTCATCGAGCTGTGGGTGTTGATTCAGAATTTGAAGATCAAATGTTAATGAGGCATGGGCCTCCAAAGAGCTCAGGGTCCATGCCAAGCACATCAGGCAAGTTGGCACAATCCCATAGTTAAAAGCCCTACAAAGCCCCAGGCCATTAAATTGTGCTGCATAAATGTTTGTTCACAAGTGATTAATATTTTCATACAAAATTCTTTTTGTCCCCCATTTTAACTGATGTTATGATTTGAATTGGATTAACACCTCTGCTAAGGTAACAGGGGTGGGATTCTCCAATCCCGCGGCAGAGTGTCCACGCCGTCGTAAACATGTCGCATTTTACGATGGTGTGAACGGGACGGCCCCACGACTAATTCTGGCCCCTACAGGAGGCCAGCACGGCGCTGGAGCGGTTCGCGCCGCTCCAGCTGCAGATCCTGGCGTGAACTGTGTGCCGCAGGATCCGCGCATGCGCAGTTGTGCCGGCGGCAACGTGGATATGCGCAGTGACAGCGGCGCCAATGCTAGCATGCACAGTGGCCTCCTTTAACGCGCCAGCCCCGACGCAACATGGCGCAGGACTACAGGGGCTGGCACGTAGGAAAGGAGGCCCCCAGCCACAGAGGCCAGCCCGCCAATCGGTGGGCCCCGATCACGTGCCAGGCCACATCGGAGGCCCCCCTGGGTTCGGGGGTTCGGACCCCCCCTCCGCCCCAAAGGCTGTCACCCGACCCTTACATGCCAAGGTCCCGCCTGCCCAGAGCAGGTTAGAATGGCGCCGGTGGGACTCGGCTCTTTTCTTACGGCACGGGGGGGGGGATGCGTAGAGCGGCCCGTGACCGGGGCCGCGCCAACCACGCCGGCGCCAATTCTCCGCTGAATTGCGTGCCGGTGCGGCGCGATTTGTGCGGCCCGCCGGCAATTCTCCGACCTGCCGCGGGGTCGGAGAATCCCGCCCCAGACGTTTAAGCATTCTTACATTAATATGTTGCTGTTAAAGAAGAGACAAACAAGTTAAGTGTAATTTCAAATGAAGGTTTGTGGCTCACAATGGGAAAGTGATTATTATGCAACCTGAAATACAGTTGGTGCAAATCATCACATATTTCCCTGGCTTCTACAAGTCACAGCACAGTACAGTGTTGAAGTAATCAAACCTCACTGAGGAAGTGAGAGTTTATGCTGCTTTTCAAAATACGTATGATTGCAACAGCTAAAGACAGGTTGTGACTTGTTTTGTCAAACATGCTAAAATGGCTAGAGGTTTGCTAAAAACCAAATGGCTTGATTAATGAAAGATTATGTGACATTTGAGGTGTGGAAATTAATATGTGACCGCGTTCCAAATTTCACTTGTGCACCAGAATATATTGACTATTTGGAAGCCTTAATACAGAGCCTTAAATTTCAAAATTAGGTATACATATTTTCACATGCAATGTCTTCTTCTATCTGACTGGGACAGTCTAATTGAAACAAAATGCCTTAAAAGATTCAGCGTCTCATGCAGCACAAAAAAAATCTAAAATGCATGACAATTCTTGATCTGCAAGCTCTTCCATTATAGTTCCAGTTCTCTGCCCCAAGGCCCGTCTGACCCACAACTTTCGCCACATATAGGCCAGGGGGAGTCAGGCCCCAAATCCTCCAAAGCGGAACAAAGGTCAAACTCAAACAAATCCATAACGGCTGTCTGGCCAACTGAGCCAATCAGCACGTCCAAAGGAATCTAAGTTGCTGTGGCAACATGCACTTTTACAGGCATATTTTCCAGAGTCATAAGCAGTGATGGTATGGGCTCTGATTTTCTTTCCATCTTGTGGCTTACCGAGGATCGCTCCCTCTCTCACTGCCTGCCATTGGCATATGTTGGAAGGATTTGCAGGTTGATGCTCAACTCATCATGTTTAACCGTGTTAAGAATGTACGTTTTTTGGGCAGTAAACCCTGGTGTGGGTCTTGAGCTCGGAGTCTCTGACTCAGAGGCAGTATAGCTACCCACTGCACCACAAGACCTCCCTGATAGTTTCCTATATCCACATTTATAATAGAAATGTTAATGGAATCTCTTGTGTAAACATGTTTCCTTGTACTTACAACCTCCCACCAGTGGCACTGCTGTACTGGCTCAATTTTGTGTTTTATAGAGGAACTCTATGCTGCAGCCTCAGTTTTTCTGCTTTCCAATTTGCTACACGTTTTTCTAATTAACTATAAATATTAATGTAATATCAAAGTATAAACAAAATTTTGGTTATACAGCTGTATCAGAGTTGCCTAAATAAATATGACAGAGGCATAGCTTGGAAATATTTTTGATATGGTGCCGATATCATAATACCACCAGCATATAGTTATCACAAGATGATAGCTATTGCCAAAGCATTCACCCACTGAAGCAGACTCCTCTCTCATTCCCTAGAACTAGATCCAGCACTATTTCCTACCTCGTGGAGTTAGAAATGTGCAGATTAAGAAAATGCCCCTGTGTAAATTTGTGGAATTCTTCACCTTCCTTGCACTTTGTTGATCAATAAATCGGTCTGTCACTGTCTAACAAACCAATATCAACCATGCCATGAGTCAGATGTAAATAAGGACCCATTCTCGCCAATGGATCTGACTCTTAATGGAAGAAATGCGCCCCTCAGTATATCAGCGTGAAATTTCCATTTTCCCAAGTTCAATAATTAATACCGGTTTAATGACCTAAAAGATAGGAAATACCACAATCAAATTGCTGTTGGCAAAATGATTAATTCAACAATGTTCTGCTAAAAGCTGGAAAACTGAAGAGCTTTCCATTGAAACAAAATGTCTTTTATAACAGAGCTGGAGGAGTGATTCAGAATATTGCCAAATATGCCATCTTCAAGCCACACTAATCTAAAAGACTGCAGCTACAGATTCCGAGTACTCTCCAACCTACCCTATTATCATGACATATGCAATACAGACACAATCAAAGCACTGTTGTTACTGTCCTTGATAGAGATGAATTGAGGTTTCACTCGCTCCAATATATTTTAAAATATTCTTTGTTTCCATTTTTTTAAACAAAATAAATCCTTTGAAGAATTTATTTTAGTAATGGAAATTTTCTTTTATATTCATGCATCAAGTGTGAAAGCATTGCTTTTTTTTTATCGGTTGAGGCGGAAGAACTTGCGGATTCTGGGCCTCTCGCAGGGGCTGGAGGGGCCGGACGTGGGGGCCTATGTGGTCACCATGTTGAACTCAATGATGGGAGCGGGGTCCTTCCAGGGGCCCCTGGAGCTGGAAGGGGCCCATAGAGTGCTGGCGAGGAGGATGACTACAATCGAGCGAAGGCGATGCTGCACAGGAAGGGGGCATGTTGCAGCCGGCGCGACTGTGGGTCACCTACAAGGACCGGCACCATTATTTTGAGTCTCTGGGCCTTTGCTCAGGCCGAGAAGTTGGACACAGATTGAGGGTCGGGATGGGCGTTTGAGGATTGCGGTTGATATGTTACTTTTTGAGGGGGGGTCCTATGCTCTTGTTTTTTTTCTTTCTGGTTTGGTGAGGGTGGTTAGGGCGGGTTGGGCACTGTTTTGGTTGGGTTGGTCGGGGGGGCTCTTGGAGGGGGGTAAGCAAATGGAACAGGGGTGGATGGCCGGCAGTGTGATGGGGCCCCACGGGGGAGGGGGAGGCCCGAGTGGGGGGGGAGGGGACTGGGACTGTAAAAGGAGCTGTGTCAAAGGTGGCGGGGCTGGCTAGGTGGTAAGCGCGGGCTTTTTCCCGCGCTGAAGACTGGAGGAGGCGGGGCCGGGGAGGGGAAGCGAGGGTTGTTTCCTGCGTTTGGGATGGAAGGGGGAGGTGGAGAGCCTGCGGAAGGGGAATGGAAGAGGAGGGTGTGTCACACAATGGGAGGAGTCGAAGGAGAGGCAGGAGTGGTCAGGGTCAGCAGGAGTCAGTTGACTTGCGGAAGTGCAATGGGGGTAGTAAAGCAGCTAGGAGGGGTCCTAGCCAGGGGTGGGGGGGAATCGAGTTGCTGCTGCTATGGTCAAGGGGGAGCTGGAGCGAGTGGGGGGGGTCGAGACGGGGGTCTGCCACCGTGGGGAACGGGCCGGGCAAGGGGTGCGGGTGCGTGGCTGGCTGAGGAGGGGTTATGGCTAGTCGGCGGGGGAGGGGGGCGGGTAGCCCCCTGATCCGGCTGATAACCTGGAATGTAAGGGGACTGAACGGGCCGGTCAAGCGGGCCCGCGTGTTCGCGCTCCTGAAGGGGCTGAAGGCGGACGTGGTCATGCTCCAGGAGACACACCTGAAGGTGGCAGACCAGGTAAGATTGAGGAAAGGGTGGGTAGGTCAGGTGTTTCATTCGGGGCTGGATGTCAAAAATCGAGGGGTGGCGATCTTGGTGGGAAAGAAGGTGTCGTTCGAGGCGTCGAGCATTGTGGCAGACAATGGCGGTAGGTACGTAATGGTTAGTGGTAAGCTGCAAGGAGAGAGGGTGGTACTGGTCAATGTGTGTGCCCCGAACTGGGACGATGCGGGTTTTATGCGGCGCATGTTGGGACGGATCCCAGATATGGAAGTGGGTGGGCCTGATAATGGGGGGAGATTTTAACACGTTGGATCCGGCACTGGATCGCTCCAGGTCTAGGACAGGTAGGAAGCCGACAGCGGCTAAGGTGCTGAGGGGATTTATGGACCAGATGGGAGGGGTGGACCCTTGGAGATTTGCAAGGTCGGAATTTTCATTCTTCTCACATGTCCATAAGGCTTATTCACGGATCAACTTTTTTATTTTGAGCAGGGCGCTGATAGCGAGAGTAGAGGATACTGAGTACTCGGCGATAGCCATTTTGGATCACGCCCCGCATTGGGTGGACTTAGAGCTGGGGGAGGAGAAGGACCAGCGCTCGTCGTGGCATTTGGAGGTGGGGCTGTTGGATGAGGAGGTGAGTGAGCAGGTCCGAGAGGAAGTTTAAAGAGGTACCTGGAGGCCAACGATAATGGGGAGGTCCGAGTGGGGATGGTATGGGAGGGGCTGAAGGCGGTGGTTAGGGGAGAGCTGATCTCCATTAGGGCCCACAAGGAGAGGAGGGAGCAGAGGGAGAGGGAGAGGCTGATGGGGGAGATGGTGAGGGTAGACAGGAGGTATGCGGAGGTGCCTGAGGAAGGACTGTTGAGGAAGAGGCGCAGCCTCCAGGCCGAATTCGACCTGGTGACCACCAGGAAGGCGGAGGTGCAGTGGAGGAAGGCCCAGGGGGCGATTTATGTGTATGGGGAAAAGGCAAGCCGGATGCTGGCGCATCAGCTTCGGAAGCGGGACGCAGCTAGGGAGATCGGGGGAGTTAAGGACCGGGGAGGGAGTGTGGTGCGGAGTGGGGTTGGCATCAATGGGGTCTTCAGGGATGTCTATGAGGAATTTTATCGGTCCGAGCCCCCATTGGAGGAGGGAGGGATGGGCCGCTTTCTGGACCAATTGAGGTTTCCGAAGGTGGAGGAGGGACTGGTGGCGGGATTGGGGGTCCCAATTGGGCTGGAGGAGCTGACCAAAGGGATAGGGAGCATGCAGGCGGGGAAGGCACCAGGGCCGGACGGTTTCCCGGTCGAATTCTACAAAAAATATATGGACCTGTTGGGCCCGTTGTTAGTTAGGACCTTTAATGAGGCAAAGGAGGGGCGGGGGGGGGGGCTTTGCCCCCGACGATGTCCCGGGCACTGATATCCTTGATCCTGAAGTGGGACAAGGATCCCCTGCAGTGTGGGTCTTACAGGCCGATTTCGTTGCTAAATGTAGATGCCAAGGTGCTGGCGAAGGTCTTAGCCACGAGGATTGAGGATTGTGTGCCGCAGGTCATCCACGAAGACCCGACGGGGTTCGTGAAGGGGAGGCAGTTGAACGTGAATGTGCGGAGGCTTCTGAACGTTATCATGATGCTGGCGAGGGAGGGGGAGGCGGAGATAGTAGTGGCGATGGACGCTGAGAAAGCCTTCGATAGGGTAGAGTGGGGGTACCTGTGGGAGGTGCTGAAGAGGTTTGGGTTTGGGGAGGGATTTGTCAGGTGGGTCAGGCTGTTGTATGAGGTCCCAATGGCGAGTGTGGCCACGAACAGGAGGAGGTCTGAGTACTTTTGGTTGCACTGAGGGACGAGGCAGTGGTGTCCCCTGTCCCCCCTGCTCTTCGCACTGGCGACTGAACCCCTGGCTATGGCACTGAGAGAGGAGAGGAACTGGATGGGGTTGGTGCGGGGTGGGGAGGAGCATAGGGTGTCGCTCTATGCGGATGACTTGCCGTTATATGTGGCGGACCCGGTGGGGGGAAATGCCGGAGGTAATGAGGATCCTCAGGGAATTTGGGGATTTCTCGGGGTACAAGCTCAACATGGGGAAGAGCGAGCTGTTCGTGGTACACCCAGGGGACCAGGAGAGGGGGATTGGCGAGCTCCCATTAAAAAGAGCGGAGAGGAGCTTCAGGTATTTGGGGGTCCAGGAGGCCAAGAGCTGGGGGGCCCTGCATAGACTTAATTTCACAAGGCTGGTGGATCAAATGGAGGAGTTCAAGAGGCGGGACGCGTTGCCGCTGTCCTTGGTGGGTAGGGTGCAGTCAGTCAAAATGACGGTGCTCCCAAGGTTTTTGTTCTTGTTCCAGTGCCTCCCCGTGTTTATCCCAAAGGCCTTTTTTAGGCATGTCAACAGGAGCATAATGGGGCTTGTGTGGGCGCGAGGGACTCAGAGGGTAAGAAGGGTGTTCCTGGAGCGGAGTAAAGATGGGGGGGCTGGCGCTGCCCAACTTCTGTGGGTACTACTGGGCCGCCAATGCGACGATGGTGCGCAAGTAGGTGATGGAGGCGGAGGGGGCTGCATGGAAGAGGCTGGAGACGGCGTCCTGTGTGGGTACGAGTCTGGGGGCGCTGGTAACGGCCCGCTGCCGCTTCCTCCAAGGACTTATACCACGAGCCTGGTAGTGGCGGCTGCCCTCAAAATCTGGGGGCAGTGGAGGCGGCACAGGGGGTAAGTTGGGGCCTCGGTGTGGACCCCAATACGGGGGAACCACCGTTTCGTCCCAAGGAGGACAGATGGAGGGTTTTCGGGGTGGCACAGGGCAGGGATATAAAGGTTGGGAGACCTGTTTGTGGACGGGAAGTTCGCGAGCCTGGGTGAGTTGGAGGAGAAGTATGGGCTCCCCCCGGGGAACACTTACAGGTAAGGGCGTTTGCCAGGCGGCAGGTGGTGGAATTCCCGCAGCTGCTGCCACGCACAGTATAGGACAGGGTGCTCTCGGGGAGGGTGGGCGGGAGTGGGGAAGATCTCGGAAACTTACCAGGTGATGCAGGAGGAGGAGGAGGCCTCGGTGGTGGAGGTGAAAGGTAAGTGGGAGGAGGAGTTGGGAAAGGAGATCGAGGAAGGGACGTGGGCAGATGCCCTAGGGAGGGTGAACTCTTCATCTTCGTGTGTGAGGCTCAGCCTCATACAGTTTAAGGTGCTGCACAGGGCACACATGACCGGGACACGGATGAGCCGGTTTTTTGGGGGTGAGGGCAGGTGTGTTAGGTGCTCAGGGAGCCCAGCAAACCACACCCATATGTTCTGGGCATGCCCAGCGCTGGAGGAATTTTGGAAGGGCGTAGCGAGGACGGTGTCGAGGGTGGTAGGATCCAGGGTCAAACCGACTGGGGGCTCGCAATATTTGGGATGGCAGAGGAGCCGGAAGTGCAGGAGGCGAAAGAGGCCGGTATTCTGTGTGAAAGCATTGCTAACCTAAAATAACGTGGGCGGGATTCTCTCAGCCCACGCCGGGCCGGAGAATCGCGTGACAGCGGTCCGCCGATTCTCAGGCGAGCAGAGAGCGGCATGGGTCGCTCCAGTGCCGTGCTGGCCTACTGAGGGGCTCGGAATTGCTGCTCCTGAGGCCCTGTTGATGCCGTTGTGAAACGCGACGGCATTTACGACGGCGTCAACACTTTGCCTCAGGATCTGAGAATCCCGCCCATGTTCTGCTGCAATTTATCATTAATAAAGACATTGAAATTACACTGTGGACTCCTAGTGTATGAATGAAGAGCATTTCATCTGAAATTTCTCACTCTACTGTTTGGTGGAGGATTATCCTTATTATCTTAAGAAGGTTGGGACCTTCACTGGAATAGTGGAGGGTGGAAATTGAGGTAACTGTGTTAAACAGTCAGACCCCAATGTTAACAATAATGATGTTAAATTGGATACAGAGCATGGCCATATAATGGCAAAAATCTGTTCATGAAGCTCTCTCATTGATGAACATTTGCTTAATGAGACTGTTTCCAATTCTCTTCCTGCACCAATGAGACTGTTTACTCAGACACTAATTTTTTGTATTCCATTCATAGAATCATAGAATCCTTACTGTACTGATAGAGGGACATTCAGCCCCTTAGGTTTGCACCGACCATCTGGAAGAACACCCCACCTAGGTTCACTCCCCCTGCCCTATCCCCATAACCTCACCTAACATATACATCTTTGGACAATAAGGGGAAATCTTTTAGCTTGGCCAGTCTACCTAACCTGAACATCTTTCGACTATGGGAGAAAACCCACGCAGACTTGGGGAGAATGTGCAAACTCCACACAGACAGTCACCCAAGGCCGGAATTTGACCTGGGTCCTTGGTGCGATGAAATAGCAATGCAAACCACTGTACAACTGTAATTCGGTAATGTTTGCTTAAAGTAATGATTGGTTGAAGCTAAAGTTTGCATTTTTCAGTTATTTCAACAACTATGGCTCCTCTACTGTACACAGATAACAAGAGAACCATTTTTTAAAAGTTCTGTGCAATATCATTGCACAAAGGCTAAAGAATCGACTTACATACTGAAATTTAGCTTCAAATAACCAGACCTCATGAAGTCTTAATTTTGACTGTTCAACAATTCTCACTGACTATCGTAGTATTTTTAATTGTCATGTGCAAATTATCAGAAAATCCTCTGATGCCCACTTCTCATGTTTATATTTGTGTGAAAATTGTCAAAGCATGCAACTAAAACTTTACTGAGTAGGCAAACAAGAGGACTTTTCAACAACTCTGCAGACAAAGGACAAGTTGCATAATAGAGTTATGTATCTGGGAACACATTGCTGGTTCTGCATTACATGATGTACAGTGACATCAGCAGAGCGTTTGTGGAGCTTTGGAGCAGATCACTATCTTGATTGTATGAGCAAATACTTTAGTAAGCCTCTCATTGTGTTTTTGCAAGAACCCAAAGTGTGGCCACCTTCATAACTTTTCTCTTTGCGGCAACAAAGAAATATAATAGGAGAGAAAATTGGCGACAAGGATTGAGGCAGAAAGATTGCTGGAAAGAAGAATTTTGTCGCCTAATTGTGGACGGCAGCGGGAGCAAAGTTAGATACTTGGGATCGAACCCACGCTCACAGACATCAAGTGAATCACTACCGCTGATGTGAAGGTTTAAAAAAGATTTTTGACAGAAAATGTGTGTTGAAGTGAGTAGGGTAGGGGCTGCAAGGACCGCGCACGTGGCGAAGCTACATGGGTTGTGGGGAACGGGGATTTTGAAGTCTGCAGACTCTGCACAGGCCACTATTCAGAAGAAAAGTCAAAATACTCAGGGAAAAGGGGGAAAGATTTACTTGTTGCTTGTTCAAGGGATTATTGTGCATACTTTACATCACAGTCGGAAAGGAGGAAGTGTAGACCCTAGGAGCCTGGATCCATAAATGGTGGGAGAAACAGGTGCCATGGACGTGTTTGGTGAGCTCAGTTGGCCATAAAATGTTTATGCCGCTACAGAATCTTGTTCACCCAGCATTACCTTTATGGGCTCCATTTTACTCTTTTGAAAGATCATCAGCCCTTGACTGCAATCTTTGGGTCATATAAAGATAAACCTTCTTTGGCAGCTAGTAGATTGAATAGATGGTCATTGATATTGTCAACACACACTTAGGATATCCTGTATTGCAAGTCCGAGCAGCATGCAAATGCTGATGATTTATCGTGATTGCTGGTGGAAGTCAAGCATGACCCAGAAGAACATTTTGTCAATATTTTGTATTTCTTGCTCATGGATAGTGTACCTGCGACTTTATCACAAGTTCGAAGATATACACGAACCGATCCAGTGATGGAGAAGGTGATGGGCTTGGTTCACAAAGGGACGCTGTCAGATTTCCATCGGAAAAATCCAGATCTCAAGTCCTACATCACACAAAGCCTTGAGTTGACAGTACAGAATGAATTTCTATTGTGGGGAATCCATGTGATTATTCCTTTGTGCTTATGTAGTAGAATCATTGACCAACTCATGAGGAACTGGTGTGGTGAGGATGAGGTCATTGGCATGCAGTTATTTTTCGTGGCCAGGATTAGATGTTCAAATTGGAGAGAAAGTTGGGCAATGCCAATCTTGTGCAAAACAAAGGAACGTGCCACCATTACAACCATCACATTGATGGGAATACACATCGATAATGCTGGTGCACTGGAGGGACTCATGTTCTTAGTGATTGTGGCCGCACACTCAAAATGGCCAGAAGTCGCAATAATAAAGTCAATGACGACTGAGCAGACCATTGAAAAACTAAATATTCGCAAGGTTTGGAACACCGGAGCAGATTGTCAGTGATAATGGTATACAATTTACTTCAAAGGAGTTTGAGGGCTACTTGAAAGGGAACGGTATACAACCATTTCAACTCAGCTCTATATCATCCAGTAACAAATGGATTGGCTGAACATTTTGCGCAATCATTAAAGCATTCTATCAAAGCATCGAAGGATCAGGGGCATTATCAAGAAGAGTAAATGAATTTCTAATGTCTTATTGGAACCACGCAGTTCCCCAACATTGCTGTTGTTTAAGAGGGAACTACGAACACAATTTGATTTGTTATCTCCAGCTGATACATTAGAGATGGTCAAACGACAACAACAAGCACAAACTGCTAGAAGGGAGAAAATCTCTAAAAGGTGAGCATTCAACCAGGGAGAGCGAGTGATAGCTAGATGTTACACCACTAACGAGAAATGGGTACCAGCTATGGTCCTAGCAAAGACTCCAATATCATACACCGTACAGATGGATGAGGAAAGAGTTCAGTGATGTCATGCTGATCAGTTATTGCTGCATCAAAAGGTTCTACCTTTTGAAGATCTAGACAGCTATACTTTGGAATGGAGACTAGAAATAGTGACGAGTTCAGATTCTGTTTCTGAGGACTTTTCAATGCCTATAGTGACAGATATTGAAATAACTACTCAAGAAATACCATTTAAAAAAGGAATGAGGGGCGGCACGGTGGCACAGTGGTTAGCCCTGCTGCCTCATTGGATTGGATTGGATTTGTTTAGTGTCACGTGTACCGAGGTACAGTGAAAAGTATTTTTCTGCGAGCAGCTCAACAGATCATTAAGTACATGAGAAGAAAAGGGAATAAAAGAAAATACATAATAGGGCAACACAACATATACAATGTAACTACAAAAGCACTGGCATCGGATGAAGCATACAGGGTGTAGTGTTAATGAAATCAGTCCATAAGAGGGTCATTTAGGAGTCTGGTGACAGTGGAGAAGAAGCTGTTTTTGAGTCTGTTCGTGCGTGTTCTCAGACTTCTGTATCTCCTGCCCGATGGAAGAAGTTGGAAGAGTGAGTAAGCCGGGTGGGAGGGATCTTTGATTATACTGCCCGCTTTCCCCAGGCAGCGGGAGGTGTAGATGGAGTCAATGGATGGGAGGCAGGTTCGTGTGATGGACTGGGCGGTGTTCACGACTCTCTGAAGTTTCTTGCGGTCCTGGGCCGAGCAGTTGCCATACCAGGCTGTGATGCAGCCCGATAGGATGCTTTCTATGGTGCATCTGTAAAAGTTGGTAAGAGTCAATGTGGACATGCCTAATTTCCTTAGTTTCCTGAGGAAGGATAGGCGCTGTTGTGCTTTCTTGGTGATAGCTTCGACGTGGGTTGACCAGGACAGATTTTTGGAGATGTGCACCCCTAGGAATTTGAAACTGCTAACCATCTCCACCTCAGCCCCGTTGATGCTGACAGGGGTGTGTACAGTACTTTGCTTCCTGAAGTCAATTACCAGCTCTTTAGTTTTGCTGGCATTGAAGGAGAGATTGTTGTCGCTACACCACTCCACTAGGTTCTCTATCTCCCTCCTGTATTCGGACTCATCGTTATTCGAGATCCGGCCCACTATGGTCGTATTGTCAGCAAACTTGTAGATGGAGTTGGAACCAAGTTTTGCCACGCAGTCGTGTGTGTACAGGGAGTAGAGTAGGGGGCTAAGTACGCAGCCTTGTTGAGGACTATTGTGGAGGAGGTGTTGTTGTTCATTCTTACTGATTGTGGTCTGTTGGTCAGAAAATCGAGGATCCAGTTGCAGAGTGGGGAGCCAAGTCCTAGGTTTTGGAGCTTTGATATGAGCTTGGCTGGGATTATGGTGTTGAAAGCGGAGCTGTAGTCAATAAATAGGAGTCTAATGTAGGAGTCCTTGTTTTCGAGATGCTCTAGGGATGAGTGTAGGGCCAGGGAAATGGTGCCTGATGTGGACCGGTTGCAGCGGTATGCGAATTGCAGTGGATCAAGGCGTTCTGGGAGTATGGAGGTGATGCGCTTCATGATCAACCTCTCGAAGCACTTCATTACGACTGAAGTCAGGGCCACTGGTCGGTAGTCATTGAGGCACGTTGCCTGGTTCTTCTTTGGTACCAGTATGATGGTGGTCTTCTTGAAGCAGGTGGGGACCTCGGAGTGGAGTAGGGACATGTTAAAGATGTCCGTGAATGCCTCTGCCAGCTGGTCCGCGCAGGCTCTGAGTGCACGACCAGGGATCCCGTCTGGGCCCGTCACCTTCCGAGGGTTCACTTTCAGGAAGGCCAATCTGACTTCGGAAGCTGTGATGATGGGTATGGGTGAATTATGGGCTGCTGGGGCACTCGCCAGCGGATTGTTGGTTACCTGCTCGAACCGAGCATAGAATGGCACCAAGGTCCCAGGTTCGATCCCAGCTCTGGGTCACTGTCTGTGTGGAGTTTGCCCATTCTCCCCGTGTTTGTGTGGGTTTTGACCCTACAACCCAAAGATGTGCAGGCTAGGTGGATTGGCCACGCTAAATTGCCCCTTAATTGGAAAAAAATAATTGGGTACTCTCAAAAAACATTTTTTTTTTAAATTTAAAAAAAGGAATGAGGGCACTTCTGAAATTGCAAGTAGCTGAGTTCAAGAGCGCTAAATTCTACCAAAAAGGAATAGGCGTCCACCACAGAGACTGCCTTATTTAATTGTAAATATGTCCAGGGTCCCAGGATCAATTCCCCGCTGGGTAAGTGTCTGTGCGGAGTCTGCACGTTCTCCCCATGTCTGTGTGGGTTTCCTATGGGTGCTCCGGTTTCCTCCCACAGTCCAAAGACGTGCAAATTAGTTGCATTGGCCATGATAAATTGCCCTTAGTGACCAAAAATGTTAGGAGGGGTTATTGGGCTACGGGGATAGGGTGGAAGTGAGGGCTTAAGTGGGTCGGTGCAGACTCGATGGGCCAAATGACCACCTTCTGCACTGTATGTTCTATGTGTTCACAGTTCCAGGGTCCCGGGTTCGATTCCTGGCTTGGGTGATGGTGTGCGAAGTCTGCACATTCTCCCCGTGTCTGGGTTTCTTCTGGGTACTCCTGTTTCCTCCCACAGTCTGAAGAGATATGCAGGTTAGATGTATTGGCCATGTTAAATTATAACTTCGTGTCCAAAAATGTTAGTGGGGTTATGGGGACTGTTGCAGGGCCGGTGCAGACTTGGTAGGCCGAATGGCCTCCTTCTGCACTGTAAATTCTATGCTTCTATGATTCTAGGAAAAGCAGAGAGGCTAATGCTTGCAGGTGGTGAATCACAGCTTGAACGCTGCTTTCAAAATACATAAACTTGATATAAAAATCCCCAACTGAAATTCGAGGAAGTTACACAAGGAAAGAGAGACTGAGATGGACAACTAAAATATCTAATGTCTTTGGATTGATTAAGACTATTATTTTGGAACAACATTCAACACTTAAATACAGGCCATCCTTCTAATGAGATAATACCCAGAACCATAAATGTAGAGGAAATTAAAGTGTAAATCAATCTTACGGGCTCCAGTTAGCAATAAGGACAATAAGAAAGTGGATTGATCCATTCAAGAATAAATGATATTATAAAAAGAAACAGAAATAAAATGGTTACCTGACTGGAGAATGACTCCACTGTCCGAATCACTGGTTTCATCTTTGCTTTCCATCTCGTGGAAGAGTATATTGTCTACTCTCCCTTTGGTCCAGAAATAATTTATCACAAGAAAGCTGGAGGCATTTACCTGATAATTAGAATAACAACAAAAAACAGATTGAAGGCACATTATTGTGTTTATGTTGTTTTGATATAAAATACACAAGGATCGGGGAGTTGAAAATATGCTTTCAAAGATAATTTTTCCTGTTTTATAACTATTTGGATTCTGCCTATGTTGACCCAATTACTAACCTCAGTGACTGCAAATGAACTTTTGTTCAAATATAAAATCAGAGGCCTTACTTATCCTGGATGCCTTTCATCTCAAGCCTAAATGAGGGATTACCTCAGTACCTAAAAAAAGCATTGTGAAAATAAACTCACAAATGCAAAGTCCAAATCATGTACATTGGTTCACATTATGAGATATGGTAGTGTTCCCAAATGTGCACCTGCACAAATGAGGACATGTACACTATCTTTAACTGTGCCTGGCAGTGCTTGGTCGAAAAGAAAACAACGTGCTTGGCAGTAGTTTTCTTTATTTTTTTTTCATAGAATTTATAGAATTTACAGTGCAGAAGGGGGCCATTCGGCCCATCGAGTCTGCATCGGCTCTTGGAAAGAGCACCCAACCCAACCCCACATCTCCACCTTATCCCCACAACTCAGTAACCCCACCCAACACTAAGGGCAATTTGGACACTAACGGCAATTTAGCATGGCAATCCGCATAACCTGCACATCTTTGGACTGTGGGAGGAAACCGGAGCACCCGGAGGAAACCCACGCACACACGGGGAGAACGTGCAGACTCCGCACAGACAGTGACCCAAGCCGGGAATCGAACCTGGGACCCTGGAGCTGTGAAGCAAATATGCTAACCACTATGCTACCAGGCTGCCCTAAACAAAAATCGAAACAAACCTGTTGGACTTTAACCTGGTGTTGTAAGACGTCTTACTGTAAACAAAAATAACAAAGCAGGTGCCAAATGTTGTTTACAATGAAGCAGTTAACACGCTTATGGGTTGTGCTTTACATTCATTTATACCGAATTAGCCAACAATCCTTCTTGATTTCAATAAATGACGGTCATTGTCTTAATTAACTTCTTATCACCTCGCCCTGTTGTTATCTGATTGCAGATGCGATTTTCAGTCATGCCTGATCTGTTTCTATAATGTATTTCGCATGGTTACTGTTCTCCTGATACGTTTTGTCACTAATTCCTGGTCATATCAAAATAGCAATGTGGAAATATTTATTCCGCGAGATCATTCTCTATATTTAAATGTAACCCAAATTTGGCCGCCAAGGTTTGTCATTGGAAACAGCTATTGCTACAATCCAAAAATGGCTTGCATTGAAAACCTGCTTGATCCCAGAAACCTTACACTTAGATATCACTCCTCTTAATACCGGTGCATCAAATATGGAGTGAGAAAAATGGGTTGGGGATGGTGGGGGTGGCAGTGAAGGGAAATGGGACAGAAGAGACCAAAAGATAAAATCCTTAGGAGACTTTTGAAGTCAAGGCAAAGTTTGTTTTGAAGACGGGTCCTGAATCGCACTGGAAGGGTAGATGAGCAGTACTCTGGAATCAGTGATTGGAGGATGCAAGTTCAAAAATGTAGATGGAGAAGGTTTTCCAAAGAGGCTTTCATGTACCATGGGGTGGATAATCAAGACACGCTCTTCATCATAACAGTAGCAAAAATATAAGAATGTAACCAATGCCAAAAAGTTCAATTGTTGGGGGATAATTTTGTTGAAAACCAGCTTGTTGGGCGGAATTCTCTGGCCGTGCCTACCCGGCGACTGGAAATTCCTGCTCGAGGTCAATGGACTCTTACATGGTCATGGCGATCATGCGGCCGGCGGAAGAATCCGGCCCGTTGTTTCCTTTTCCACCAAGCTTGGCCAACAATCATCTGAGTTGCTTTAGAATTCTGGTTATTAAATTTACACCCAAAAAGCTGAAACTAAAACATGACTGAGTGAATTAATTCCAAGCAATTACATTAGCCGACATCTGGGGATGGAGAGGTGAACACTAAAACACACAGGATAAACATTAGAGCACACATGTCATTCACCATGCACCCTTTTATTGAAATTATATATTATAAAATAAAGAATATTGCCACTTTCGTTTCTGACTGTCCTACCAAAAACTACCTAAACATTCTGCGGATTAAAAAGTCTGGACTAACTTGGCATGTGCCCAAGAAATCACTTAAACCTCCTTCCCACATAACAAATCTAATGTCGAGCATGAGAGCAAAGCTATAAGCAAACCACAAGTTGAGGTTTTTCAGATTAATGATATAATGTTAAGTCAGTGGACATGTTCCATCACATTTAAACCTGTCTGACTGAAATGCCTGGGGTAGTAACAACTATTTCTTTTTGAAACAATGATTATATGTCAATCTGTGAATCTGGGCAACTGACACTGTTACTGAAAAAAATAACCCTAGAGTGTGTTAAATGTGACAATACATGCTGTGGAAAATAATTAGGTTATCTTTTCTAAATTCTATGGTGCACCCATTCTCCTCCATCTTGTCCATATGTGCTTTTGTTCTGCAACCTCTTTGAGGTTTACCTGCAAATGTTTGCTATAAACTAGAGTGTAAGAGTATGTAAGATTGGGACGGTACATAAGAAATAAAGATTTGTTTTAGTTAGGTATTTCTTTTAGTGGCACAATTTTACAAAGTGATAGAATATGATGATAAAGCTTAAATGGTCAGTATGTAACTTAACCATCCACTGGCACCATGGACCTGAATTTCTTACCAGGAGGGTTGGTGGGGAACACATCCCTGCCGACTCCAACATGCCTGCTACCATTTTAGGCTCTAACGACCATAGATTGGCAACAGATAGGAGGCCCGACCGTCATGAGGAGGAAATCCCACCTTGGAGAGCTGCCACCAGTTTGTCTGGAAGAGGCACTGCAGCAACATACCTGGAACTTAGGGCAGATCTTTTCCAATCCCCTGCTGGCAGGTTCAATGGTGGGCGGGAGGGGAGAATTGGACAGGAAGCCCAAATATCAGTTTTACCGACATGAATTTACAACGGGACCATCCATTGGTGCCCACCATGGTGGATCGGGAAACCAGCTGGAGACTGGGTTGAAACTCATTTGTATGCCACTAATGGATGCAGTTGAAGGCCCGACCTCCAGCGTCCAATTCTCCGCAGCACCAGCAGGAAAAGATGCTGTGGCAAAACATATTTGGAAGAATGTGGCATGCACATGTTGGGACTCACCCAAACAATCCCTGAGGCTAGCTCCAGAGTTCAGGATGAAGGTCGATGGCAACTCTAGACCGCAGAATGCCACAGGAGTGGATGGGAGAGCATCGACAGGTGGACTTTCCAGATTCGGTGTCCTGGAGGGAACCCATCTTCCAATCTCAGAATGTTCCTGGAGATCTATCTTCTTTCTCAGAAGGTCCACCTCCTGCCTCAGAGTGCTCACAGAGATCCATCTTCATTTCCAGGAGGTAAGTTTTCTTTCTTCAATAGTTGGTCAGTGATGTTGAGCGTCGTTTCAATTTTGTGCCTGGATTGGAAAGCGGGCTACAAGCCATCAGGCTTGCTCCGCCATCTAATACAGCACAAAATATTAATTGCACAATGAATGAGATCAGGGCCAGAAGATTTGGCGTGTTTTCCAGCCGGCCTCTGCAGCGGGAAATGCTCTACTTTCCCACCCCTGTCACGGCATTTAAAAATGGCATCCCGATCGCTCGCTACAACGGGGAGTGCCGGCGAGCAGAGCTCCCCGTTGTAAAAAGCGGGACTATGTTCGGCCACACGTTCCCCATTCATGCCCCTTATTCAACACGGGTCGCGTTGAATATCCATGTGTTTTTCGGCACTGCGAGTGCCGGGAAACACGCGGCTAAACGCGCTCGTTCGGGGACTTTGTTCCCTTTTTGGAAGATCATGGCCGGGATTCTCCAAGCCTCCATGCCGATATCGCGCTCGGCGTGGGGGCGGAGAGTGGCGTCTCAGACCCGCGATGCCGGGTTGCGATTCTCCGCAGACCAGAGAATTGCCGCCAGCCGCGCATGCAGTCGACGGGGCGCCTGTCGGGGGACATCAAAAGAGGCCCCCGCGGCGATTCTCTGCGATCGACTGGCCGAGTTCCCGGCGAGTTCCGCCGGCATGGATCCAACCTGGTTCCACCCGGCGGGAGCTCAGACTCGCAGCTGCGCTGGCCGTCCTGGTGGGGGAGGGGGGCGGGGCGATCAGACTCCGGGTGGGGCCTCCACGACGGTCTGGCCCGCAATCAGGAGCTAATGATCGACAGGCGCGCGCGATCCGGGGGTGGCTATCTTCTTCAGAGCTGGCCTGCTGTGTGGCACCGCCATGTTGCACGGGGGCCGGCGCGAAAGCTGGAAGTGCAGGGCCCCGTATCGGCAGCCGGAGCTGCGGGGCGCAGGCCGGGGCCCTTCTAGCCCTCTTAAAATCGAAGAATCACTCCGGACGTTTTGAAAAACGCCTGGAGTGATTTGCGCCCGTTTTCCGGCGGGCGTGAGGACATTGCCCCATTTTCAGAGAATCCCGGTCCATGCCTTTGGACAAAAGAATTAGATTTAAAAAGGAGGTCAACTGGAAGGAGAGAGTTCATGGTCTGAACTTGGTCTGAATGGCGGGTGCGGGGATTCTTTCGGGGGCCTTGGAGATCGAGACACTATTTAAAAATGGCATCCCAAACTTTTGCCACAATGGGGAGTTCCGGTGAGTGGAGCTCCCCGTTGTAAAAAGAGGGGCTATGTGCAGCCTCAGCTGCGCATTCCCCGTTCAGGCCCCTTATTAAAAGTGAGTCGCATTGAATGGCCATGTGTTGTTCGGCACTGTGAGTGCCGGGAAACACGCGGCTAAATGCCGTCGCTAGGGGACTTTGTTCCCTTTTGGGAAGATCGCGCCCTATGTGTTGGCTAAATAGTGAGAAACTCCCCCGGGCCTACAAAACTGTGACTAACTGTCATTGAATCGCGGTGGGGTACTCGATTTCAGATTGCCAGGCAATGAAGGATAGACTGGAGCCTTATCTTTACAAATGGACGAGCTTTCATTTACAGAAACGTGCATTACAAACGTACGTGTCCTTTTTTGAAAATAAATTTAGAGTACCCAATTATTATTTTTTCGAATTAAGGGGAAATTTACCGTGGCCAATCCACCTAGCCTGCGCATCTTCGGTTTGTGGGGGTGAGACCCACGCAGACAGGGGGAGAATGTGCAAACTCCACATCGACAGTGACCCGGGGCCAGCATCAAACACTGGTCCTCGGCGCTGTGATGCATCAGTGCTAATCACTGCGCCATCGTGCCACCCCCCACAAACACACATCTCTTGACCCAACAACCACAGATTGTCTGCTCCTGCAGGTATGAGTCCAAGAGAATCCCCAGTTAATTCCCACCATCTGAATACAATTAAAGACTCAATATCTATACAATTAAATACCTAATTACTATAAAATTAACAGTTGCGGCCTTGGTTCAATGTTTCATTTGAAAAGGTGACACCCCAGAAGATGTACAGTGCTGGCATGGGCCTTGAACCTCACTACGTCCTGATTCAGTGGTGAGAGGGCAGCCATTGAGCAAAGCCCCCATTATTCAAGTTGTATAGATGTGGATTTAAAACCAAAGTCTGAAAAAATACATTGTTAGTTGGATAAATTGAGACGTCTTCTGAAACAAGATGAGAAAAAGTCACCTCAGACACACTGAAGTCACTCCACCACCAGTAAAAGAGATGCCTCATTCATGACTACCACTCTCAGCTGGGTTTGGATCCCCCTATACAATTGCTTAGATCCACCAGACAAATAGATACATTAGACAGTTACTCATCGAAACTGAAGAAATTCATTGCGTCACACAAAAAATAAATTCTTGGAATGAATTGTAAAATTACAGCTCCCTTGAGGGTTTGGATGATGTCATAAAGCAGGGTCAAGTTGGAGCAGTTTGTGAGAAGCTTTTAACCGCAAAGACTAAAATGCAGTCTTCAATCATTCATTTTTTGAAAACAAGAAATTCATTGAGTGATTTCTTCCTATCTATATTCAGTTTGTCACCCTTAATTAATATGACTATCAACGTTGTGATTGGAGAATGTAATACCTAGGGTTCCAATAGTAGTGTCCAACCTGAAGGTAAATTTGGATTGGTTGGGGATATTACAACTGCTAATCAATTGCTCCCTGCAGCCACCAAAGCCCTGCACAATGTTGACCCCTCCTACAAAGGTCTGGCCTGGTAGCCACAGAATAACCCGGGGAGCAACAAATATACCATTTTCTTGAAGTGCAGACCCTTCCAAGGCTTTCCCATCTGACTGATCAAATTCAGATTCATGCAAACTTCCAACGATGGTATAATGATATGGAACTCACCGTCCCCCCTCAAACCACCAGTATTTTTCATGTTTTAATAAAACTCAAACAAAAACCTGCAGATGTTAGAGGAGTGAGCAAAAAGAAAATATTAAAAATATCAGCAGAACACTCCGCACCTGCGTCGATGCTGACTGTGCTTCATGTTTTAGTTGGGTTTGAAATTACCTAAAATCACAGAATACTAGTACAGAAGAGGCCCTTCGGCCCATCGAGTCTGCACCGATGCATGTAAGACCCTGACCCTCCTCTTCCCACTTGCTAGCACTTGGCCCATAGCATTGAATGTTATGGCGTGCCAAGTACTCATCCAGGTACCTTTTAAAGGATGTGAGGCATCCCGCCTCTACCACCCTCCCAGACAGTGCATCCCAGACCGCCACCACTCTCTGAATAAAAAAGCTTTTCCTCAAATCCCCCCTGAGAATTAATAGCGTTATGACTCTTGCTTTGGATGGCATAAACCCAACTACAAAAAGTGATGGGCAATTGGTGATGATGAAAGGACACTGCAACAAAGACAAGCAAGGATTTAGACTGTTCTGCTGGTTTCAAACACTTCAAAACAACCCCGATGGCAGACTTCGCAACACTTGAATCTTCAAGCAGTCATATCACCAGAAGGTTTGTCGGAGATCAAGTTGAGGTATTCTATTACAAATAAGGGACATATAGGGTGCTATTCTCCCCCCCTCCACGCTGGGTGGAAGAATCGCCGGGGCGACCGCGAATTGCGCCACGCCGCCCCGACCCCCGCACGCGATTCTCCAACCCCCCAAAAACCAGCGGTGCACGATTCGCACCGGGCCGCTCGGAGAACCGGCGAACACCGATTCTCCGGCAGGATGGGCCAAGCGACCGCTACGACACGAAAGGTTCCAGCCGGCGCCATCCACCCCTGGTCGCTGCCGGCGGGAACTCTGAGGAACGCTGGGGGGCTCCTTCACTGGCATGGCCTCTGATGGGGTCTGGCACCCGATCCGGGCCCACCGATCGGCGGGCTGGCCTCTCCCCCCCCCGGGCCTACCTCCTTCTGCGCGCGGCCCCAGAACACCGGCCCCATGTTGGTGAGGGGCCGGCGTGCGTAAGACGTTCCCCACGCATGTGTAGGGTGGCGCGGCCCAACTGCGCATGCGCAGGTTGGCACGGCGCCCATTTGGCACCGTGTAAGGACGCTGGAGCGGTGTGAACTGCTCCAGCGCTGGGCCAGAATAGGTTGTGTCTGGGCCCTGTTTGCGCCGTCGTGAAACGGCCCCCATAATTACTAGCTAGCAATCCAACAAAATACATTTGAGTTCTCATGTTGTTACATTGCAAAGTAAATGCTTAGGTAAGTAATTAACCACAGTCCACGAAGAACCATAAGCATCTCCCCCAATTAGAGAGAGATGGTCGGAGAATGGCCGTTGGCCGCCGTGAATCCCGCACCCGCCGGTTGCCGCAGTCTCCGAAGGGAGAAAAGTCGGCGGGACGTTAATGGCGCCGCTCCCGTTGGAGAATGGCACGGGCCTGCGCAAGGCAGCCGAATTTCGGCCTGCCGATATTCTCCTTTCGGATGGGCCGAAGTCCCCTCGACGTGATGACCGTTCATGTCGACGTAAATTAAACCTCCTTTTCATCGGCGTGACCCTGTGCTCCAGGGTCACGCCGACCAGCGTGGAGGTGAGTGATGGCCTGGGGGGTTGGCTCTGGGCAGGCGATGGCGTGGCCGCAGTCTGAATGTGTGAGGAGGGGTGTGTCTCGGGTTGTGTGTGTGTGTGTGTGGCGGGGGGGGTGGTTAGAGTGTGCTGGGCTCCGGGGGAGTGCCGGGAGGGGGGTCCGTGCCGGGGAGGAGGTTGGGGTCCGTGCCGGGGAGGGGGATGGGGGGTGCGTGCCGGGGAGGAGGTTGGGGTCCGTGCCGGGGAGGAGGGTGGGGGGGTACGTGCCGGGGAGGGGGATGGGGGGTCCGTGCCGGGGAGGAATTTGGGGTCCGTGCCGTGGAGGAGGTTGGGGGGGTCCGTGCCGGGGAGGAGGTTGGGGGGGGTCCGTGCCGGGGAGGGGGATGGGGGGTCCGTGCCGGGGAGGAGGTTGGGGGGGTCCGTGCCGGGGAGGAGGTTGGGTGGGGTCCGTGCCGGGGAGGGGGAGGGGGGTCTGTGCCGGGGAGGAGGTAGGGGGGTCCGTGCCGGGGAGGAGGTTGGGGGGGGGTCCGTGCCGGGGAGGGGGATGGGGGGTCCGTGCCGGGGAGGAGGTTGGGGGGGGTCCGTGCTGGGGAGGGGGATGGGGGGTCCGTGCCGGGGAGGAGGTTGGGGGGTCCGTGCTGGGGAGGAGGTTGGGGGGGGTCCGTGCCGGGGAGGAGGTTGGGGTTGGGTCCGTGCCGGGGAGGGGGATGGGGGGTCCGTGCCGGGGTGGATGTTGTGGGGGTCCATGCCGGGGAGGGGGTTGGGGGGTCCGTGCCGGGGAGGAGGTTGGGGGGGGTTCAGTGCCGGGGAGGGGGATGGGGGGTCCGTGCCGGGGAGGAGGTTGGGGGGGGACCGTGCCGGGGAGGGGGATGGGGGGTCCATGCCGGGGAGGAGGTTGGGGTCCGTGCCGGGGAGGAGGTTGGGGGGGTCAATGCCGGGGAGGAGGTTGGGGGGTCCGTGCCGGGGAGGAGGTTGGAGGGGGTCCGTGCCGGGGAGGGGGATGGGGGGTCCGTGCCGGGGAGGAGGTTGGGGGGGTCCGTGCCGGGGAGGAGGTTGGGGGGGGCGTCCGTGCCGGGGAGGGGGATGGGGGGTCCATGCCGGGGAGGAGGATGGGGGGGTCCATGCCGGGGAGGAGGTTGGGGGGGGTCCGTGCCGGGGAGGGGAATGGGGGTCCGTGCCGGGGAGGAGGTTGGGGTCCGTGCCGGGGAGGGGGATGGGGGGTCCGTGCCGGGGAGGGGATGCGAGGGCAAGTGAGTTGGTCCACCTGGCCAGGTGCCAGCCTCCAACAGTTGGACCCATGCGGTCCATGCCACCTGGCTGGGGGGAGGAGGGGATATGGGCAATGATGACATGTCGTCGTTCCCCTCCCCCCCACCAGGCCGTCATGTTTTCCGATCATCCAGCGATGTTGGCCGCCGTGGCGGCAGCCGCTAATGTCTATGTTGCCCTGGATGAGGAGGAGGAGGAGGACGAGCGTGCCAGAGAGGCGGCGCAGGCTGCCGCAGAGGGACAGGCAGCAGCCGCCCAGGCTGGAGGGACACCTGACCGACAGGACGAGGAGGGGAGGAGGACGTCGCGGCCCCACGGCAACGGAGGCACCCGAGGGCGCCCCATGTGTACCGGCCCCGGCAGTCATACCAGGACCTCACGGACCGGGAATGCAGGAGGAGACTCCGGATGAGGCGGGAAACCGTGGCACACATCTGCCACCTGCTGGCACACCTGTCACCGCGTGGCACTGGCGGGGGACACCCTCTCCCCGTGTCCGTCAAGGTTACGGTGGCCCTGAACTTTTATGCAACGGGGTCATTCCAGGCACCGAGTGGGGACCTGTCCGGCATACCGCAGACATCGGTGCATCGGTGCATCCGGGCAGTGACAGATGCCCTATATGCCATGGCGCACCGCTACATCCGCTTCCCTGTGGACCGGGCCAGCCAAGATGCCCGGGCCGTGGGCTTCTCTGCCGTGGCCGGGTTCCCCATGGTCCAGGGCGCGATTGATGGGATGCACGTCGCCGTGCGGCGACCTGCAGATAACAGGGCCGTGTTCACCAATAGGAAGGGGGCCTATTCGATGAACATACAGGTGGTCTGCGACCACCGCATGATGATCCTGCACGTCTGCACCCGTTACCCAGGCAGTGTACACGACTCATACGTGTTGTCGCGGTCATCCATCCCCGGCATGTACGAGGGACGCCATCCCCGGCTGAGGGGCTGGTTGCTGGGCGACAGGGGCTACCCATTGCGATCGTGGCTGATGACGCCGATACGGAGGCCACGCAATGAGGCGGAGAACCGCTACAATGATGCCCATGTAGCGACAAGGGGAGTGATAGAGAGGTGCTTTGGCGTGCTGAAGATGCGTTTCAGGTGCCTGGACCTCTCTGGGGGCGCCCTCCAGTATCGGTCAGATAGGGTCGGCCGCATCATTGTGGTGTGCTGCATCCTGCACAACATAGCCCAGCAGAGGGGCGATGTGCCGCAGGCAGAGGAGGGCGGAGTGGAGGAGCAGCAGGAAGAGGCACAGTCCTGCCCAGATGAGGGGGATGGGGGTAATGGTCAGGGCAGGCGGGGCAGACACAGGCGGGTGGCTGTCCACCGTTACCGGCTGGCCCAGCGGGCACGGGACAGACTGATAGACGCCCGCTTCACTGACTAGATGGGCGTGGGAATCGGGTAGTATGGCCACAGACCGCACACCATGGCAACAGCCGACCACCCACATCCCCCACCCATCCACCCACCCAGCACCCTCACCCACCCACCCCAACCCCACACACCCCACCCGCATGCACACCACCCCCCCCCCATTGCCGATCCACCTGCGGCACAACGGGCCGGGCTCACACAGTTGCGGGTGGACGCGTGTCTATTGCAGGCCATGGAGAATGATGACAACCCGCCCTGCGGTGAGCTCCTGGCTCTACATCGTTGGACTATGTCTGACCCATGGCCACAGTACCACCATCCACCCGGACCATCCCTGCATGCGGCTGTGACACTGCAGCGCACGGTCCCGTCCTCTGCCCGGTGTTGTTGATGGCGACCCAGGGGGAAGGGGGCAGACTCACCTGTGGCTGAGGTAAGACCACCCCTCACACACACTCTTGCGCTCAATGTACATGACACCCCCGGACGCTTTGGACAGAGCACAAAGGCAGCTTCTGTAGGTGTAACATTGACTTTAATAACCAAAGGAGTTCATGCACGTGCCCTAGCCCCTAAAACTCATCTGTGCCCTGCACCCGTGCCAACTTACTCAGTGTCTAATTGTTTGGCCTTACGGGCCCTTTGACTATGTCTACGTTGTTCCCCAGACAGTACAGCTGGATGCCCTCGCACACCACGGGAGACGGAGAGACCTGGAGCAACAGGGAGACGACACCCTGATACAGAACTGGAGGTGGACTCCTGCGATTCCTGCCCTCTGACACTGGATCCCTTTGGCGGCTGTTTCTGGGGCGTCCTGGCCTAGATGGGCCAGGCTGCGGCCCGGGCGACTGGGATGGCGAGCTGCCAGCCTGTCCTGCCCGTTGCCCACCCGATGCACCTGGGACGGAAGGGGGGGGAGTCCGAGGTGTCGCGGTGTACCGGGACCTCCCCTACAGGGGGAGCCGGGACGGACCACACCACCTCCTCCTCCCTCGGGGTGCCCGATGGCCCCCAGGCCTCTAAATGGGTGGGGGATGCGAACGGACTGGCCATCCGACGCCCCCCTAACATCTGGCGCTGCCAGTCCTGGAGGCCCGTGCTGGTATCGACAGGGGTCTGCAGGTTTGCAGCCATGGAGCCCAGGGGGTTGGCAAACCCTGTCTGTGACAGTGCGACGCCGGCTCGCACATGGCCACTGGCGCCGATGCCCTCAGCGATGGCCTGCAGAGACTGGGCCATGGCCTGCAGAGACTGGGCCATGGCCTGCTGAGACTGGCCTATGGTGTTGAGCGCCTCTGCCATCTGGCGCTGGCACTGGCTCATGGCCTCCTGTGAGAGGGCAGCCATGTCCTGGGCCACAGACGCCGCCTGCACGGAAAGCCTCAGGCCTCGCAAACCGTTCCCCATGTCTGACACCGTCGCACCCATTGCCTCCACCGCGGACGCCACCCGTGCGGTGTCGGCCTGGGTGGCACGTATGACCGGCACCACTTCCAGCTCCTGGACGCGGGTGGACTCCTCCACCTGCGACTGCAGCCGCCGCAAGCCTCTTCGCTCGTCTCCGGGTCGGTGTTTGCATCGGATCTATGTGTGGGTGTGGTAACTCCAGGAACCCGGGATCCATCTGGGCGGCAGATGTTCGCTTGGGCTGGGCTGCCCTCCGACCGCCCGGCCCCTCTGCTGCTCCTACCTCCACCTGCTGTACCGGGACGGCTGTGTTGTGCGCACCAGTGAGTGTACCAGACGCCTCATCACTAAAGTGCCCAACCGAGGTGAGTGTTTCTGCGATGGTGGAGGGTGTTGGTGACAGCAGTGGCGTTGTGTCGTGCTCTTCGTCCCACTGTGAGTCCATGGCACTTTGGGGTGGGGGTTCGTCTCCACCCATCCACTCTGAGTCACTGTCCGGTATTTCGTCTTCCTGGGTAGTGCTGTCCCGGGTAGGGGTGTCCTGGGTAGGGGTGTCCTGGGTAGTGGTGTCCTGGGTAGTGGTGTCCTGGGTAGTGGTGTCCTGGCTCGGATGTGACGGGGACCTGTGGCTGCCCCCTTCGTCGCTGGGTGGTCGCTCCCGCACGTGACGGGGGTGTCGTCTCCCTGTTGCTCCAGGTCTCTCCGTCTCCCGTGGTGTGCGAGGGGCATCCTGCGGGCGTCGCATGCTCGAGGGTCCGGGTCTCTCTGTTTCCCGTGGCCTCCGAGGGGCATCCTGCGGGCATCGCATGCTGGAGGGACCGGTTCTCTCTGTCTCCCGTGGCCTCCGAGGGGCATCCTGCGGGCGTCGCATGCTGGAGGGTCCGGGTCTCTCCATCTCCCGTGGCCTCCGAGGGGCATCCTGCGGGCGGTCTGCATCTGCGGGGATGGGTGCCTGGACGTTTGCTCCTGCGATACACAATGAAGCATGCATGGTTAGACACGCAGGCAGAGATCAGGTGATATGGGGGAGGGGGATATAGGGGAGGGGGGATATGGGGATGGGCTGTCGGTGGCTCACTTGCTAGTACGCCCCCGACCTCTGCATCAGCAACCTCCCGGTCGTCAGGTCCGCCAGCCAGTTCCAGGGCCCTTTCCTCGTGTTCGGTCAGTGGCCTCTCATCAGCGGGGCCTCCTCCAGTCCTCACATGCTCCCTATTGTTGTGTGCGCGCGTCTCCTGTGGGGGGGGGCGGTGGTGGCACGGGTAAAAGGCAACACTGTTAGGCAGGTATATGAATGCACGCCATCGGTTGCGCGTGCATTGCAGAGGTTAAGGTTAGGGCTGGATTCACTTGGGGATATGGGGGATATGGGGGAGGGGGGATATGGGGGAGGGGGGATATTGGGGAGGGGGCATATGGGGAGGGGGGATATGGGGAGGGGGGATATGGGGGAGGGGGGATATGGGGGAGGGGGGATATGGGGGAGGGGGGATATGAGGAGGGGGATATGGGGAGGGGGGATATGGGGGAGGGGGGATATGGGGAGGGGGGATATGGGGGAGGGGGATATGGGGGAGGGGGGATATGGGGGAGGGGGGATATGGGGGAGGGGGGATATGGGGGATATTGGGAGAGGGGATATTGGGGAGGGGGATATGGGGGATATGGGGAGGGGGATATGGGGGAGGGGGATATGGGGGATATGGGGAGGGGGGATATGGGGAGGGGGGATATGGGGAGGGGGGATATGGGGGAGGGGGGATATGGGGGAGGGGATATGGGGAGGGGGGATATGGGGAGGGGGGATATTGGGGAGGGGGTTATATAGGGGATATGGTGGAGGGGGATATGGGGGAGGGGGGATATGGGGGATATGGGGAGGGGGAATATGGGGGAGGGGGGATATAGGGGAGGGGGATATGGGGGATGGGGGATATGGGGGAGGGGGGATATGGGGGAGGGGGGATACGGTGGAGGGGAATATGGGGGATATGGGAGAGGGGGGATATGGGGGAGGGGGGATATGGGGAGGGGGATATGGGGGATATGGGGAGGGGGATATTGGGGAGGGGGGATATGGGGGAGGGGGTATGGGGGAGGGGGGATATGGGGAGGGGGGATATGGGGGAGGGGGTATATGGGGGATGGGGGATATGGGGGAGGGGTGATATGGGGAGGGGGGATATGGGGGATATTGGGAGAGGGGATATTGGGGAGGGGGATATGGGGGATATGGGGAGGGGGGATATGGGGGAGGGGGATATGGGGGATATGGGGGAGGGGGGATATGGGGAGGGGGGATATGGGGAGGGGGGATATTGGGGAGGGGGTTATATAGGGGATATGGTGGAGGGGGATATGTGGGAGGGGGGATATGGGGAGGGGGAATATGGGGGAGGGGGGATATAGGGGAGGGGGATATGGGGGGCGGGGCATATGGGGGAGGGGGGATATGGGGGAGGGGGGGATATGGTGGAGGGGAATATGGGGGATATGGGAGAGGGGGGATATGGGGATATGGGGAGGGGGGATATGGGGGAGGGGGATAAGGGGGAAATGGGGAGGGGGATATTGGGGAGGGGGGACATGGGGGAGGGGGGGATATGGGGGAGGGGGGATATGGGGAGGGGGGATATGGGGGAGGCTCACCCTGCCTGCTCTGACGAGGTCGTTCACCTTCTTGTGGCACTGTGTGCCTGTCTGTGGTGTCAGGGCCGCAGCGGTGACGGCCTCTGCCACTTCCCTCCACAGACGCCGGCTGTGGCGTGGGGCAACTCTGCGGCCGTGCCCGGAATACAGGGCGTCCCTCCTCTGCTCCACCGCGTCCAGGAGCGCCTCCACATCCCGTGACTCGAACCTCGGGGCTGAGCGGCGGCCAGCCATCCAGTCGGGTGTTCCTGTCGGGTGTTCCGGTCGGGTGGGGGGAGCAGCGCGGCCTTATGAGCCATCACACGTGCGCAAGCGCGGATCCCGTTACGTCGCTGCTAGCCCATTTCGGGCCGGAGACTTTCGACCCATTTTTCCGACGTGACGCAAGTCGGATTTGCGCCGTTTTTTGCGCCGATAACGGAGGATTTCGCCCAATGTGTTCCCTTACCACGGTTGAATAAATGGCAGACAATTATATTTGGTTTCTTATTTGGGTGCCTTGAATATAATTTCACACAATGACTGGCCTAGGAATGTGTAATGCCATGAGGAGTTTAAAGAATACCCATAACACTTGGCTTGCATGATATGTCAGCTGTATATCTATCAATTTTGCTATAAATGCCAAAATGTTGGCCAGGGGTAATAACAGATTCTCATCCATAATAAATTCAACCAGATTTCATTCATGTTGCTTTAGCTCCAGTTATTTTACTGAATTTGGTAATGTGCAGCCAAATATTGATACCAGTAGAATCAGTACAACCTTTGTTCGCAATTTGATGCTGTATTCCTCTCAAAACTAAACTAAATTTATTTCCAATTCTGGGTCTAATTGCAGCTTATGGGCAGTACAGTACCGCAGTGGTTAGCGCTGCTGTCTCACAATGCCAGGGTCCCGGTTCGATTCCAACCTTGGGTTACTGTCTGTGTAGAGTTTTGCACAATCCCCCGTGTCTGCGTGGGTTTGTTCCGGGTGCTTCGGTTTCCTCCCACAGTCCAAAGGTGTGCAGTTTAGGGTAATTGGCCCCAATGTGTACAAAAGATTAGGTGGGGTTATGGGGTAGGGTGGTGGTGTGGGCCAAGGTAAAGTGCTCTTTCGGAGGGTTGGCACAGACTCAATGGGCCGAATAGCCTCCTTCTGCACTGTCGGGATTCTATTTTGGAGCTATGTGCTGTTCCAAAGTACACCCGAGCAACACAAATATGGTGAAGATATAAAATGTCCTATGTCATGGTAACCACAGGAGCAGCAAGCAATAAGTAAATAGATTGTGGAAATACACGAATACGCGTCTTATTACCACTTCTAAAATAATTAGATGATTTTGAAAAGCATAATTGTTACTTTTGTAAAAAGCTGTGGGATTGGATCTTCCCCTCCTTTAACTGGTAATGAGCGTTTTCTTGCTTATATGTTTCAAATTTCCTGAAAACTGTGGTATGGAGGCCCAAGTATGAATTCCTGTAAAATGATATTGACAGCCAAATAAAAGGCCTGGAATGCATCTGTTGAGCATTTCCCTGGCGTGATGATCAAGGAGTGGCACTTACAGGAACTGCAGAGCCAAGCTGAGTCACTCAACCTTCCAATCCAGAAATATAAGTGCAAAGAAAAACCCGAAGGAAGAAATAATTACCACAAGGTAAAAGAGTCTAAAAAGCTCTCAGAAAATATTATTTTAAAAATCCCCAAAAATGGAGGCCTTTATCAACAAGTCAAAATTTGGTCTCTCTCCCTCCTCTTCTGGTACCTACTAATTTGAGAACCTATCTTTGTTCCACCATTCTCACATTTCATTTAAAGTCCCTGCTTCCATGAATCTAACCCGACTTCAAGTTCCTACCCGAGAGATTTTCCATCCTTTCTTTCCTTAGCCTCTGTACTGGTCAATTCTTTATCTTCGCCATCACCACCCATATATTCATAGCTCCTTGCACCCCTCCTTCCTCATCAATCCATTTGAGAAAACAGTATCCCAAGTTGCTTAAAAATATACTTTTAAAATTAATTCCTTGATTTTTAGCCCTCCATTCATCAGGATACAACTCCCACATCTTCACCTATGCTCACTAGTCCCCAACAAATCATAATTCTCTCCAATGCTTTAGGTTCAAGAGGTACAAACATAGCTTAGTATTCTATCAGACGATCTTGCTGGGCCATCTCATAGACAACTGGAACTCAATCTCCTCTATTGAAACTATTCATTAATCCAGAATCATTCTGGAGAGCAAAGATATCCCTTGTAATCCTTTCCTTGCAAGTAAGATTTTCCACGAACCCTTCTCTTCTGTTTCTTTCAACCTCAACTCCAACAACGAAGTACAGGGAGTCCATGAATTTTCTTGTCATTCACCCGGCTCTTCTCTCCCCACCCCTGCCCTAAACATTTTGAAAAAAGTTTAGAGTACCCAATTAATTTTTCCCAATTAAGGGGCAATTCCACGTGGCCAATCCACCTGCCCTGCACATCTTTGGGTTGTGGGGGCGAAAACCATGCAAACACGGGGATAATGTGCAAACTCCACATGGACAGTGACCCAGAGCCAGAATCGAACCTGGGATCTCGGCGCTGTGAGGCAGCAGTGCTAAACACTGTGCCACCGTGCTGCCCCCTGCCTTAACCTTAACCCTTACCTGTCTTGAACTTCTCTTCCATTGCCACCCATGCACTCTCCTCTTCTATCCATTTTAATCACCTTGATCCCATTGCTATTAAGCCGCTGACCACCTAACTTCCTTTCCTGGTCCCGATGCTAACAAATATGATAAATGCAATCTAACGGAAAGGTTTCTAAGTGTCTTTGCAGACGTGTTTTGCTGGGAGTTTCTCCCGGCTCTGCAGGCGACTTCCCCACTGCTATCTAACCACACTTAGTCAATTATGTGGGTCCTGGGAAGTTTCTCTCCGGGCTAGCCCACACATAGAATTATTTTCATCACTGGGCGCTGAATGCACTCGCCAGACCGGCTCCTCAGAGATCGGGCCACCAATTAGAAAGGGTGCCCCGATTTCTAAGTGAGCTTGAGGATCACCCCAACTCTCCACCCATGGGCAATGTCACTCCCCACACACCTGGACATTACCCCATACCCCCACCAAAGTGAGGGCACCCCGCTCTGGAGTCGCGGAGGACCCTTCCCTTTGAGGCAATCCGACACCCCTTTTCGGGGCCCCTCCCATTCTGGATCCCCAACCTTTCACCCCAACCTTCCAGAGGCCCCTTCAGAACCACCATTCACCCCCTCCCCTACCTATCATAATCTCCCATAATCATAATATCACAATTTCTGTGCCCTTGACTCCGTGCTATCCTGCCCATTGTCTCAAGCTGAATCAGAATGTTTGCAACCTTACTGTCTGACTATTGATCTTAATAGTGTCTCCATCACAAAGACTGGGCGGCAGCACGTCTACTGCAAAATCAACCATATCACATCTTTAACATATTAGCAAATTAAAATGTCCAGAGGCTACCAGAGCCCATCCAAAACACCAATCTCCACTATTGTCATTCCCGTCTTCAGATTCAACTATTCCAAAGCTCCCTTAAGTAGACTTTGATGTGGGAATCCTCCACTCACCAGAAACTTCTGTTCATCCAAACCTCTGGTGTTCTACCTACATCATGTCCTACTCACTCAGCACCTCTATCCTCACTGACTTCTGTCACCTTGCCACCTCAAACTTAAATCTTTTCATGGCCTTAACCCACCCCATCCAACCTCATCCAACGTTGCATTTCTTACCCTCAAGTTTTGTATTCATATAATTCTTGTCAGGAAAGTAAAGGTAGTTTTAAGGGATTTATATTTGTATTGGTAAACATTAGAAATAAGATATAGTTTTAATGTGGGTTTAATTTAATGTTTCTATACCTGGAAGGGTAAAATCTATAGTTAGATGATTGCTGGATAAAGGTGTCTGTATGTGCGGGCGTTGGCTAAGTTCCAACTGTGTCTCCACTGTGCTTAAAGAGGGCTATGGTGTAAAGAATAAATTAAAGGCAGAAGCACGTGGATGCTGCTTACCAACTGGAGCCTTGTATGGTATAGAAGGTTTTGAGTTTTAGTTTTAGCTAAATTTGTGGGCAGTTGGCGACACGACACTGGGGTGCGAACAGCTCTCAACTATGTCAGGAGACATTGGACAGGACAAGGGAGCTGCAAAAGTACAAGCTTCCCAAGTACCAAGATACAATCCAGATAACCGGGGAATTGGAACAGAAAGAATGTTTAAGACACCTGAAGTTAAGAGAACAGAGAACATGGTATTGTTCAGAAGAATTCTAGGAAGAGTAAACAAAGCATTCTGAGTTCAAGGGACAATTGCAGTAACTAGATTTCAAGTGGGACAGCAGAATTCAAAGGTAGATAAAACATTTAATGTTGTTTTAATACATTCTGGGAATCGAAAGTTAAAGTGATTGTGAGCAGTTTGCACTGCAAAGAAGATAAAGAAATCCTAAAGGGGTTGGTGTGAATCCCTGAAATGAATTCACTGTTAAAAGTGGAGTAGAAGCTTTGTTCAAAAGTATCATTTGCAAAACCTGGACTGGATTTTGCAAAGCAAACCACGAAGGGAACATAGAACATCAAACATAGAACATTACAGCGCAGTACAGGCCCTTCGGCCCTCGATGTTGCGCCGACCTGTGAAACCACTCTAAAGCCCATCTACACTATTCCCTTATCGTCCATATGTCTATCAATGACCATTTGAATGCCCTTAGTGTTGGCGAGTCCACTACTGTTGCAGGCAGGATATTCCATGCCCTTACTACTCTCTGAGTAAAGAACCTACCTCTGATATCTGTCCTATATCTATCTCCCCTCAATTTAAAGCTATGTCCCCTCATGCTAGACATCACCATCCGAGGAAAAAGGCTCTCACTGTCCACCCTTTCTAATCCTCTGATCAACTTGTATGCCTCAATTAAGTCACCTCTTAACCTTTTTCTCTCTAACGAAAACAGCCTCAAGTCCCTCAGCCTTCCCTCATAAGATCTTCCCGCCATACCAGGCAACATTCTGGTAAATCTCTTCTGCACCCTTTCCAATGCTTCCACATCCTTCCTATAATGCGGCGACCAGAATTGCACGCAATACTCCAAATGCGGCCGTACCAGAGTTTTGTACAGCTGCAACATGACCTCATGGCTCCGAAACTCAATCCCTCTACCAATAAAAGCTAACACACCGTACACCTTCTTAACAACCCTCTCAACCTGGGTGACAACTTTCAGGGATCTATGTACATGGACACCGAGATCTCTCTGCTCATCCACACTACCAAGAAACTTACCATTAGCCCAGTACTCTGTCTTCCTGTTATTCCTTCCAAAATGAATCACCTCACACTTTTCTGCATTAAACTCCATTTGCCACCTCTCAGCCCAGCTCTGCAGCTTATCTATGTCCCTCTGTAACTTGTAACATCTTTCCGCACTGTCCACAACTCCACCGACTTTAGTGTCATCTGCAAATTTACTCACCCATCCTTCTACACCCTCCTCCAGGTCATTTATAAAAATAACAAACAGCAGTGGCCCCAAAACAGATCCTTGTGGTACACCACTAGTAACTGGACCCAAGCTGAACATTTCCCATCAACCACCACCCTTTGTCTTCTTCCAGCTAGCCAATTTCTGATCCAAACTGCTAAATCACCCTGAATCCCATGCCTCCGTATTTTCTGCAGTAGCCTACCATGGGGAACATTATCAAACGCTTTACTGAAATCCATATACACCACATCAACTGCTTTACCCTCATCCACCTGCTTGATCACTTTCTCAAAGAGCTCAATAAGGTTTGTGAGGCACGACCTACCCTTCACAAAACCGTGTTGACTATCTGTAATCAAATTATTCCTTTCCAGATGATTATACATCCTATCTCTTATAAACCTTTCCAAGACTTTTCCCACAACAGAAGTAAGGCTCACTGGTCTATAGTTACGGGGTTGTCTCTACTTCCCTTCTTGAACAAGGGGACAACATTTGCTATCCTCCAGTCTTCTGGCACTATTCCTGTAGACAAAGATGACTTAAAGATCAAAGCGAAAGGCTCAGCAATCTCCTCCCTCGCTTCCCAGAGAATCCTACGATAATTCCCATCCGGCCCAGGGGACTTATCTATTTTCACACTTTTCAGAATTGCTAACACCTCCTCCTTATGAACCTCAAGCCCTTCTAGTCTAGCCTGTTTCTCAGTATTCTCCTCGACAACATTGTCTTTTTCCTGTGTGAATACTGACGAAAAATATTCATTTAGCACCTCTCCTATCTCCTCGGACTGCACGCACAACCTCCCACTACTGTCCTTGACTGGCCCTACTCTTACCCTAGTCATTCTTTTATTCCTGACATATCTATAGAAAGATTTTGGGTTATCCTTGATCCTACCTGCCAAAGACTTCTCATGTCCCCTCCTGGCTCTTCTTAGCTCTCTCTTTAGGTCCTTCCTAGCTAACTTGTAACTCTCGAGCACCCTAACTAAACCTTCACGTCTCATCTTTACATAAGCTTCCTTCTTCCTCTTGACAAGTGTTTCAACTGCTTTAGTAAACCACGGTTCCCTCGCTCGACCACTTCCTCCCAGCCTGACAGGTACATACTTATCAAGGACACGCAGTAGCTGTTCCTTGAACAAGCTCCACATTTCCATTGTGCCCATCCCCTGCAGTTTTCCTCTCCATCCGATGCATCCTAAGTCTTGCCTCATCGCATCATAATTGCCGTTCCCCCATACTGTGTCAGGAAACCCTCCTGCACACATTGGACAAAAACGGACCCATCTAAAGTACTCGAACTATAGCATTTCCAAGTCAATATTTGGAAAGTTAAAGTCCCCCATAACAACTACCCTGTTGCTTTTGCTCCTATCCAGAATCATCTTTGCAATCCTCTCCTCTACATCTCTGGAACTTTTTGGAGGCCTATAGAAAACCCCTAACAGGGTGACCTCGCCTTTCCTGTTTCTAACCTCAGCCCATACTACCTCAGTAGACGAGTCCTCATCAAACGTCCTTTCTGCCAGCGTAATACTGTCCTTGACTAATAATGCCACCCCTCCCCCTCTTTTACCACCTTCCCTTAGCTTACTGAAATATCTAAACCACGGCACCTGCAACAACCATTCCTGTCCCTGCTCTATCCATGTCTCCGAAATGGCCACAACATCGAAGTCCCAGGTACCAACCCATGCCGCACGTTCACCCACCGTATTCCAGATGCTCCTGGCATTGAAGTAGACACACTTTAAACCACCTTCCTGCATGCCGGTACACTCCTGCAACTTTGAAACCTTACTCTTGACCTCACTTCTCTCAACCTCCTGTATACTGGAGCTACAATTCAGGTTCCCAATCCCCTGCTCAATTAGTTTAAACCCTCCCGAAGAGCATTAGCAAATTTCCCTCCCAGGATATTGGTACTCCTCTGGTCCACGTGTAGACCATCCCGTTTGTAGAGGTCCCACCTACCCCAGAATGAGCCTCAATTATCCAGGAATCTGAAACCCTCCCTCCTGCACCATCCCTGTAGCCACATGTTCAATTGCTCTCTCTTCCTATTCCTCGTCGCGCTAGCACGTGGCATGGGTAACAACCCAGAGATAATAACTCTATTTGTCCTAGATCTATGTTTCCACCCTAGCTCCCTGAATTCCTGCCTTACATCCCTATCCCCTTTCCTACCTATGTCGTTGGTACCTATGTGGACCATGACTTGGAGCTGCTCCCCCTCCCCCTTAAGGATCCCGAAAACACGATCCGAGACATCACAGACCCTGGCACCTGGGAGGCAACACACCAACCGCGAGTCTCTCTCGTTCCCACAGAATGTCCTATCTATCCCCCTAACTATGGAGTCTCCAATGACTAATGCTCTACTCCTCTCCCCCTTCCCTTCTGAGCAACAGGGACAGACTCTGTGCCAGAAGCCTGTACCCCATGGCTTACCCCTGATAAGTCCCCCCCCCCCCCCCCCCCCCCCCGCAACAGTATCCAAAGTGGTATACTTGTTACTAAGGGGAACGGCCACGGGCAATCCCTGTACTGACTGCTTCCTCCCAGCCCCTCTCACTGTCACCCATCTATCTTTATTCTTCGGAGTTACTGCATCCCTGAAGCTTCTATCTATGACCAAAAACGGAAAGCATACTTATGAGAGATGATTATAAAGTGGAGTTGGGACATTCTCACATGAAAATCGTCCGGGGGGATTCCGAGGAGACATCCACAAACAGTCACTTGGCATTCAGGGTGGAGAATGTGTTTGCCCAAAGTCATCTTGCGTGCTTGAAAAGAACTGTTAATGAGACCCGTGTAGCTTTAGATGTACTTTGCAATCTGTGTTAATCCTAAAACCTGGGTGTAATTGTTAAGCTAAGAGGGGAGTAGAGATCTATTGTATCATAATACATTTTTTGCATGTTTAATAAATGATTTTATCCTGTTGTTAAAACTAATTGGCAGTCCTATGAATCTGTTCCTCTACATTTTATCAAAAAAATGTTACGGGCTTTTGAACCAGAGTTGCATTCTGGGATCTTCCGATCCAGTTGTAACATCAACTGGGATCATGACATTCTGAATGTTTGAGCTTCCTTGCTTCCTTTGCCTTATCGTGGTCTTCAAACATCTTAGTCCCACTGCCAGAAAATTCTTCTTTAAACCATTCCATCTCCCTTTCCGAGTTTACGTGAAACTTTGACTAAGATTTTGGTGACCCATCCTAATTATTCTTTCTTTGGCATGAGTGTTCCATTCTCTGATTATGTGAAGAGTGATGGAGCTTTTATATAAATGCAAATATAGGGCGCGATCTACCGGTCGCGTGCGTCTGAACGGGGATGTACCGGAGCCAGTATGTGTTGGGAGAGGCCTCCCCAGACTTCTGATGACCGTTGAGCCATGCGAGTTCTAATGGGAGGACCAAATTTAAGAACCCACTTAACCATGCCAACACTCGATCTAACCGGCTCCTGGCATCTATCGGCCTTCATAGAATTTGATTATCATAGAATTTACAGTGCAGAAGGAGGCCATTCGGCCCATCGAGTCTGCACCGGCTCTTGGAAAGAGCACCCTACCCAAGGTCAACACCTCCACCCAATCCCCATAACCCAGTAACCCCACCCAACACTAAGGGCAATTTTGGACACGAAGGGCAATTTATCATGGCCAATCCACCTAAGCTGCACATCTTTGGACTGTGGGAGGAAACCGGAGCACCCGGAGGAAACCCACGCACACACGGGGAGGATGCGCAGACTCCGCACAGACAGTGACCCAAGCTGGAATCGAACCTAGGACCCTGGAACTGTGAAGCAATTGTGCTATCCACAATGCTACCGTGCTTCCCAGGGAGACCCCAACTGGACGCCGAGTAGTACTGGTCCACGCAAATGTGGACAGGTGGAATGGCAACTGGGGCGTCTTCCAGGCCATTGGAGGCCATTGGGTGGTCAAGGACAGGGCGGGGTGGCCCCTTTGCTCTTCCCTGGCATCGGGCACCTCGGCACTGCCAGGATGGCAACTTGGCACTGCAGCCCTGGCACTGCCAAGATACCTGGGTTGCGCTGTCAGGCTGACAGGAACACTGCCAGGGTTCCAGGGTGGCACTGCCAAGGCTCAAGGCCTGAGGGGGGCCATGCCCATGAAAAGAGAGATGATGGGGGTATGAAGAGTGGGGGGATTGAAGAGCAAGTATGATGGGGCCTCCGGAAAGTTAGGGGATGAAGAGTGAGGGTCCTGGAAATGTGGGGGCACAAAAGGAGGGGTGGGAAGGCATGAAAGGGGCCCCATAGCAGGGTGTCCTCACTTGGGGGGGGGGGGAATAAAATCCATGTGTGTAGGCTGTGACATTTCCCATGGGCGGGGGGTGTGGGGGACCCTCAAACTAACTCAAAGATGGAGGCACACTTTCAAAATGGTGGCCTGATCTCTGAGGAGCCTATCTGGCCAATGGGTTCAGCTCCAAGTGATGAAAATAATTCTAAGGGCACGATCTAACGGAAACTTTTATGGAGGAGATCTACCACCCATATTGCACTCGAAAAGCATCTTGGCACGGCTGGTAGATGCTGGGAGAACCCTCTTCCGGTATCTACCCGGCTTGCCACGACTCGCAAGACCTAATGTGATCTCGTGAGACGTCGCAATGTGAATCCTGCCCATTGTGGGCATGATCACTTACTGGCAAATCTGCATATTAGTGTGGGACTGTTAGAGAGGTGCAGGGATGTGGTGGGCAAGCCCCCCCTTATAGGTACATTGGGGCTTGGGGGGTGTTGGGGCATCACATCACAAATGGCATCTCAAATGACATCTCAATCTCTCCCTATACTGAGGAGGTTTAGTGAGTGGAGCTCCTCAATGCAGAAAACGGGACTACGTTCGTCCTCAGTTGCCTATTCCACGCTGAGGCCCCCAATTTACATGAGTGACCGTACGATAGCATGGTGTTTTAGGACGCTCCGAGTACTGGGAAAAACCTCGCAAACAAGCACGCAATGGGACTCTGTTCCCATTCGGGTAGATCACACCATACAAGTCTCATTCGTGCGGGTTTTGCTGGGAATTTCTCCACGATTCTGTCAGCGAGTTCCCCACCACTATCTAGCCCCATGTAGTCACTTTTTCAGGCCCTGGGGAGTTTTCTCCCTGGTCAAGCCCACACTTAAAATGATTTTCATCCCTGGGAGCTGAACTCGCTGGTCAGATTGGCTCCTCAGAGATCGGGCCACCATTTTGAAAGAGTGCCCCGATCTCTAAGTGTGCTTGTGGATCCCCCACGGGCAATGTCACCCCAACACATATGGGCATCCTAGAATGATGACACCCCTCAATGGAGTCACTGAGGGCCCCCCTTTTCAGGTCCTCCCACACACCCTTTGCCCCCCCTTCCAGGACCCCCAGCCTTTAGTCCCCCAGCCTTCCAGAGGCCCCTTCATACCCACTTTGAACCCTCCTTTCATGGGCATGGCTCCCCTCAGGCCCTGACTCTTGGCAGTGCCACCCTAGCAGTGCTCCTGCTTTGCAGTGCCACCCGAGCACCTTGGCAGTGCCAAGGTGCCATCCTGGCAGTGCCAAGGTAGCCATGTTCTTGGTGAGGGTCAGTGGGCCACCCTCCCCTGTCCCAGATCACCCCAGGGCATCCGATAGCCCGGGAGACCCCCCGGGTGCCATTCCACCTGGCCCACGTACTGAACGGTGTCCAGCTGGGGACTCTTGGGAATGCCATTAGATGCGCGGTGGCTGGTAGATCCTGGGGTGAGTGCGCCTAAGTAAGTTTAAAACCTACCTAGAAGTGTGCAGCTGTGCCCCCCCATTATGGGCAGCATCGTGATCGCACGGCCTTGCGAGGTCCGGGTAGATCCCGTGACATGTACTGGCTGCCGGGAAGCCCACGGGAGGTCGGTAGATCACGTCCTTAGTGTGGGCTAGCCTGGAGAGAAACACCCCAGGGCCTGAAAAAGTGACTGCCTGTGGTTAGATAGTGGTGGGGAACCCGCTGACAGGGTCAGGGTGAAACTCCCAGCAAAGCCCACCTGAAACGACACTTACAAACCTTTCCGATAGATCATGCCCATAAAGCTGTTGCTGTGAAGGTTTATCACAAATTGTACATCGGACATTATTTCAAAAATCTCACAGTGTCGAAGCACAAAGAATTCAGATCCACAGAAGCACCATCAGGACTCAGATATCATGGGTGGACTCATATATTTAGAACCCTTCCTATTTATTCCCAAAGCTACCCTAAGAGATCATATAGCAAACTTCACCCTGAAGCTCCCCTCCCCCACCAGCAGCCACCAAAAAGAGCAAGCAGATGTAATGATTTAACACTTCTAATTCGCATTGAGGCCTCTATTTGACATATGCCGAACACAAGATTGTTCTCTGCAAGTTTTCTGCTTTCAAGTACTGTTACCGAAACAGCAAGAAGTAAGTCATCACAAAGAGTAGTAGTGACAGGAAGCATGGTTGTGCTGTGGTGCTGCAGGAAGCAGGCAGTCTCAACAGCAAGAAAGCCCTTCCCCACAAAAAAAAGTTTGTTCCCTGCAATCTCATGAATTTGAGAAGCTGACCCTTGCTGTGGCTGTAACAAACTCCTGCTGACAATGGACTTTTGAAAAACACAATATATTATGTGATACACTTATTCAAGCCATAATGCCATGTGGCAAGCACTTATAAATAATCAGTCGTAAAATATATCAATGTCACCTATTGATTCCTGCTGTTTATTTTGTTAAGCGGTCTTTGTTAAAAATAGTAAATCACTAGATACTAGCCACATTAATTAACTGTGCAATTTACATGACTGTGGGCCCTGTTCTTGTGGCTTTCAATTTTCACTTGAGATATACCTCTCGTCTGACTTTTTAAAAATTCAATTAGCGTTAGTAACAGGATCATTACTTTTCAAATAGTTCAGTGTCAACTCTTAGCTACATGGTTATCAGTGATTGCAACATGACCAATCCCAAGTATTGTTAAGTTTGATTGTATCAGTATTTAGTCATTCACCTGAATCATTGTTTAGTCAGATGTCTCGGTCTGATTTCACAATTTAGAGCAGCTTTTTAAAATGGTAATCTCCACATTAATAATCGTATTAAATTTTCCCGTCACAGAAAATAGTACAAAAATCAACTTAAGATGAAGATAAGTAATTATTCTGGAGAAAGAAAACCTGCAATTTATATTTTCCTTAAAGAGTCTCCAACTCACAGAGATCTAAAACCAAATGTTGTATAATTTAAGAATATCTCTCTCCTTTCCTGAATGCAGTGGCTCAAGTTGGGCTACAGTTCGATGGGTTATGGGAGCACCTCAGTCAAGAGAGCATTACCGTGTGAGAGGTTGGACGTTACATGCTGTCAGGTGAATCTCTCTTGGAGATTTTTCATTCAAGTGTATTAATAATTAAAACATCATTGAAGCAAATGCAAATAATGAAGAAATTAAAATACAGGAACAATGCTCAAACGAACGAATCTCAATGTTTAAGATTTGTTTACCGCGTTTCAGTTGACATAAATTCGTCATAAAAACAGACGTACCGAAAGCTCAAGTGTTGTTCTGACAATGCTTATTGTTTTAGAATCCAGATTCTTTGTTTCTCCTTCAACTAATGCCAATCTCCAGAATACAATCAAATGTTCCTCAGTTCACACAAAATAACACACTTATCCTTAAATGTTGTCATTGGTTTGTGATAAAGTAGAATTACAATAATTCCAGGACAATTTTGCTTATGTTTTAACACAGCCCCAGTATGTACTGGGACCACTACCAACTGCTGACCTTGCAAACTGCCTGCACATTAAAATATCTAAAGTTATTTTATCAGATTCACTTTGAAGCAGTGATGTGAACTGGCGGAGGCATGGTAAAACTGCACCCGAAAGGTGCGCCCAGTCTGTGAAGCAAACAGTCTTTAAGATGCCAGAGTGAACGTGTGCTCGGAATCTAAATATTCTTACCTGCTTATGTCAAACGTGCCTGGAACACAATTCTAAATCACCACGAAAGAACTTTCCAGCAGGAGAAATCTAGAAGATACAACAAAAACGTCTGTTCAATCCCTCAAATAAACAGCTGAGTTGACCTAATTCACCGTCTCCACTGTGTACACTCCTGAAAATCACTAACCTGTTGCAACTTGAGTGTGAGGGAGGAGCAAAATGTAAAATCTTATCAGCAGTAAATCGTCCAACTGAAACGACAGGATTAAACAAACACCAACAGTGGAGGCTTAATGAAGAACCCCCTTCCACGACGTGTTTCATTAGCTGAATAGATGAGTGAGACGCAAACCAACAAGTCCATTGTTGTTTAATTTAGATCATTTCACAAATGTAACTTTAAGGTGCAAAGTATGCACTGGATTGGTTCTGTACGATGTAGTGTGTCATACATTCCAAGCACTACATTAATTCTCTCCCACTCAAACCAGGACAAAGCAGCCTTTACACAATTTCACAAAGTGACTGCTGTCAGCAAGGCTGGAGACTCGGGACCTGTATTTTCTCATTCTTTCACAAGCTACAAGCCAATGGAGCATATTTAATGGCTGGTGTTTTCAGCTTTGTATATGCACAACTGGACACCACTTACCATCAAAAACTACACTGTGGGTTGTACCTTTGAACATCAATTGTCACTGGAGGGTCATTGACTAAGTGAAAGACCCTCTTTGATCTGCCTTCTAGTGCAACGGGCTGACCGGGTGTTTCAGACTGGCACACCCCAAGGTCCAGAGCTATGTGCTGAGACTTGCACTAAAACATGGGGCAGCTATACAGGCTCAATGGGGAAAGCCACTATAGCCCTCCCACCATATAGTACACAAAGAGTGGGATTTTCCATCCCCAACCCCACAGTGTGCTTTGCGGCATTGGCAACGGATTTTCCCGTTGTTTGCACCCTCCGCCGCCAAAGAACGCCTGGCGGGGGCCGGCCATCAGCATAACTGGAAGAAATTGAGCGGTATTGCACTTTGTGTCACATTTAAACTATTATGTCATGTGCGTATCAAAATTTTACGAGTGAAGCAATTTTTCGCAAAAAAGACTCCCAAACCTCCCAGCCGAGAGGAAAAGGACAAAGATTGGGATTATGGTTTGAATTTTGACACTGAGAGAGGTGTTTAATGTGTGAATTATTCAAGGCTCCTGACCAATGCTGAGAGGCAATTGCAAAAGCAGATAGGATGTAATGTCAGGACAATTACATATTAAACAAGAATAAGACCTTGGTCAGGTCACATCCAGAATACCATTTCCAGTTTGATCTCTATGTCGATGATAGAGGACATTGAAGCTCTGGAAAACACTCAAAATGTGGCTATCAGATTGGTTAATAGTTCCCAGGTTTAATAAGAGGAGTCTGCACGTTCTCCACCTGTCTGCCTGGGTGTCCTCCGGGTGCTCCGGTTTCCTCCCATAGTCCAAAGATGTGCAAGTTAGGTGGATTGGCCATGATAAATTGCCCTTGGCAAAGGTTGGGTGGGGTTACAGGGTCATGGGGTTACGGGGATAGGGAGGAGGCGTGGGCTTAAGTCGGGTACTTTCCAAGGGCCAGTGCAGACTCTATAGGCCAAATGGCCTCCTTCTGCATTGTAAATTCTATGATTATATTCAATCTGTATCAATGAAAACTGGATAGATTAGTGAGTGGCAGTGATCATGGGGTCCTGAAGCCCTCATGATTGCAACTGGAGATCAAAAAAAAATTCTTGATCCCTTTCTGAAATTGGCCTAGGTTTTCTCTTTCTTTATGTCCTTCCCTGGATGTTGTGTGACTGTGTTGATGAATGATGCTGTGAGGGTGATGGAGTATAGAAGGCACTCCGTATGCCAGGTTGAGGCAGGTAAGGTCAAATGTGTTTTGCAGCTGACAAAAAGTATTTGTAAATTTTAATATAGATATGAGACGCCTTGAAACATATAACATATAAACATATTGTGGGAGCAAAATGTCAAAGTGGCCATCTATTTTGTAAAATAACTGTTGACATTACATTTGGCACGGCTTTCATTTGATCACTTCATATTTTCTACACCTTCCAATGAGATGTTTAAATGAGACCTCTCATGATATGACATATCTTGTGTCATTATTTCAAAGAAGGGGGAGGTCTCCCTGGCCAATATTTATCCCTTGACTAACATCACCAAAACAAGTGAATCAGTAATTAACTTCACTGCTAAATGTTGGACTCTGCTGAATGCAAAACCGGCTGCCACATTTTCATACGTAACAGTGAGTGCATTTCAAAAGTAATTTGTTGATTGTAAAATGTTTTGGGGCATCCTGAGAATGTGAATTGCATAACAATGCACGTTTCCAATGCAACGCTGGCTGGCTGGTCTCCCACATTCTCCTCTCCAGAAACTTGAGGAACTCTACAGCCGGTGTCTTAATTCACAGCAAATTCCATCCTCCTATCCCCCCTGTACTCGCTTACCTATATTGGCTTTCAGTCAAGCAACGTCTTGAGCTCAACATTCCCATCCTTGTTTTCAAATCCCCCATGGTCCATAGACCTCCCTAACTCAATAATCTCCTCCAGCCCCACAACCTTCCGAGATATCTGCACTCATCTAATTCCAGCATCTTGTGTATCCCCAATTTTAAATGTGTCACCATTGGTGATCACGCCTTCAGCTACCTGAGCTCTGGATTAACCTCCCTACACCTTTCTGTCTCACTTTCATCCTATTGGAACCACTCTTTAAAACCTACTCTTTGACCAAGCTTTCAGTCATCTGGCCTAATAGCTCCTTATGTGGCTCGGTATCATACTTTGTTTTGCAATAGAACATAGAAAACCTACAGTGCATAAGGAAGCCATTCGGCCCATTGAGTCTGCACCGACCCTTTGAAAGAGGATCCTACCTAGGCCCACTCCCCCACCCTCTCCCCGTAGCCCCATAACCCTGCCTAACCTGTACATATTTGGACACCAAGGCATAATTCAGCATGGCCAATCCACCTAACCTGCACATCTTTGGATTGTGGGAGGAAACCAGAGCACTTGGAGGAAACCCACACAGACGCAGCAAGAAAGTTCAGTAAGGCTGGAATTGAACACGGGTCCCTGGCGCTATGAGGCAGTACTGCTAACCACTCTGCCACCATGCTGCCCTCATGCACATGTGAAGCACTGTCATTTATTATATTGAAGACATTATATTAAAAAACTGTACTATCCAGTCCAGGAAGGCGACAGTAAACATTCAAATTTTCTTCTATACAAGTGGTACATGTTTAAGGACAGAGCTAACTCAATGTCCTTAATGATGGAACTAAATTTGCGACAATGTCCAAACCACACTAGGGTATAAATAACATCAGCTAACATGTTACAACGTTCTCCAAGCAAAATCTCAGAAGTGGCTACATTTCTTCCTGATCTTAAAAAGACAGGGGTTTAAGTAAATTATACTTTTAAAATATGTATAAACAATACAGACTGCCTTGGTAAATATTCCTCTTTTTTGTTATTATGTGAGAGCATTTCATTTTTCTCCCCTTCCCTTCTTTAAGGTATTTCAGCATTCTTTTTCATAATTTCTCTGCCTGAAGACAGGCCGACCCACAGCACCTTCACCTCCAACAGAGATAGGGTAAGGAGGAATGCCCTGAATCCACCTCAGTGGATTCTGTGCTACTGGGTGCTTGTTTTGATGCTGAATGGCTGACTACCGAACACTCTTGCTGAACATGCCAGCTGGTCTTGCCGAATGTGATATAAAATAGTTACTTTAGAGATACTAGTTAATGTAATGTAGAAATAAGCCACTTTGATTCTGGCAGTTAGGGACACAGGGATTTGAGACCGCATGGAAAAAGCAGGAAGAGGTGTGTCTATGAGAGTGATGCTTCATTGATAGGGGCCAGAGAAAGGGATTGGAAGTGAGCCAATCAGAATAGATCAAACAGGTCAGGAGGGATATAGGCTGACCTATGGGCGTCGAGTATGTGAAACTTGATACCATTTGAATTGATTTGCAGAGATCCCTTTGTTTCTTTGTTCATTCGCTTTCTGGGATATAGGAAACTGGATATCTCTTATGTTTCTATGAAATGAATCAAGCTTGCAAGCTAAATAAATAACTTCTTTTTACGTGCGAATCCATCTCAACTTTTATTGAGGCCAGACTGACAGAGAAAGAAATTTGGGAATCAACAGTCTTGCAACACTACCAATCGGGGAAATGGGCTGACAGGTCCTGGAAGCATCTATAACCGGTTGTCAAATATTCACTTTGGCAAATGTGCTGGGGTGGGAGATTTGGGATGCTGTGCAGAGGCTGCGGATATAAGCTTGCTTTAAAAGCTGTTTCCCTTTGGGACCCAGACTATGATGCCAGGCTCACCCTCGGTGAGAACTCATGATATAATGAGCTCCTCCAATGCCTCATCTCACAATAGCTTTTCAGTGTGTCTGATATCCCAGCCTAATTTAAAGTGGGGGTACGTTAAAATCCTGGGTGATTCGGTAGATCAGGGGCGTCATTCTCCGACCCCCCAGAGGGTCGGAGAATGGCCGTTGGCCGCTGTGAATCCCGCCCCCGCCGGTTGCCGAAGTCTCCGAAGGGAGAAAAGTCGGCGGGGCGTTAATGGCGCCGCTGCCGTCGGAGAATGTCACGGGTCTGCGCAAGGCAGCCGATTTTCGGCCTGCCGATATTCTCCCTTCCGGATGGGCCGAAGTCCCGTCGACGTGATGACCGTTCACGTCAACGTAAATTAAACCTCCTTTTCATCGGCGTGACCCTGTGCTCCAGGGTCACGCCGACCAGCGTGGAGGTGAGTGATGGCCTGGGGGGTTGGCTCTGAGCAGGCGGTGGCGTGGCCTCAGTCTGAATGCGTGAGGAGAGGTGTGTCTCGGGTTGTGTGTGTGTGTGTGTGCGGCGGGGGGGTGGGGGTGGTTAGAGTAGGCTGGGCTCCGGGGGAGTGCCGGGAGGGGGTCCGTGCCGGGGAGGGGGATGGGGGGGGTCCGTGCCAGGGAGGGGGATGGGGGGGGGTCCGTGCCGGGGAGGGGGATGGGGGGTCCATGCCGGGGTGGAGGTTGGGGGGGGGTCCGTGCCGGGGTGGAGGTTGCGGGGGGGTCCGTGCCGGGGTGGAGGTTGGGGGGGGGGTCCGTGCCGGGGTGGAGGTTGGGGGGGGTCCGTGCCGGGGTGGAGGTTGGGGGGGGGGGTCCGTGCCGGGGTGGAGGTTGGGGGGGGGTCCGTGCCGGGGTGGAGGTTGGGGGGGGGTCCGTGCCGGGGTGGAGGTTGGGGGGGGTCCGTGCCGGGGTGGAGGTTGGGGGGGGTCCGTGCCGGGGTGGAGGTTGGGGGGGGGGGGGGTCTGTGCCGGGGTGGAGGTTGGGGGGGGTCCATGCCGGGGAGGGGGATGGGGGGGGGTCCGTGCCGGGGAGGGCGATGGGGGTTCCGTGCCGGGGAGGGGGATGCGAGGGCAAGTGAGTTGGCCCACCTGGCCAGGTGCCAGCCTCCAACAGTTGGACCCATGTGGTCCATGCAACCTGGCTGGGGGGAGGAGGGGATATGGGCAATGATGAAATGTCGTCGTTCCCCTCCCCCCCCACCAGGCCGTCATGTTTTCCGATCATCCAGCGATGTTGGCCGCCGTGGCGGCAGCCGCTCATGTCTATGTTGCCCTGGATGAGGAGGAGGAGGAGGAGGAGGAGGAGCGTGCCAGAGAGGCGGCGCAGGCTGCCGCAGAGGGACAGGCGGCAGCCGCCCAGGCTGGAGGGACACCTGACCGACAGGACGAGGAGGGGGAGGAGGACGTCGCGGCCCCACGGCAACGGAGGCACCCGAGGGCGCCCCGTGTGTACCGGCCCCGGCAGTCATACCAGGACCTCATGGACCGGGAATGCAGGAGGAGACTCCGGATGAGGCGGGAAACCGTGGCACACATCTGCCACCTGCTGGCACACCTGTCACCGCGTGGCACTGGCGGGGGACACCCCCTCCCTGTGTCCGTCAAGATTACGGTGGCCCTGAACTTTTATGCAACGGGGTCATTCCAGGCACCGAGTGGGGACCTGTCCGGCATATCGCAGACATCGGTGCATCGGTGCATCCGGGCAGTGACAGATGCCCTATATGCCATGGCGCACCGCTACATCCGCTTCCCCGTGGACCGGGACAGCCAAGATGCCCGGGCCGTGGGCTTCTCTGCCGTGGCCGGGTTCCCCATGGTCCAGGGCGCGATCGATGGAATGCACGTCGCCGTGCGGCCACCTGCAGATAACCGGGCCGTGTTCACCAATAGGAAGGGGACCTATTCGATGAACATACAGGTGGTCTGCGACCACCGCATGATGATCCTGCACGTCTGCGCCCGTTACCCAGGCAGTGTACACGACTCATACGTGTTGTCGCGGTCATCCATCCCCGGCATGTACGAGGGACGCCATCCCCGGCTGAGGGGCTGGTTGCTGGGCGACAGGGGCTACCCATTGCGATCGTGGCTGATGACGCCTATACGGAGGCCACGCAATGAGGCGGAGAACCGCTACAATGATGCCCATGTAGCGACAAGGGGAGTGATCGAGAGGTGCTTTGGCGTGCTGAAGATGCGTTTCAGGTGCCTGGACCTCTTTGGGGGCGCCCTACAGTATCGGTCAGATAGGGTCGGCCGCATCATTGTGGTGTGCTGCGTCCTGCACAACATAGCCCAGCAGAGGGGCGATGTGCCGCAGGCAGAGGAGGGCGGAGTGGAGGAGCAGCAGGAAGAGGCACAGTCCTCCCCAGATGAGGAGGATGGGGGTAATGGTCAGAGCAGGCGGGGTAGACACAGGCGGGTGGCTGTCCACCATTACCGGCTGGCCCAGCGGGCATGGGACAGACTGATAGCCGCCCGCTTCACTGACTAGATGGGCGTGGGAATCGGGTAGTATGGCCACAGACCGCACACCATGGCAACAGCCGACCACCCACACCCGCCACCCATCCACCCACCCAGCACCCTCACCCCCCTCCCCAACCCCACCCACCCCACCCGCATGCACACCACCCCCCCCCCCCCCCATTGCCGATCCACCTGCGGCACAACGGGCCGGGCTCACACAGTTGCGGGTGGACGCGTGTCTATTGCAGGCCATGGAGGATGATGACAACCCGCCCTGCGGTGAGCTCCTGGCTCTACATCATTGGACTATGTCTGACCCATGGCCACAGTACCACCATCGACCCGGACCATCCCTGCATGCGGCTGTGACACTGCAGCGCACGGTCCCGTCCTCTGCCCGGGGGATGTTGATGGCGGCCCAGGGGGAAGGGAGCAGACTCACCTGTGGCTGAGGTAAGACCACCCCTCACACACACTCTTGCGCTCAACGTACATGACACCCCCGGACGCTTTGGACAGAGCACAAAGGCAGCTTCTGTAGGTGTAACATTGACTTTAATAACCAAAGGAGTTCATGCACGTGCCCTAGCCCCTAAAACTCATCTGTGCCCTGCACCCGTGCCAACTTACTCAGTGTCTAATTGTTTGGCCTTACGGGCCCTTTGACTACGTCTACGTGGTTTCCCAGACGGTGCAGCAGAACTGGAGGTGGACTCCTGTGACTCCTGCCCTCTGACACTGGATCCCTTTGGCGGCCGTTTCCTGGGGCGTCCTGGCCTAGATGGGCCAGGCTGCGGCCCGGGCGACTGGGATGGCGAGCTGCCAGCCTGTCCTGCCCGTTGCCCACCCGATGCACCTGGGACGGAAGGGGGGTAGTCCGAGGTGTCGCGGTGTACCGGGACCTCCCCTACAGGGGGAGCCGGGACGGACCACACCACCTCCTCCTCCCTCGGGGTGCCCAATGGCCCCCAGGCCTCTACATGGGTGGGGGATGCGAACGGACTGGCCATCCGACGCCCCCCCAACATCTGGCGCTGCCAGTCCTGGAGGCCCGTGCTGGTATCGACAGGGGTCTGCAGTTTGCAGCCATGGAGCCCAGGGGGTTGGCAAACCCTGTCTGTGACAGTGCGACGCCGGCTCGCACATGGCCACTGGCGCCGATGCCCTCAGCGATGGCCTGCAGAGACTGGGCCATGGCCTGCAGAGACTGGGCTATGGCGTTGAGTGCCTCTGCCATCTGGCTCTGGCACTGGCTCATGGCCTCCTGTGAGAGGGCAGCCATGTCCTGGGCCACAGACGCCGCCTGCACGGAAAGCCCCAGGCCTCGCAAACCGTTCCCCATGTCTGACACCGTCGCACCCATTGCCTCTACCGCGGACGCCACCCGTGCGGTGTCAGCCTGGGTGGCACGCATGACCGGCACCACTCCCAGCTCCTGGACGCGGGTGGACTCCTCCACCTGCGACTGCAGCCGCCGCAAGCCGCCCGTCACCCTCTTCGCTCGTCTCCGGGTCGGTGGTTGCATCGGATCTATGTGTGGGTGTGGTAACCTCCAGGAACCCGGGATCCATCTGGGCGGCAGATGTTCGCTTGGGCTGGGCTGCCCTCCGACCGCCCGGCCCCTTTGCTACTCCTACCTCCACCTGCTGTACCGGGACGGCTGTGTTGTGCGCACCAGTGAGTGTACCAGACGCCTTATCACTAAAGTGCCCAACCGAGGTGAGTGTTTCTGCGATGGTGGAGGGTGTTGGTGACAGCAGTGGCGTTGTGTCGTGCTCTTCGTCCCACTCTGAGTCCATGTCACTTTGGGGTGGGGGTTCGTCTCCACCCATCCACTCTGAGTCACTGTCCGATATTTCGTCTTCCTGGGTAGTGCTGTCCCGGGTAGGGGTGTCCTGGGCAGTGCTGTCCCGGGTAGTGGTGTCCCAGGTAGTGGTGTCCCGGGTAGTGGTGTCCTGGGTAGTGGTGTCCTGGGTAGTGGTGTCCTGGGTAGTGGTGTCCTGGCTCGGATGTGACGGGGGCCTGTGGCTGCCCCCCTCGTCGCTGGGTGGTCGCTCCCGCAAGTGACGGGGGTGTCGTCTCCCTGTTGCTCCAGGTCTCTCCGTCTCCCGTGGTGTACGAGGGGCATCCTGCGGGCGTCGCATGCTGGAGGGTCCGGGTCTCTCCGTCTCCCGTGGCCTCCGAGGGGCATCCTGCGGGCGTCGCATGCTGGAGGGTCGTGTCTATCCATCTCCCGTGGTGTGCGAGGGGCATCCTGCGGGCGTCGCATGCTGGAGGGTGCGGGTCTCTCCGTCTCCCGTGGTGTGCGAGGGGCATCCTGCGGGCGTCGCATGCTGGAGGGTCCGGGTCTCTCCGTCTCCCGTGGCCTCCGAGGGGCATCCTGCGGGCGTCGCGTGCTGGAGGGTTCGTGTCTCTCCGTCTCCCGTGGCCTCCGAGGGGCATCCTGCGGGCGGTCTGCATCTGCGGGGATGGGTGCCTGGACGTTTGGTCCTGCGATACACAATGAAGCATGCATGGTTAGACATCAGGCAGTGATCAGGTGATATGGGGGAGGGGGATATAGGGGAGGGGAATATGGGGACGGGCTGTCGGTGGCTCACTTGCTACTACGCCCCCGACCTCTGCATCAGCAACCCCCCGGTCGTCAGGTCCGCCAGCCAGTTCCAGGGCCCTTTCCTCGTGTTCGGTCAGTGGCCTCTCATCAGCGGGGCCTCCTCCAGTCCTCACATGCTCCCTATTGTTGTGTGCGCGCTTATCCTGTGGGGGGGGGGGGGTTGGCAGGGGTAAAAGGCAACACTGTTAGGCAGGTATATGAATGCACGCCATCGGTTGCGCATGCATTGCAGAGATTAAGGTTAGGGCTGGATTCACTTGGGGATATGGGGGCTATGGGGGAGGGGGGGATATGGGGGAAGGGAGGATATGGGGAGGGGGATATGGGGAGGGGGGATATGGGAGAGGGGGGATATGGGGGAGGGGGGATATGGGGGAGGGGGGATATGGGGAAGGGGGGATATGGGGGAGGGGGGATATGGGGAGGGGGATATGGGGGATATGGGGATGGGGGGATATGGGGAGGGGGGATATGGGGAGGGGGGTATGGGGGATATGGGGGAGGGGGGATATGGGGGATATGGGGAGGGGGGATATGGGGAAGGGGGATATGGGGGAAGGGGGGATATGGGGGGGAGGAGGGATATGGGGGAAGGGGGGATATGGGGGAGGGGATATGGGGGAGGGGGGATATGGGAGGGGGATATGGGGGAAGGGGGGATATGGGGAGGGGGGATATGGGGGATGGGGGGATATGGGGGAAGAGCGAATATGGTGGAGGGGGGATATGGGGGAGGGGGGATATGGGGAGGGGGATATGGGGGAAGGGGGGATATGGGGGAGGGGGGATATGGGGGAAGGGGGGATATGGGGGAAGGGGGGATATGGGGAAGGGGGGATATGGGGGAGGGGGGATATGGGGGGAGGGGGGGATATGGGGGAAGGGGGGATATGGGGGAGGGGGATATGGGGGAGGCTCACCCTGCCTGCTCTGACGAGGTCGTTCACCTTCTTGTAGCACTGGGTGCCTGTCCGTGGTGTCAGGGCCGCAGCGGTGACGGCCTCTGCCACTTCCCTCCTCAGACGCCGGCTGTGGCGTGGGGCAACTCTGCGGCCGTGCCCGGGATACAGGGTGTCCCTCCTCTGCTCCACCACGTCCAGGAGCGCCTCCACATCCCGTGACTCGAACCTCGGGGCTGAGCGGCAGCCAGCCATCCAGTCGGGTGTTCCGGTCGGGTGTTCCGGTCGGGTGGGGGGGAGCAGCGCGGCCTTATGAGCCGTCACGCCGTGCGGCGCGTATGACGCTGCACGGCGTGAACCACTGCGCAAGCGCGGATCCTGTTACGTCGCTGCTACCCCATTTCGGGCCGGAGATATTCGACCCATTTTTCCGACGTGACGCAAGTCGGATTTGCGCCGTTTTTTGCGCCGATCGGCGGACTTTCCGCCGATAACGGAGGATTTCGCCCCAGACCTCCCCTCAAAAATTTCCAAAAGCATGGCCCTGCTGGAGGTTTAAGCTGTGATGGCAAAATCAGTTTTTACATTTATGTGCCGCAATTAGAGTGTCCCCCTGTGGATTTTTATGGCCATAGTTGTTAAGTAATGCTTTGACAAAGAGTCATCCAGGCTCAACATATTAGCTACCTTCTCTTTCCACAGATGCTGTCAGACCTGCTGTGATTGTCCAGTATTTTCTGCTTTTGTTGTTTAGTAATGTATGCTTGTTTAGGGGTATGTGGGCTCATTGTTTTTTTCCCCTGAAAACTGCTCTTACAGCATTTGGTTGCACATTGTCGACTTCTACCTCAAATCATTCAAAAGATCATCAGAAATACTTTGTTGTCTGATGTCAGGTTGTGTATTGAAATCTTTTGTTCGCCTCGAGAATCAAGGTGCAAGAATGGTAATTAACCGGAGTTCTCTGAATGGATCATCTCAGTCTGTCATCTCGAGCTGACTCTGTCTTGGAATAGATACTGTAAAATCTGGAGCTCATGATCGCCAGTTTTACAGGGGATAGAGACAGGGGATTTTATCAAAATATGCAAATGACCACAGAGACATTTGAGTTACAATGGTAGATTGATTGAAACTGCTTCAGTTAAAGTGTCAAATCCAATTGGGGAAAGACTCAAAACAGTACAATGGACAATTTGGTAGGTTGCATAGTGGTGGGATCTAGTGCTGAGACGAGGGAATCCGTCAAAAAGATCACTGAAATTAGTTTTATTTTAATTGGAAACAATTTAGCTTCTCTGTACATCATAAATCTACCTTCACAACCAACATGGCTGTGTCTAATCGAAATTATTCATGTGTAATGTTCTCGGGACCAAGTTTCATCTAAAACAACAGCAATGTCTTACTGTTACTGATGTTAATTGCTTTGCATTACCTCTTTGTCGGTATGTGTACTACGATTTTAATCAATCTACCATTGTAACTCAAATTTCTCTGTGTACTACGATTTTCACACTTGCACTCATGTTTTAACAGTGAAAGGGCAGGGAACGGGTTTGAGCTCCCATCTTTTGGCATTAATGGAAATAAAATCACTAGCTTTATTCCATATTGGTTATGTTTAAAAATACTATGAAAATGAACTGAGTGCAAACTTGGACTTTAACCCAGCTTTCGGAAGAGCGGATCTCAGCAAAGGCCCAGCCCCTAGTGAACAGTTCAAACCCTGTTGTCCCCCTAATAATATAGGTATTCTTCGTCTAATCAATAATGGCTGGTCATTCAAATAGTCTCAATAAGTGAGAAATACTAATTACATAGCAATTGGACAGGTTTATCACTGTTAACACCTGTAGGGATGGAAATCAGGGCCATTATGTTTATTGCTCATTGTTAGATATCAGGAGGAATGACACAATGACTGAGTAACTAGATTGGTTTAGGCATAGTGATACTGAGTGTAATTGTAATTTTGGCTGGAAATTGCCTCTGAAAATCCACAGCACATTCGCTAAATTCTATTTGCTATTATGCTTATTAATGTAATGTCACAAACTCAAAAAAGGACTTGAAAATCAGAGGCAACTCCAAGAATATTACTTGGATAGGTCACTAACGGAATGCGAGGAAGTAATTCAGGAAAAGGATACATTTTATTTAAATTTATTTATGAGATGTGAGCATCACTGACAAGCCCAGCATTTATTGCCCATCCCCTGATTTCCCTCGAGGTACAACCGAATGGTTTGCTAGGCAATTTCAGAGGGCAGTTAAGAGTCAAGCACATTGCTGTGGTTTTGGAGTCATGTTTAGTCTGGTCCAGGTAAAGATGGCAAATTTGCAGAAAGACATTTGTGAACCAGATGAGTTTTAGTTAGTTTCATGGGGCGCGGTCTCCCAAAAAATGGCAGAGTGTCGTTTTGGATGGGGAGCATGGGGTGAGTCAAAGAACAAAGAAAAGTACAGCACAGGAACAGGCCTTTCAGCCCTCCAAGCCTGTGCCAATCATGATGCCCTAACTAAAAAAAAAAGCTTCTGCCCTTACTCGTTCCATATCCCTCTATTTCCTCCCTATTCATATATCTATCCAGATGCCTCTTAAATGTTGCCAATGTGCCTGCTTCCATCACATCCTCTATCAGTGCATTCCAGGCTCTGCTGGATGGATTCAGATCGCAGTCCATCCACACTTTAGTGCAAAAGATGAATCCCGTGAATCATGCTGAGCCAGAGTCCCAGGCATCTGATTCACCCAATTTGGGGCTCAGCTGTTCATTGCTAACAAGGGGGAGCTCCATTTCCATGGTCCCTCAGCACTCACTCCCAGCCAAGTCAGGAGGATGGCAGCGCAGAGACCTGGTCCTTGCTTTCTGGATGCAGACCTGGGCAGTCTTCTGGATGCCATGGAGGAGAGACGAGGCACCCTGTATCCCCAAAGGGGTAGGTTACCATGGCAATGTGACCAATCCCGCCTGGGATGCAGAGGTAGCTGCAGCTAGTGCCTGCAGCACGACAAAGACGACTGGCATCCAAATGTAGGAAGGAGATGAATGACTCCTACGAACTGCAAGGGTAAGTCTCTCTCCTCCTGGCATCAGTCCTGCAATGCAAAGGAGGCCATTTGGCCCATCAAGACTGCATCGACCCTCTGAAAGAGCACCCTACCTAGTCCCACTCTCCCACCCTATTCCTGTACCCCACCTAACTTGCACAGCTTTGCACACTAAGCGGGAATTTAGCATGGTCAATCCACCTAATCTGCACATCTTTAGATTGTGGGAAGAAACCGGAGCACACAGAGGAAATCCACAGAGACGCGGGAAGAATGTGAAAGGTCCAATTGACAGTCATCTATGGCTGGAATTGAACCCGAGCTTTTAAAAATGTCATCACAACCGGCTTTGAAGAATACTGGCCGTCCCGCGCGTGCGTGCTCCCCTCAGCCGGATCTAGCAGAGCGCAAGCTTGGAAACCAGCCTCCTCTTGACGCTAGTGCACTGTCCCAAGATCAGATTTTTTTAAAAATCAAAGTAGGCTCTGGGCATGAAAGCACAGAGGAGAGATTCCTCCATTTCGTAGCATCCAGCAAGTAAGTAACAGGACTATGTGAAGTACTTAAGATGGATCATTTTGTAATAAAGAAAGAGAGAGCCAGAGATACAAACCCGTCAAGATCTCACAATTGAATCTGTTGGAGACAGCTTATCAGGAGAGTCCATGGCAGGACAAAGCAGTGCTGGTGTGAGCAATATGCAGAGTTCCAGAGCCTCTGGTGAACAAACAATTTAGAAGTAACTGAAATCAGGAACAAAGCTCTATAAAGATGATTTCTTGAGGTATGACATTGTTAATTTTGCCATTGCAAATTAGGATGCAAAACCCACGTGTGTTATATGCAGGGAAGTACAGGCAAATAAAAGTTATAAACCCTCAAAACCTCAAAGACATTTGAAGACTAAGCATGGCAAGTTCGAGGACAAACATCTTGATTCTTTTCAAAAGGTGCAGAGAGAACTTAAAACCTCAGCTGAGTTCCTTAGCAGAAATGTAACATTGAATGACAAAGCAATTGAGATTGTGAGGACCAAGCAGGCGCATTAAAGGTAAGCAATAATGATGTGTCGCGAAGGTTAACTGTAGTGGGTCATGAAGGTTGGCTAGTGAGGGCGGTGAAGGTCGGCCGCGTGGGTTGCAAAGTTTGGCATGGGTCCAGAGGGTCAGCCGGTTGGTAAAAGTGATCCCAGGAAAAAATTTTTTAAAAATACTGCGCTCGACTTCCTGCACATTTGTAGAGTTCACAGTGTCAGCAATAGCTTCAACTTTCCCTGGATCAGGTGACACTCCTTCAGCATTGAACGTAAGACTGAAGAATTTGATTCTGCTTTCATTGAACAACTGTTTGTCTTTGCTCAAAGTGCGGTTACATTCTCGAAAACATTGTCGGCATGCATGTAGGTGTGCCTCAACTTCACTTTCAGTGCGACCAAAGATGAGAGTGTCAGCACTGGTTTTCACCGTGCCTTCAGGTCCTTGGACTGCAGACTGAATGATGTGCTGAAACACCTCAGCTGCTGAACTGATTTCAAAGTTCAGCCTCTTGTATCAAAAATGTCCGTTAAGTGGCGAATACTGTGAGATGTCTTGATTCTTCAGCAAGCTCAATTTAATAGTAGCCCGTATTGAAGTCAAGTTTGGCAAAATGTTTAACACCATTCACTTTGGTTTGGTAAGGGGAACACATAGGGATGACTTGTTGATGACTTGGAAGGGTGAGACACAAGGGGTTGCCTCACCCTGACTTTTTCAATGATGTTAAGGTCCAGTAGGTTCCGAAGCTCCTTCACTCTCTGCTTGCTGACATGAAATGGCATTCCTCGCCATTGACAAACAACTGGGGCAGTTTATGATCCACATGCAGTTTGCCGGTGCCAGTGAAGTGGTCAACATACAATTTGAGAATGTTTTTGGTATGGGTAGAAATCGTGCATGTGACTTCAATCATGTGCAGATCTGTTGCTATTTGGAAATTGATAAATGTGTCACATTCTCCAGGTGTGACATACAACAATAATCTATATTAGTGTCGCAAGTAGGCTTACATGAACCCTGCAATGAAGTTACTGTGAAAATCTGTATACTGAGGGAGAATTCAGAATGTCCAATTCACCTAATAAGCAAGTCTTTCAGGACTTCTGGGATGAAACCGGAGCACGCGGAGGAAACCCACGCAGCCACGGGGAGAACGTACAGACTCCGGGTCCCTGGTGCTGTGAAGCAACAGTGCTAACCACTGTACTATCGTGCCACCCATACATCATTCATTCTCATGTCTTTGAATGAGACTGGTGTTTCAAAAGTCCTGAGAACTTTCAGTACTTTGCCATTGTTGACAGGGGAAATCATGGTATTCTTGGTTTTCAGAGAATGGGGCAATGCTGAAGTATCTTGAAGGGTTTGGCTGCCATGACATTGATAGATACTGCTGTATCTGTGAGAGCATCTACGTTTGAGCAGCCAATGGTCATTGTCACATGTGCTTGGTCGCTGTGTCCAAAAGAGAGCACAAACGTGTTTTCAGGGTTGTCCATCTCTACAGTGATTACTTTCTCTTACCCTTTTACTGTGGCATACTGTGGCATGCTTCGGGTGGTATTGGTCTTGTTGATGAGTGACAAGTACTGGCAAAGTGGTTGAATTTTCCACAAGCTTTACATTGTTTACCAATAGCAGATCACCCTGTGTGGTGTGGATAAGCGCTGTCAAAGGCGAAACATTGGCCCAAATCTTCTGATCAATGTTGGAACCATTGCACCCGACACTCAGACAGAAAAGACCCACTTAGCTGGATACGCTTCAAAAGGCCAGACTTCCAATCAGTTCATTGTGGAGAGTTGTACGAGTTATTAGCGGGTTAGTGTACACTTACCCAGGAGTTAGACTAAGGTTTTTCTGTCGAACATTTCCTGGATAACTTTCCAGGTAAGTAAATCATAACTCTCATGGAGTCAGGTGATCCAGAGGCCAGAAAGTCTGGGCTATTGTTTGAACAAGTCACAACTTTCTGTTTGTGAGACAACGGTTGTTGATTTGCAGGTCGTTTCCTGGTACTTGAGCAATAAACAATGTTCACATGAGTTGAATTTAAAGTGTCTTAGTTACTATTGGCAGCCTCAGCTTCAACAGCACTGGACTCTGAAAGTGTACATGACCTTGCCGTGTTCTTCAGCAGTTCTTTCTGCCACTCTTCCAGTGCTTTGTTGGCATGGCTGACTTGAAAACCATTGATTATTTGCACTTTGATTTTGATATTCAACATCATCAAAGTCACAAATGACTGTGAGTTGCCTCAATTGTGAGCAACATTGGTCTGTGTTTCATTTGCTTCTTGTTCAGTACGTTGGAAGACAATTGGTTTGTATATTGTAATTTTCTTGAGTGTGAAATAGGTTATTAGTACTGTTATGATCCCAGCTGATGTTAATACTGGGCATGCCAGATTCCAGGTTGGAACCTGGTTTGATAGAACCTAACTTTTATTTTTTGTTTAAAAGCATAGGCATTGGCTACTTAACGGAGTCAAGGGGGGAGGGCGAGGAGGGAGAGGGGGGCTCATCTTTAGGTGGATCTTTCAGATTCAGTGTCCTGAACAGGATCCATCTTCAAACACCTGTATGTTCCTGGAGATCCATCCTCTTTCTCAAGAGGGCCATCTTCCAACCTCAAAATGTTCCCAATATTCCATCTTCATTTTCAGGAGGTCCACCTTCTTTCTTCACTAGTGGATCAGTGATATTGGGTGCCTTTCCAATATGGTGCCCAGGTAGGACAGCAGACTACGCGCCATCAGGCCTGCCCCATTCTGGAAAAATGGTGCAAAACAGCTGGTTGTATAATTAATGAGGTCGGGGCTGGAGGAATTGATGTGTTTTCCCATTGGCCTCTGCAACAGGAAACACTTCACAGTTCTGTCCCACCACGGAACTTAGTTGCAGGATGGGAGAATTCCACCCTCTGTCTTTCTCACAAGGGCTTTTGGTCTCCACGTTCAAAGAACTCGCCTTGAAATTCTCTCCCAAATTGTGCTTTCACTCAGACGTATTCAACAAGGCTCCACCTCCAGCTTTTCAACCTCTCTTCCCAATATTCCTTTCTCTTGGACCTCTACGTGCATTCAAGCTGCACCTTCCATGCACACTCCCTGATATTCAGCCATGCCAAGCAGAACACTACTGATCCAAAAGTCCACAGTAAGGAGTCAATGACTTTTGGCTGTCTCCTTAGATCATCTGGCTTCTCACAAGTCCTATTTGTTCCAAATCTGCTCACTGCAGCCCTGTCTCTTTAATTCAGAGGCTTTCACTCTGCTCGTCACTTTCAATTCTACTGAATAGGACCTATTTCCAATTCCTGTCCTTGTTCCTGACTTGGTTAGCTTCTTGGGATCTCTTTCTGTCGAACTCCCTGATTCTTGGGACTTTCTTCTTTTCTTCGGCACCTGTTCGCTGCAGCTCCCATCCTGCCTCTTCTGGTACTTTGTGAAATGGCATACCTTTCTCGGTCACCTGACTCTTTTCTTGTGCTGTGCACACAGGGCCATTTACCAGTCGGATTTCTATGCTCATTGCGATTCAATTTTCACGCCGGCAGTGCAGCCCTGCCAGCAGGTTTCGTGCTTGTGAGGCGTGGCTACAATGGGAAATCCCATTGACAGTCAGTGGGAAGATAGAATCTCGCCCCCAGCAAATGGCACGCGGCTGAGAAACGCGCGGCTGGAGAAAATCCCGCCCAAAGCTTCTCTGTGATAATTCAAGATTTTTTTCTGATTGAATGTTAATTTTTCCAAAATCAGTGTGTGTGTGTTTGCATGCTTTGCAGGCCTTCCTCTTGTTAATTCCGAGCTGGAGTGCCTCAACGTGTGTCTAAAAGCAGGTGGCCGCCTCAGTGTGTTCTCTTAAAATCCTGCCTGCAGAGAGCGGATAAACATCTTCCAAAAGTTTTATACCTTAATGTGATGTTCCCTATTTTACATCCCCTTTCCCACCATTGTGAAGCTCTTGGGAAGAAATAGTAAGATTCAGTAAGGAGCATTCCGAATCAGAATTGCTGCATGTGCTGTTAAAGTGTGCATTCTTTTATTCTCCATCTGGCCTCCTTTATGGGTATGCTAGTCACCTTAAGTGGACAAAGTGCACAATGCAATTTTCAATATCCTCCAGGATATTGAGGGCGTGTGTTTGTTTTCTGTCGCCATAACGAGCTCTGAACATTTTGGTGTACAGAGAAAGGTCAAAGTCTGACCAAAATCCAAATTTAGCTACATTTTCTGATAAGAATACAAGTGCTGCTATCAACCGATACTGTACTTACAAGGTAATCCATCGACAAATACTTGAGACTTTGTTACAAGCTTCAGAAAGTCAAATAATTAATGTGTTACCATAACTGTTGGTAGCAATTCTAGAATAGTTTTAAGAACTTCATTTCAATCCCGAAATGTGTTTTTTTTGTTCAAAATGTATGATTGTTAATTTAACAAATATATGGATTCAAAGAATTAGGTGCACTAGGTTCTGTGCTTAACAATGTTACTTTGTAAAATATACAAGGAAAAACAAAAATGATTCAGCCTGCAATCAATGCCTTCTACTCTTCATGTTAAATTTCCCCTCTTACGGGCTTCATCCAAACCATTCAATTTCCAAAAGGAGATAAGAATAATTCCTGTAAGGGCGGCATGTGGCGCAGTGGTTAGCACTTGGACTACGGCGCTGAGGTTCGAATCCCGGCTCTGGGTCACCGTCCATGTGGAGTTGCACATTATCCACGTGTTTGCATGGGTTTCATCCCCACAACCCAAAGATGTGCAGGTTGGTGGATTGGCCATGCTAAATTGCCCCTTAATATGAACAATATAATTGGGTACTCTAAATTTATTTTTAAAAAGATTAATCCCTGTAGAAAGTTAAAGCTGAGTGATATTGTTACCTGGCTCTGAATAGGTAATTGACTGAAACATCAATCTAAGCCAAACACCGTTCAACATCAATTAGTCACTTCTGCAGGATATGCTGACATAGAATTTACAGTAAGAAGTCTTACAACACCAGGTTAAAGTCCAACAGGTTTGTTTCGATGTCACTAGCTTTCGGAGTGCTGCTCCTTCCTCAGGTGAATTTACAGTGCAGGAGGAGGCCATTTGGCCAATCGATTCTGCACCGGCCCTTGGAAAAAGCACTCTACTCAAGCCCATGCCTCCACCCTATCCCCATAACCCCATGATCACAGACCGACTTAATGTACTTGGTAAAGTATACTTGATCATTGTCGTCCACACTCATCCTTACAGTTCTCAATTTCATCAAAATAGTGAAAAGTTTGGCTGAAAGAAAACCAATCAAAGTGATTAAGAGCAACAAATATGTAATTGAGGTTCATTGCTTGTTACATTACTGTAGTTTGTGATGGTACATTTCTATTTTTAGATTGTACTCATGAAGGAACTACAATCTAATCATTTGTCTTCGCATCAATGATTTGATTCTATCTTCATTTGTTAACTCAAGCTTGTGAAAAAGATGAGTAACAATTTAGTGATTTAGCCAGAAACACTTTTTAAAAAGCACCCTAATTATTCTTGGAATATCACATACTAGAATGTAAGCACCTTGATGGCATGTATGTTTTTCAAATAATTGACTAAAGTCAATTGTTCGCCTTTAGTTTCTCCCATGTCAAATGAACAATTAGCAGAAAGTGAATTGGACCTTTTATCATCTGTTCACTTGACAGAGAAAAAAACATTGTTACGTATTTATTTAAATGGCACCAAATGTCGTTGGAATAATTATTCTTTAGCATGTTATCGGCGGGATGTTCCTTCCTCTCCGTGATGAGTTCTGCAGTGATGGAGAATGACTCCCCAGTGGCCGATGGCAGGATATTGATCCCGCGGCTGTCAATGGGGTTTCCTATTGTGATGAATGTAGGAATTTCAGGTATATTGTAGTATAGATATTTGGTGCAGCAATCATATTTTCAAAGAAATCCTAGTTTGAGAGACAACAAAACTTTTGGGAGCCAGGGTGAAATTAAACCATCGTAAAAAGCTTGGGCTAATGCAGTTTTGTTTGGAGTAAAGGGATTCCCTGTGGAGTTAATTCAATTTCAGCTTGGTAAAATGATGTAATTACTGGGTGGAGCTAAGTTGTCAGGCATTTTGCAGAAAAAGCAGGTTCAGTTGTGAGTTAGATGAAGCTGTGAACAGAAGTCAAGCAGTTTGCTCCCTGCAGTTCAGTTAATGATATGCCTATAGAAATATTAGCTGTCTTTCAAAGCAATTCAGACCTGTCTGATTAGAAGGTGAGCAGAAGCAGCTTCTGAAGAAATACAGCTAGAGTTTCTGCATGGTCCTGACAGGATTCAGGTATTTTCTTTAATGCAATGTCAAAAGATCTCTCTTTCTCAAAGAAAATCTCTGTATAGCTGGTAATCCTATGTCCTAATGATACTTAAAGTGGATTGACAGCAGTTATTTTTAAAAATAAATTTAGTGTATCCAATTCTTTTTTTTTCCAATGAAGGGACAATTTAGCGTGGCCAATTCACCTACCCTGCACATCTTTTGGGTTGTGGGAGTGAGACCCATGCTGACATGGGGATAATGTGCAAACTCCATATGGACAGTGACCCGGGGCCGGGATTGAACCCAGGTCCTCAGCTATGTGAGGCAGCAGTGCTAACCACTGCACCACCGTGCCACCCTTTTTTCTTGTTATCTGAGTGGGAATCAACATAGCAGTTAAGGGTATTGTATTCACTGTATTGAGTAGCATTGTTTAAGGAGTAATCGGAAGCATTGTTTCTGGTGTGATGTTAAAGATATTTTAATTCTGTGTTAGTAATAAAGTTTGTTTTAATTTATCATATCCCTATTTCTTTCTGGAGCGAGGTATCCTTTCCTCACAGTCTTACAGTATTAAAATAAAATATTGGGGTTTCTGTCCAGTATTCTACCCACTGTTGTCGCCTGGTCTGGGATCGTAATACTGTTGAATGTACCCCTCGCCGCTAGAAAATCCACGGTGGAGGTGTGCCATTGGCAGAACCGTAAGATTCCCCCAGGGTAAACTGCAAGAAAATCTCGCCGTTTATTTCTATTGATTTATTGGACATTAGTAGCCTAAATTTACCTTTCAGCAGTGAAGGAAGACCTTTCATTCACCTTGGGTGCAGTTGCCCATTGACCTTTCATGCACCTGTCAGTGGAGCTTTCCACTAACCTGATGCTATTTCTTTTTTAAAAAAATATTTTATTGAAAATTTTTGGTCAACCAACACAGTACATTGTGCATCCTTTACACAATATTATAACAACACAAATAACAATGACCTATTTTATAAACAGAAAATGAATAAATAATAAATAACAAAAATGAAAACTAACCCTAATTGGCAACTGCCTTATCACAAGTAACACTCTCCAAAAATATAATTTAACAGTCCAATATATAATTATCTGTAGCAACGACCTATACATATTATACAGTATATATTAACAACCCTGAGAGTCCTTCTGGTTCCTCCCCCCCCCCCCCCCCCCCCCCGGATCCTGGGCTGCTGCTGCTGCCTTCCTTTTTCCATTCCATCTATCTTTCTGCGAGGTATTCGACGAACGGTTGCCACCGCCTGGTGAACCCTTGAGCCGACCCCCTTAGGACGAACTTAATCCGCTCTAGCTTTATAAACCCTGCCATGTCATTTATCCAGGTCTCCACCCCCGGGGGCTTGGCTTCTTTCCACATTAGCAATATCCTACGCCGGGCTACTAGGGACGCAAAGGCCAAAACATCGGCCTCTCTCGCCTCCTGCACTCCCGGCTCTTGTGCAACCCCAAAAATAGCCAACCCCCAGCTTGGTTCGACCCGGACCCCTACTACTTTTGAAAGCACCTTTGTCACCCCCATCCAAAACCCCTGTAGTGCCGGGCATGACCAAAACATATGGGTATGATTCGCTGGGCTTCTCGAGCACCTCGCACACCTATCCTCCACCCCAAAAAATTTACTGAGCCGTGCTCCAGTCATATGCGCCCTGTGTAATACCTTAAACTGAATCAGGCTTAGCCTGGCACACGAGGACGACGAGTTTACCCTGCTCAGGGCATCTGCCCACAGCCCCTCCTCGATCTCCTCCCCCAGCTCTTCTTCCCATTTCCCTTTTAGTTCATCTACCATAGTCTCCCCTTCTTCCCTCATTTCCCTATATATATCTGACACCTTACCATCCCCCACCCATGTCTTTGAGATCACTCTGTCCTGCACCTCTTGTGTCGGGAGCTGCGGGAATTCCCTCACCTGTTGCCTCGCAAAAGCCCTCAGTTGCATATACCTGAATGCATTCCCTTGGGGCAACCCATATTTCTCGGTCAGCGCTCCCAGACTCGCGAACTTCCCATCCACAAACAGATCTTTCAGTTGCGTTATTCCTGCTCTTTGCCACATTCCATATCCCCCATCCATTCCCCCCGGGGCAAACCTATGGTTGTTTCTTATCAGGGACCCCCCCAAGGCTCCAGTCTTTCCCCTATGCCGTCTCCACTGTCCCCAAATCTTCAGTGTAGCCACCACCACCGGGCTTGTGGTGTAGTTCCTCGGTGAGAACGGCAATGGGGCTGTCACCATAGCCTGTAGGCTAGTCCCCCTACAGGACGCCCTCTCTAATCTCTTCCACGCCGTTCCCTCCTCCTCTCCCATCCACTTACTCACCATTGAAATATTAGCGGCCCAATAATACTCACTTAGGCTCGGTAGTGCCAGCTCCCCCCTATCCCTGCTACGCTGTAAGAATCCCTTCCTCACTCTCGGGGTCTTCCCGGCCCACACAAAACCCATGATGCTCTTTTCGATCCTTTTAAAAAAAGCCTTCGTGATCACCACCGGGAGGCACTGAAACACAAAGAGGAATCGCGGGAGGACCACCATCTTAACTGCCTGCACCCTCCCTGCCAGTGACAGGGATACCATATCCCATCTCTTGAAATCCTCCTCCATTTGTTCCACCAACCGCGTTAAATTTAACCTATGCAATGTGCCCCAATTCTTGGCTATCTGGATCCCCAGGTAACGAAAGTCCCTTGTTACCTTCCTCAACGGTAGGTCCTCTATTTCTCTACTCTGCTCCCCTGGATGCACCACAAACAACTCACTTTTACCCATGTTCAATTTATACCCTGAAAAATCCCCAAACTCCCCAAGTATCCGCATTATTTCTGGCATCCCCTCCGCCGGGTCTGCCACATATAGTAACAAATCGTCCGCATACAAAGATACCCGGTGTTCTTCTCCTCCTCTAAGTACTCCCCTCCACTTCTTGGAACCCCTCAACGCTATCGCCAGGGGCTCAATCGCCAGTGCAAACAATAATGGGGACAGAGGGCATCCCTGCCTTGTCCCTCTATGGAGCCGAAAATATGCAGATCCCCGTCCATTCGTGACCACGCTCACCATCGGGGCCCTATACAACAGCTGCACCCATCTAACATACCCCTCTCCAAAACCAAATCTCCTCAACACCTCCCACAAATAATCCCACTCCACTCTATCAAATGCTTTCTCGGCATCCATCGCCACTACTATCTCCGTTTCCCCCTCTGGTGGGGGCATCATCATTACCCCTAACAGCCTCCGTATATTCGTGTTCAGCTGTCTCCCCTTCACAAACCCAGTTTGGTCCTTGTGGACCACCCCCGGGACACATTCCTCTATTCTCATTGCCATTACCTTGGCCAGGATCTTGGCATCTACATTTAGGAGGGAAATAGGTCTATAGGACCCGCATTGTAGCGGGTCCTTTTCCTTCTTTAAGAGAAGCGATATCGTTGCTTCAGACATAGTCGGGGGCAGTTGTCCCCTTTCCTTTGCCTCATTAAAGGTCCTCGTCAATACCGGGGCGAGCAAGTCCACATATTTTCTATAGAATTCGACTGGGAATCCATCCGGTCCCGGGGCCTTTCCCGCCTGCATGCTCCTAATTCCTTTCACCACTTCTTCCAACTCGATCTGTGCTCCCAGTCCCACCCTTTCCTGCTCTTCCACCTTGGGAAATTCCAGCCGATCCAAAAAGCCCATCATTCTCTCCCTCCCATCCGGGGGTTGAGCTTCATATAATTTTTTATAAAATGTCTTGAACACTCCATTCACTCTCTCCCCTCCCCGCTCCATCTCTCCTTCCTCATCCCTCACTCCCCCTATTTCCCTCGCTGCTCCCCTTTTCCTCAATTGGTGAACCTGATGCTATTTCAATGAGGTGCCATCTACAATGGGTTTAACTTTCTTTTTGATCATTTGTTATGTGGTGCAAGTGGGCAATTAGCCAGGTTCACACCATTACATCGATTATGAGCAAATGTCATTGTTGAAGCTGCAACAGCGCAGCCTGTTGTGGAGCAGGGTATCACTGTCAGCTACTTCCAGATATCTGCATTTAACTTTGCACTTGGCAGATTCCAGACGTTGCTATCCCGTTTACTATGTAAATGTAAAAACAGCAAATGCTGATAACCTCACCTTTAGTATTACAGCAAAATGCAGACCAATACAATCTGTGTTTTTGGTTCCAATAAACAGCTCTGACTGGAATTCACGACTGAAACATATACAACAGCATGACACAAGGGCAACTTTGTACCAAATTCTCATTTATCTCAGTTGAAGGTCAGATGGATTCTGCATCATCCGAGATAAGCAGCACAATCTGTGTTTCTGTGTTCCCTGAGCACAAGATTCCTTTGTTCAGTAACTGAGACAGTTACATTTTATTTTTCTAAGACACATGCCAACATTTACATGAGTGACTCTTATGCAGCCGACCCTTCCTATATTTCATGTGAATAGGTATTGTGATAACCTCCATTCGGTTAATAGCAAACTTTCAAAACACCAAAGAAAATTAATTCTCCGACCTTTAAAAAACAATACCACAAACTAATTTGAATCCAGTTTGTTCTTTTCGACAGCCTAACGCCAGCTCCCATAGTTGAGGAATGTCTGTGCGTTAACAACTCGATGCTTCAAAAGCCTGCAGTGCATTGCTCATTATAGGCCTTCTCAAGAACATCATCATAATAACCCTCAAGAAGCCCATGGGGGCGACCCAATTGATCTCCCCATCGAGCTCATGGAATACAAAGCCCCCCCCCTAATGGGGGGAGGCCCATCAGCTGGGGGCTCTAGAACCACCTTTTAAAAGTTGGCCAGAATTGGGTGTGTGTGATCAGTAGTCCCGGTTGGGACCTTTGTGTTGTATGTTGCTTTGTGGCCTTTTCTTATGGTTAAAAATAAATTGCCATGTGGATTTACTTTCTCGGGTCTACTGAGCGTTTATTGTCATTGAGGGGCTATACAATGGAACTGAACATGGTATTAAAAATAGCTTAGATTTCAGACTTGGGGTCTAATTTTACCATTCCAAATTATGTACATAGAATACCTACAGTGCAGAATGAGACCATTTGGCCCATCGGGTCTGCACCCTCTGAAAGAGCACCCCGCCCAAGCCCACTCCCCCACCCTATGCCCGTAACCTCACCTAATCTTTAGACACTAAGGGGCAATTTAGTATGGCCAATCCGCCTAAACTGCACATCTTTGGACTGTGGGAGGAAACCGGAGCACCCGGAGGAAACCCATGCAGATAGGGACAGAATGTGTAAACACCACACAGACAGTCACCCGAGGTCGGAATCAAACCTGGGTCCCTGGTGCAATGAGGCAGCAGTGCTAACCACTGTGCCACTGTGCCGCCCATTGGGAATGCTTATTCCAAATAGGGATGGAATGAGGGCAAGATTACAAAGGTTATTGCATCAGGGGTCTGTTGCCTCCGACTCTACTGACTTTCTCGAGGATGGAGGATGAGTGAGTGGCGGGCAGGAAAGTGAAGTTCGGCATCTCGCTAGTGGGCATATTGAGGTCCAAGGCCTGACTTCCTGAGATTTATTTGGCAGTGGGCCACCAATAGAAGATGTGTGAAGCTGACCATCATCAACCTGGTGCAAACATAGGCAGCAGCGTTGAAACAATTTTATTTGATGGAAAATAGTGCAAACTTGAGTAAAAAGAAACTGCTGAGTAGCAGTTTAGCAACCAATCTGTCTCTACCCAGTCTTGGGTCCTAGCTCTCCATTTGCCCTGACACTCCTTGATGACAGCTACAGCAATGACTGTCAATTTGGGCCAGAAAGTATCCCACTTCACTGGTGCCCTGGCACCATTTCCACCCACCCCCCTCTCCACTCCCCCACAGCTGCTAATTGGGAGGCAGGCTCGGGTTATTAAAACCCCAACCTCACAAAAAAAACATTTCCCAGCAGGTTGGAGGCGGAGGCAGGAATGCGTTGCAGGATCAGTGCCGCCTCCCGATTCCTGCTTCCTGGACACAGGAGTCCACACTGCATAAAATAGGATACAAAGTTTTATTTACGCAAACGACATGTACACTACCGATTCGTCCTTACCGGGCTTCTATTCTGTTCGGTGACTTACTGGCTGACCTTTTATACATTGGTTAACGGATATACCTCACCTTTAGTGGGTGAGCTCATACACTGCAAGGGGTATGGGGCAGATAAGCATTCCCACTCTGTAGGTCCCGTATGGGATATTACACTCGCAGCCCTTGGGCCTCAGCACTGGGGCTATCCAAGGTGAATGTCACCAATCTAATGACTGAAGTATAAGATGTTGATTTGAATGTCTTGCCGATTAAGCTGGTCCCTCTGTTAATGATCAACCCCTTAAAACATTACAACAATGCAAAACCTGCATACATCTGATACTTTAAAAATAAACGTTTTCAGTGTGTGGGATGTTTGCAAGATTAACTGTTCTAACTGAGGCAGGCTCATTGATGAGGAAGACTGTATAGCGATAAATGTTGTGCGTACGTTTGAAATACATTTCTTAGTTGTAAGTTAATTGTTATTAATTTGTGCACGTATGTATAACCCAGCAGCCGTATGTTCTTTCTGTGGCAAAGTGGAGCCCGTGTTCCACGTTTATGTAGATTTCTTGAAGATGTAGCTCCTTTTCAGTTATTTGAAGGGCTTGCACTTCAATCTTTCGTTGCATTTCAGCCTGATGCTCCTGATCTTTGGTCACCCGATACGAAAGTGGGATGGGGAGGGAGGGAGATCTCCTCGTAAGCCCAATCTTAGGCCTGGCCTAGATGGCTGACAATAGATGTAGGTGGCGATTAGTTGAGGTGCATTGTCCGTCCCACCCATCTGCCCTCTACCACCACTATGTTTGCGGCCAGTTGGACCGTGACAGTGTCTATCGGTACATTTCAAGCCTTTCACAAGTGTTGGGTACCATGGGGCATGGGGTGCAACATCACTCCCAGAAATTACATTTTAGTTCAGTTAGTAAAGTTTTCTTTCAGCATGGTGGCACAGTGGTTAGCACTGCTGCCTCACAATGCCAGGGACCCAGGTTCGATTCTGACCTCGTGTGACTGTGTGGGGTTTGCCCATTCTTTCTGGTGTCTGCGTAGGTTTCCTCCAGGTGCTCTGGTTTCCTCCCACAAGATGTGCAGTTTAGGTGGATTGGCCATGCTAAGTTGCCCCTTAGTGTCCAAAGGTTGGGTGTGGAATGGGGTGGAGAATTATGCCTGGGTAAGTTGCTCTTTCAAAGGGTTGATGCAGACTCAAAAGGGCCAAATGGCCTCCTTCTGGACTGTAGGGATTCTATGATTCTTCTTAGGGGATGAGGGTGTCACCGGTTGGGCCAGCATTTATTGCCCATCCCTAATTGCTGTGGATCTGGAGTCACATGAAGGCCCGACCAGGTAAGGATGGCAGATTGCCTTCCTTAAAGGACATTTGATGTTTTGCTTTGGTTACAGTGCCACTTCAGGCAAAGTCACCCCCTGTAATCTTTGTTTAATTTATTGATTTTTGTTTTATTAAAAAGAGTATAGCCCAGCAGAACAACAATGTCATGGTGTACAGGACTGTTATATCAGAAAGTTTTGCATTAAAGAGGAAGTAATTAATTAATGAATATTTATATAGCAAAATACTTTACAGCCACTTTTGTATTTATCACTGCTTCAATGTAGGGAAACATTTCAGCAAGTATACACACAGCAAGGTACTACAACCAGCAATGAGATAAATGAATAGATCATGGAGTAGAAATTGGGTCTGGTCCATTTTTGTGTGCTTAACCAATGGTGTGAATGCCTGAGGCCCACCTGAAATTAAACCTGATGCTCCTTTTGCTTAATTTGGACTCGCTCCAGCTCCGGTCACATGTACACAATGCAGCTCACCCACTCTACCTGGACAAACGTCGGGCTCTTTGCCTCGCTAGCAGCCACCCAAAGGTAAATCCCAGGATAGCGTAAGGGAGGAGAGGAGGGTTCAGCAGCAGCAAACACTGTGCAGCTGGGGTCAGCGGTGGTGAGAGAAACAGAGTGAACATTTCCGGTCGGCAACCTTCCATCAGAATCGGAAGAGACAAACATAAATTCCATTGTAAGTATTGCCACCTTGGTTCCCCGAGGATATGAATATCATAGGTACTTCCTGCAACAGGTGTCATGCCAAGCAGAAGCCATAGGTAATGGTCACACATCCTTTGGCTGGCCATGGGGTGGTTGCTGTAATTTTCCCAATGAAGTCATGGAAAGTTACACCTGAGTAGTCAAATGGCAACAGACTAAGATTGCTCTGCGGAGTGCAGCACCTTTCAAAAGATTCTTGTGTATCTATTCCTGCTGTATCCAAATGATGAATTGGGCAGCACGGTGGCATAATGGTTAGCACAGTGGCTTCACAGCTCCAGGGTCCCAGGTTCGATTCCCTGCTGGGTGACTGTCTGTGCGGAGTCTGCACGTTCTCCCCGTATCTGCGTGGGTTTCCTCCTGGTTCTCTGGTTTCCTCCCACAGTCCAAAGATGTGCAGATTAAGTGGATTGGCCATGATAAATTGCCCTTAGTGTCCAAAAAAGGTTAGGAAGGGTTATTCGGTTACGGGCATAGGGTGGAAGTATGGGCTTAAGTGGGTCGGTGCAGACTCGATGGGCCAAATGGCCCCTTTCTGCACTGTATGTTCTATGTTCGATGAACTGAATCTAATAATAATAATCTTTATTAATGTCACAAGTAGGCTTGCATTAACACTGCAATGAAATTACTGTGAAAGTCCCCTAGTCGCCACACTCCGATGCCTGTTCGGGTACACTGAGGGAGAATTCGGAATGTCCAATATTGAAGCAGGGAATCTGGGGTCTCTGTTGCCAGTCGTGGATCAACCTTGGCCAACTGTTTGGGCCTCGCAGCTGCTTCTGCATCTCCTCATCCCACTCCAAAATGTCAAAAAGTGAGACTACCTGAGATATCTGTGCTGCTGATTGCACTGGACCCATTGAACCAGTCTTCATAATGTCTCCTGCTCTGCTTTGCACTGGATCTCTGCCAACTCCCTTCCTGTTTCAATGCCACCATTAAGGTGGGAATCATGAACGTAACGTGAGCTTAAAGGAAAACAGGAGCAAAGGTACACTGCTTTTCATTGATGCAAAACAAGCTGTTGATTAACCAAAAAGCATTAACAATTGTCCTGTATGTTCGGATGCATGAAACCAAATTCTCCAGATGACAGCAAGGAGACTGGGCAAACAAATGTCACTTCTGTCACAAAAGAATTTCCATCTAGTTAAACAACTGGATCTCCTATTTCTCTCTCACCAAAATATATGAAGCCTGAAGCTCAATAAAGAACTGAGCCAAGAGATTCTGTTTGGGATACAACTGATGATGCAGTGCAAATTTAATTTTAAATTGTGCTCATTTTAAACCATGTTCTTTTTTAACTAACCTTCCACTCAAATATGCATTGTATATGACCAAACATTAAATATTCTAAAAAATATTTTCAGAGTAGTGATCTGGTGTGGTTTTATTGAGACTGCTGACAATTGAATTATTGAAAAAATAACAATTTTAATTAGTGCTGTGAGTTGTCTGATTTTAAATAACTGAAAATGGTTTTTAAAAATTGTACAAAACAATTTACTCATTACATTGCTGTACAGTTAGATTTTTTTTAAAAATTAAAAGCTTTTTAAAAAGTGCATGTTCGTGCACTTTGCCAATTCATCCTGAAGTCAGTTTGTGATGGAGGAAACCAGATGCCAATCTTTTACTTAACTCTCAGCTTGTTTACAGAACGTAACATTGCAAATGTCTGCCGACTTCCTTACCAACACCAATGTCAGAGGAGTTTCCCTTTATACTCCTTTGAAGCCCCACAAAAACCAAATGAAATAAACAAATGATCACCCCGTGGAAAGGGTAAGGTCTCTCTTTATACTCGTGTTCTCTGGCGGTGTAGGCAGTTCATTCTTGGCCATTGCTGGGATATCACAGTCCTGCCCATGTCTCTGGCGTTTTGCGTGGTTCACCCACCCCGTCACTGGGGAACAAGCAGCAAAGGGCCAGAAAATCCCACTCTATGCCGACATTTATATAACGTCCTTCAAAAACGCATGTGATTCCACACTGTAAACACTAGGTGAAATTGTGTTCTTTTTCCCAAAGATGGGTCAAAATGCTGTGTGAAAATCTATTTTCTGAAAATGTTTGATCACTTTCTCCAGTAGATAAAATTACCAGTCTTCCAACAAAGTCAGGGTGGTGGGCAAAACAAGATTACCGAGCCCTGAATGTCAGGGTGGAAGGTTCCAGCTGTGAGAACACAGACAGAAAGTGGGAAGAATTTCAACTTTTACTCCTGTACGTAACGCACGGCGGCACAAAGGAGCAAACCACAGACGTTTCTCCTTGGTCGCTAACAGCTGTTCCTGGGAGTTCAGTCTTTCTCTCGTTCAGACAATCTGGCCTTGGAACCCTCATGTTTATATGAGCAAAAACTATGCCCCTGGTCTTCCTGTTCGGCCTCCCCACCCTCAACCCCATCACCCACTCAGGGAGGCTAGAAAGCAGACTCGACAAGCACTCAGTACTGGGAAAGGGGAGCCCAGCAAAAAATCACCCCCTTGGCCTTTCCTCCACTCCCTCACCTTTGAGACCCTCCCTGTGACCCCCTTCCCACCTTCACTTACTTTTCTCCAGGGATCTATTGATGATCCGCGGTGAAAGCCCCAGTGCATTGTTGACAGCACTAACCACTCGAGATAGTTCTGCCAGTAATGGAGAGCAGTCAGCCTCTGCTTGGCTGCCAGGTCTCGATGGCGGGGGCGGCGGGGGGGGGGGGGGGGGGGAGGGGGAGGGCAGGGGGGGGGGCGTGAATGGGTATGGAGTGGGGAACATTAATGTCCCCATGGAGCCAGGAGCCCAGGCAGCTGGGTTCTGCTGCCAATTAGCGAATTAATTTCCTCGGAGCTCCCAGCTATTGGGTCGGCCAGAGTGCCAGTTTCAGTGGCAGCCATCGGCCTCCTTCCGCTGCCCTCATTAAATTCCATCTCTTATGTCTGTGTAAGGAAGGCGAACAGGAAAAAAATGGCATTGAACTAATTACATAATTCTGTCTTACAAATTTCAGAAACATACTGGGCGGGATTCTCTGGTCCGCCAGCCGCGTTTTCTAGTGTAGCGCGCCCCCGCCGGCAGATGGATTCTCCGTTCCCACAGCCGGCCAATGGGGTTTTCCAATTGTGGGCACCTCAGGTCATTGGGAAACTCGCGGGTGTGGGTGTGATGTCGGCAGACCGGAGGGTCTTGCCAACAGAGAACTTCCTCATTCTAATATTAACTTACTTGTCTGAAAAAGCACCAGTATAATCTTGAAGTCCATGAAATCATTAACTCATCTATATTTTGCTGACAGTTATGAAAGGTAAATGATCTAATGATTTGAACATGGGACAAATATTCTCATTTCTAAACTTTGTCAGTCACATATAAAGACAGATTTTTGAGTTGTCACCCGATTGTAAAGCCAATGTTATGGATCAACCACCTCAAACAGATATCAGGTAAAAAAAATGACGTCTTTCCTCCTCCTAACTTGATGTCTTCTTAGAAAAATAATTAATTAGAATTTTGAAAACTGACAGAACTTCTAGCAAAATAGATGGGAATGTAGGGCAAAAGAGATAGAAGAGGAAAATAGATGGAAAATGAGGGAGACTTCTGGCATTCTGGTCTCTTGCCACACAACATTGCAGGGAGGGACTAGGGTACCAAATGATTTTTAGAGGATTGGAAGGAGATTGAAAGGTGCAGTGAGTGACAGAAAAACAAAGGAGTTGACAATACAGGAGTTGAGCGAATTGCTCAAAGAAGATGAGGTGTGATTAATGTTGAGTGTGACGGGTAGGCAAAATCATGAGCAACAGATGGAAGGGATGAGGCCAGAGCTGTTTAGGCCACAATTTCCATTCAATTCACAACCCAAATGCAACCTGCAGCTATGGGTGCCTACTTTCCTGAGCATGCCATCTCATACCAGAGGATAAAACAGAAAGAGGTGAAGAGAACTTAGAGAAAAGCAAAGATTTGACCAAACGTAAGCAGAAAAGCAGAGACATAAGCATAACATCGAAACATTGACCATGCTCGATCAGCTCCGCTGGTGGGCACATCGTCCGCACGCCTGACACGGGGCTCCGAAAACAAGCGCTCTACTCGGAGCTTCAAAATGGCAAGTGAGCCCCAGGAGGGCAGAAGAAACGCTTCAAGGACACCCTCAAGGCCTCCTTGAAAAGGTATAACATCCCGACCGACAGCTGGGGATCCCTGGACCAAGACTGCCCGAAGTGTAAGAACAGCATTTGGGAAGAAGCTGAACACCTCGAGTTTCATCGCCGAGAACAAGTTGAAGCCAAGCACGACAGCAAAAGGAGTGCAGGGTAACACGGGCACCCCACCCACCCGCCCCTCCAGCCACCATCTGCCCACCTGTGACAGGGACTTTAGGGCACTCATAGGACTTCTCAGTCACCTGCGTGCAAACTTATTTTTAGTGAGAAAACAAGTAATCCTCGACCCCGAGGGACTGCCTAAGAAGGAGAATGATAGAGGGAGGTGAGACAAAGGAAGCCAGTTTCTCAGACCCACTATTTGGAATGCCACAAGAGAGCAACTAAAATATAAAGAAAATGTAGAAATTCACTCCCCTAAATGGCTCAGCCGGGAAGCACAATGTTCTGGTGGACCTGAACCGTGCATATCAGCAACCCACGGTTGCGTTCACTTGTCTGGGTTAAGTTACCTTATCTCTGCTTAGTTAGCAACAGGGAGGATACAGCGTAGTTCAGAATGCCCAGGCTAACGGGAAAACCATCAGCTCAATGTTCTCACACTTAGTCACTGTCCAGTGGCTCCTGCTGGGAACAGCTTGTACTTGGACATCATGTCAGGATGCATTTGAACAGTCTGCTGATACTGACCCACAAGGCTCACATGGAGAATGGCCACTTGGACAAGGCACAGCCAGATGCGAGATGAACTCTGGCTAAAAGAAGTTCCTATGAAAGTGGGAGGGGAGAAGTGGGGGGAAGAGGGGAGAAAGCCGGAAAGGATTCAGAATGGGAAACAATCCATAAATGTACATATAAGAAACATGTAATAATAATAATAATCTTTATTGTCACATTAACACAACAACAAAGTTACTGTGAAAAGCAAATATCAGGTCCTGTGGGTTAACAATCAGAAAACAGAGGAGTTTAATTCAGCAGTAAGGAAAATGACGAACTAGCAGTCTTATAATCAATGTCCTGACCTTACTTCACTACCTAGTTGCAGGTTTAACCACCAAATTCATACAATATCAACATTAGAAAAATGTATTTGTCAGTAGATGGAATAATGATGGGAAGCACTGTATTGCGCCTAATAGGTGCTGAGCATTTCACCTGGGGCGAAGGAAAAATTGGCACTGTTCACCTTTCCCCACTGTGCACGTGGATTTTATCAAGTGATCAGAGAGCAGGGCCCAAGGCAGTGTTACTTGAGTAACTGCTTTATGATGATCACCATCAACTGATATCATAGTTGATACACAAGCCATGCATGATGTGACATATCTTCAGGGCTTTCCTAAGGTCAGGTTTGCTGACATTTTTCTAGTTCCATTAGAGCTCTGTGAAACCAAATTTCACCCAGCCCATCATCCATAATAAGCAGTCACCGAAAAAGACAAAAAGCTATTGTACTTGCAGCGAAACTTCAACAGCTAGTCAATATCTGACAATTATCAAGAATTTCATATCTATTTTAAGAAACTGCAAGAGTATTGCTATAATGTTTCATGCAGAAATGTATACTGGAGCCTTACTGCTTTCAAATATATATTCGATGTTTACATATAACTAAATACCTAAAATAAAATCCACTCTTATACTGTCATCATGGGTTCAGTTTTTTTTTCAGATTCTCAGCAAAAGACACCTTGTTTACATGAAAGCACACCGTACTGTGAAAAGACTTCTGTCGGCACACATTTGGCAGCGCTTACCTGCTGCACCTCTGGAATACGTTGAAGTTTTCTACCAACTTGTCTAAGTTTTTTTTGAACAGGAGCAAAGCAGTCACATCACCGAATGAAGGCGCATGTAACACACAGTTGTTCATGTGCTGCATCTTAACTTGCCTGCTACTGAGGACATCTGTCTCTGGAATGTACTGTGTCTGTGAAGAGGGAGAAGGGGTTCTCATTATGTGTTCCAGTGCCTTCAAAATGCCGCATACATACTTTGGAAGAACAACAAACCGAGTGTAAAACGTACTGAATAATGTCATTAAAGTTCTACGACACTAGCCAGAATTGTATTCTGGCACAAAATATTACCTTCAAAATTGTCCCTCTCCCCGCCTGCAAATCTGCTGCTCCAAAGGATCAAGAGTTTTGTGATTGAATGAGATCCTTCAAGCAGTGCTTAAGTCCCCCGGGGAGCATTTTCTTCTCCTTTAAAGTACAAAGTGCAATTTTTTAAAAAAATTACATATAGCACGATCAGTGAAGGTTTTCCACGCTCAAGTAGATTCTGCATGTATTGTGGGGCAGGGGAGGTGGGTGCACAAGTAATTGTACTGGTCAGGGAATCATCGTCAAAATCTGTAAAAATGTCTGTCCCCAGTATAAAGCTTTCTCTGTAGATCCTTCACAAACTGTCGCTGTGTGTATTCCTACTGCAGAAATGGTGGAGGTGCCAATTTGCACAGACCCATACAGCAGTCTTTCAGAAAGCTGCTACTGGCGCTTTGAATAGAGTCTGGTATCCTGTATTTTCACTGATATAAAAAAACAATGATCCAATTGGTCGAGAGTGTGGAGTGTGGCATTGGGGGGGGGGGGGGGGAGGATTGGAGGGGATGCCATTCCAGGACCTGAGCCAGCTAAATACCGCAGCTCTTCATTCACTGTGACACAAGTAATTGTCCCAACAACAATGAGGTTGTGCAATAATTAAAAACGGTTTTAAAAGCTCCTCAATACTCTGAAATTTATCATTTTGTCAAAATTGTTAATTTGGCTTTGTGGAGGATAACTGGGTACTAATAGTCTTATTGTGGGAAACTATTTGTCTCATTGTCAAAAGTAGCCTTCCAGTATGTTGTTTCTTCACATGGAACAAGGAAACTGAAGCTGATTAAGAAACTTGGCTGGACTTTGTGCCTTAATCAATTCTTGATTCCCTGGGCCAACAGAAAACATTGTGAAGCATTCATTGTATCCAACACAATTGTCTGTTATGAAATTGCATTCTAAAGACTCTTAGGCATTAAAATGGAAAGAGAATGACAAATTGATTTGAAATGAATACAGAATATTCATAAAATACATTTGAATGTCTAGTAAATCAGTGTACTTTCAGCAAAGTGGCCACGAACAAAGATCACTGTCTAAATGACTTTAAAAATACAATTTGACTTACACTTATTAGTAACACGGTAACTGAATGGAACAAGCGCCTTGGCTTCAAATTTTAAAAATGCACTTTCAGTTGGCTAGATTTTGGCTTTTGGGAGGCCCATTCTGTGGGCAAAGTTGGACTCCACACACTTGGCTGGTTACAGGATGTCCAGGAACATGTTAAATAAAAACTTGCTGGTGTGGGAGCTTTGGGCTTGAATTTCTGATACCAGCTCCGAATACATGTCAGAAAGCGGATTGGGCATTGTCATAGCCCCCACGGAGGACCACGGGGAAACCATTGTCGAACTCCCCATGGGACCCGTGGAATACGAGCTTCCCAGGTAGGGGGTGGAGTCCACCTAGCTGGGGCTCGCCAGACCTACATAGAAAAGCCGGCCTAAGCAGGGCCCGGAGCTGTTGGTTGTCCGATCAGGAACTGGATTGGGAGAGAGTTACTGCCATGGGCAGAGTATTGTACACAGTTCAAAATAAATCCTTATTCCACTACCGCTGGCTTTCTCAGTTCCTAAACTGGCAACGAGGACAAAGGACACTCTGGGCTCGCTTTTGGAACCGCCCAGCTGCCCCAGATGAATATTATCCCAGAACATGTGGACAGAAAGTTTGAGATGCCACTGTTAGGTAAGCTAGAAGCCTTTGATGCAGGCCTGGAAGACTGGTGCCAATATGCTGAGCATGAGGTACTTCTTCCAGGCTAACTGTATTTTGGGGGAAGACCGTCAGAAAGTCATCCTCTTGACCACCTGCAGGGCCCCGACTTTTGGAATTATAAACAGTCTCACTTACCCGGCTGCATCAGACTCCAAATCATTTGACAAGCTGGTCACATTGGTAGCTGAACATATCCATTATCACGCAACAGTATAGGTTTAATGTGACGGTGCGGTCTCCAGGTGAATCGGCCATTGGCCTTTGGCCTTTGGCAGAGCATTGCGAATTCGGGCAGTCCCTCTCGAAACATTGAGGGGCATGCTGGTTTGTGGGATAAACAACACGGCCACACAGAGGGAGCCCACCTTAGAATTAAAACAGGCCATTGAGCTGTCACTGTCCCATGAGCATGTAGAGAAAGGGGTCAAGAGCTATTCGGGTCCATGGACTATGACATCCATAGTTTTTCCCGCCCTCTGTTTGAACTCCCGCTGTGTCATGGACAATGCTAGCCAGGCCAGATCACCTCCCAAAGCGCAACCCCAGAGGCAATTACACGCTTGGAGTGTCCTGAAAGCCTCAGAGATGTTTGCCTGATGCTCCTCCTCCTTTTAGGTGTCCTAGGGGCACCCCGGCTCCTTAAGAAAGGGCACCTTGATGGAGCTCAAGGTGTCCCATCTCCCTCTCATCAGCAATTGCACAATATTACCCATGGCTAGAGCAATGGAGTTCAGGACAGAGTGCCTATCCGGCAGAAACTCTGCATTCTGTTGGACCAGGGTCTCCATAGTGTATGCCGTCCTCCCCATGGAGACCACCATGCACTCACGTGCCAGAGGCACAATATCAGAGAGTGCGCGGACACACCCCTGTGTCACTCTACTGTGGGTCTCTAACACTTCTGCCTCATGTTCCACTGCATCTCTTTGATACTCCAGCATCTTTTCTATGACCACTCCCAGACGCTCGTCATTTGACTCAGACTTAGCAGGGGCCTCTTTCTCCAGCAATCTTCTGAGAGCCAGAGACCTTGGCTGGCACTGCCTCCTCCTGCCGTGGGCACGTGTCTTTGTGGTGACCACCAATGTGAGCCTGAGCCTAAATAGATCCATGAGTCACTGAGCTGCGTATCTCTGGGCTTGTAGAGGGTACTGGTGAATGCTGTGATGGCTCTACAGGAGAAAAATCATCGTCTTCCAAGGTCTCCTGTGAGCTCGGCCTGACTTCAGGGGTGGGGACTGGCTTCACCCTCTTCCTGCTGCCACCCAGAAAGGAGAGACACGAGAATAAGTGACTGCCTGGGGTAACTCAAACTTGTGTAGCCATCTGGGAAATGGACAACGTGAGACATGGACATTCGCAAAGCCTAACGGAAAATATGGACAATGAGAGATTCAGGCAGGCTCAGAGCCTGAATGTATATTTGTGAGCAACCCCCAACCGATTAGCATTTTGATGGCCTATCTCCGTAAGACAAAGGACTGATACTCTAGTAACCGATACAATCCCAGACATTTCGGCGCCACTCCCTTTACTCAGGAAGCATCAACAACAGGGTCAATGACCGCTTTGATCACGCCCAGCCATCAAGGCACCCGCCCCTTTATTGACTCAGATCGAAGGCAGTGATCGAGAACTGCCCAATTAGTGGGGTCCAAACCTAAGGACCGCCCAAAAGAGCGCAAAACTCCCGAAGGATAAAGAGACACTGCCATGTGTTCGAGCTCTTTTGGACCTGGCGCTCCGGCAATGTCCACCTCTAATTGCAGCACCGCCAGAAGCAAGTCCAAGTTCAATGCCCGCTACCAGACGGATGAGCCCAGCTGAGCAGCAGTGACTTCTCCAGACCCAGTAGATCCAGATTCGAACAAAGGCCACTGTTCCTCTGACCTAAGCCGGGTGCTTGAAGTTAAGTACAAGTTGTCATAGTTGTTAGGTGTAGTTTAACTAGTAGTGTTTATGTTGCATGTGTAAGTTAATCTTGTTAGTAAATAAAGTACCATTGATCTTGAACTAACTAACTGGTTGTTTGGCTATTTGATCGATTTGTGGTGGTATCATTTGATACCAGGCGACTCTGAGAGCATATCATATCAATATCTAAGGAAAGAATGGCAAACTTATTGACTGCCATATTTATAGCGAGTAAAAAAGGCAAGAGTTACTGGCGACATCTGACGGGACTCGACCCAGAAGTGACTGTGTCACTCCGAGAGAACCCACAAAATGTTTGAATTGGGAATCCAAATTGGAAAAGTAAAAGAAACCACAAGAGTAAGACCAGTATCGATCAAACCTCCAAGATTCGGAAGTGTGTAATTTGCATGTGTACTAACAGGGATATAAGGTAAACTCGATAGCTTTTGTTGCGTGAAACTTTCGTGAGTTGTGTGAACCGGAAAATAGCTTATGCCGTACCCGCTGTTTGCACCACCGCTTTATTCCCCCCTGTCCCAAATTCCCGGTAGAGATACAGAGATAATTGTAGAGATGGCAATGAAGGCAATGGAATGCCTTATGCATTCACAAGAACCCGAGGTCGCAGCGACCAACAGAGCTGAACAGTGTCATCTGGGAAGAGGAAATTAGGAAGTACCTAAAGGGGAAAGGATGGCCTCTATGGTCTGAGTTTTGTGCAAATGAGGAGACTGGTCCTGGTAGTACAGGACAAACTTGGTGGGATAACCTGACCGAGATCCATAAGAAGAATTTAAGTAGAGTTCGTAAGCCAATAGCAATCGTGTCCTGCTTGGCACAATAGCGAGGCACAGAGGAGGTCGTGAGGACACTCGCAGACAGCTTGAAGAGAAAGAGAGGAGTAGTGAGGGAAATGTTCGCGAGTGTGAGAGTGTAAATGAGCAACTCCGAGAGCAGTTAGCAGCGAAGGACAAGGAGATGGCTGATGTCGAACGGGCACACCAATCTTGTCTCACTCACCTAAGTAGCTTTCAGATCCAATATGATAAGGCCTACGCGCAGTCTTTGTAAGAGAGGAAACAGAACACAAAGCAGAACGGTAGCCTTGTGGATAGCACAATTGCTTCACAGCTCCAGGGTCCCAGGTTCGATTCTGGCTTGGGTCACTGTCTGTGCGGAGTCTGCACATCCTCCCCGTGTGTGCGTGGGTTTCCTCCGGGTGCTCCGGTTTCCTCCCACAGTCCAAAGATGTGCGGGATAGGTGGATTGGCCATGATAAATTGCCCTTAGTGTCCAAAATTGCCCTTAATGTTGGGTGGGGTTACTGGGTTATGGGGATAGGGTGGCGGTGTTGACCTTGGGTAGGGTGCTCTTTCCAAGAGCCGGTGCAGACTAGATGGGCCGAATGGCCTCCTTCTGCACTGTAAATTCTATGAAATCTATGAAACAATTGAGAAAGCAATGCGAGGACTTAAAGGCAGCCCTACGAGCGCTCCACAGTTCCACAACGGAACAGCGGCAGAGTTCGGTAGACCATGCCAAGTGCCGGAAGCAAATTGCAAGATTGCAATCACTGCTCTCAGTTCAGAACGGGTTCAGAGACACCTTTGGCCCACAGTTAGATCAGGAAGATGGCCCCGATTGGCAGGGACTTAATGGAATGGCCCATCGATATGTAAACAAAACAGAAATTCAGAATAGAGCCCCCCAAGCCCCGAAAAGGAAAGCACTCGCACCACCGACTGCACAGACAGCACCCAACCCTATGAATCCAATCACCACGCAGCGTAGAGTCCCAACAGAAGACCAACCTGATTTTGTGTACACCAGCCCACTAACCATCACCCAGTTAAGGGATGCCCGTGGTAAAATAGAAACCTTTCACCCCACGTCAGACCCACACCACATTTTCGACGAGTTAGGCAACAGACCGTCATGTACGGTCTGGACGAGCAGGAAGAAGTAAAACTCATAGTGATGAGCCTTGACCCGTCTGTTAGTTCAGCCCTTCCCGACCCACAAAATGTAGAGGAGGTAGCCTGCAAGACATGAAAACAGCCATCTTAGACGCAATTGGCTATAATAGAGGAGATCCAGTAGAAGGACTCAACCGATGTAGACAGAAGAAAGGAAAGCATCCAACAGCATTTGCTGGACGCCTCTGGATACACTTCACGGCAGTATTCGGTGATTTAACACGCGCCCATTTATCTGCAGACAATATGGCCAAATGGACCCGTATTTTAGTCTCCCATACCACGGAGTGTGGGTCCTGAAGAGACTATCTAGAGCTTGGGAACAATCCCTACAGAAAAAGGCAGAGCAGGAGAAAGTAGAGGCAAACATGAACCCCGTAAGGACACACCAAGACCCCGCATGGGTAAATGTAGGTAGAAATAACACGCAGCACCCTAAAGCGCAGGAATGCTACAATTGTGGACAGAAGGAACATTACGCCCGAGAATGCCAAGCCCCCCTGAAACAGCAACGGAATGAGCCCACAAATGCCCCACCTAGGAACAATGCCAGACCTATCCACAGCGGTAGCGCCCGTGCAGCCAATTTGGCCATAAATGGCACCGATTGACGGTGTTCGGACTCCCCAACTTGGGTCTGCGGCACACTTTGGGACAAGTCCGGAAGACCGGTAGTTTCAGGCACAGTCTGGGGACACCCTGTAGAGTTCCTTTGGGACACAGGAGCGTCTCGAACCACGTTAAACTCCTCCATGATGTACCAGCGAGATATATGGCTCACTACAGACGCTATCACTCTTAGTGGCTTTACAGGACATCTCCGGCAGGGACACATTATGGCCCTTGTGGATATCCAGATCGGTAACATTAAATCCAAGCACTCAGTCGTTTTGGTAGATTTACCCCAGACAGCAGAGCGCATCTTGGCGCTAGGTTTTATGAGCTCACACAACCTTTCTTTTGACCCCGTAAATAAATGTGTGTGGAAAATGGCTAGCGCAGCATGAGTCCCCGCCACGCTCACAGTAGGAGACTATGCACACAGGATTATCTCAGTGGGAGAGTACTGGTTTGATCCACAAACCATTACCATGGACAAAACAGTTAGGGAAGTCTTGAAGAGACACAAAGCATCTTTTGCCTAGCACAAGCACGATTGCGGTAAAATTCCAGGAATGGTCACCATTACAGGTCCCGATCCTCAGCCCCAGAAACAATATGGTTTTCCACAGCAAGCTGAGGGAGAGATAGCTAAAGTAATCCAAAGTTTATTGGATCAAGGTGTAATTCTGCGCGTAGCCTCAATGAACAATGCCCCGATTTGGCCCGTAAGAAAACCAGATGGTTCATGGAGACTGACCATCGATTATAGAGAATTAAACAAAATAACTCTGTTAGCAGCCCCTACCATTGCCACGAGTCCCGAGACCATGTTAAAGCAGGGACTTCAGTCAAACATTTTCACGGTTCTGGACATTAGCAATGGCTTTTGGTCCATTCCATTGGATAAAAAGTACCAGTATAAATTTGCGTTCACCTTCCAGGGACAGCAGTATACGTGGACCTGCCTTCCACAAGGCTTCCACAACTCCCCCTCCATTTTTCACAGACTATTGGCAAATGGATTAGCAACATTTTCCCGACCCGAATGCCTCGTTCAGTATGTGGACGACTTGCTTCTACAGACTGACACCAAGGAAGAGCACATTTTGCTTCTTTCTGAACTATTAGCTGTCCTGAAAGAAATTGGATGTAAAATGAACCCCCAAAAAGCCCAAATTCACCAAGAACAGGTCACTTATTTAGGTACAGTCATAACGCATGATAAGCGTGAGATAGAACAGAGATTTATCGATTCAATTGTAAAATTGCCACAAAAGCAGCCCCCCTTTCCGAGCTCCTTAAGAAACAGGCCCCCATGGAAATGGCTTCCACAGCACACGGATGCCGTAGATGCATTGAAACGCGCCCTAAGTACAGCCCCCGCTTTGCAGGCACCAGACCCACACTCCCCACACGCAATAGAGGTAGCGACCACCGACCGAACACTTTCGGCTGTACTTCTCCAGGAAAGGCACGATCATTTAGGACCGGTAGCCTATGTCTCACGAGTTTTAGATCCGGTAGAGCAAGGATTTTCTGCCTGCGAAAGGCACTAGCTCGCAGTTTTTTGGGCTGTTCAATACTTCTCGTACATAACAGGACTCAACCCCGTAACCATTTTGACCGAGCACACCCCGACACAGCTACTGTTAGACGGTAGGCTAAAAGACGGTACAGTAAGCCAAATTCGAGCAGCACGCTGGACCCTACTCCTACAAGGATGCGACATTACAGTAAAGAGGACAAAGACACATACGTTTCTGGCCGATAATTTAGAATATGCAGGAACCCCACATGAGTGTGAAATCATTGCAGCCAAGCACAACACAGGATCCTTTGTTCCCAAATCGTTACCGAAAAAGACAGGCATCAGACCACTGACAACCCAGCCCACAGATAAAGCTCTAAAAATTTATGTAGGTGGCTCCTCCACCATTCTGAATGGAAAAAGGATTACAGGATGTGGCATTTATGTAGAGGACACGCAGGGACGCGCATTAGAGGAAATCGCATTAATGTGGCCAGGACATTTAGGTTCGCAGGCAGCCGTGTTAGCGGCCATTGCATACATTATGCTGCACCCAGATTCGTTCCCGACCCCAGCAGACATATATTCAGACAGTTTATATGTTTGCAACAGCTTGACAGAATTCCTGCCCCTGTGGGAACCTAGAGGATTTATATCCGCCGACGGAAAGCCCCTACCCTCAGCACCATTGCTAAAACACATTCTCAAAGAAGCTGAAGATCGCAAATATGGAACCATAAAGGTGAGAAGCCACCATCGTTCTTCCCCACCCGGTAACGTGAAAGCAGACGGCCTAGCAAAAGCAGGCTCACGACATGGTCACTTTTGGCAACCCGCGAGAGTCCCCCAGTACACGCGGTCCAGGTCTCACAGACCAATATTCAAGATTTGGCACAGGCACAAAAGGAAGACTACACGCTTAAAGAAATTTTCAAAGGAAACTTCCCAGCTCCCTATGATAGGTTTAAAGACACTTAACGATACACGAGGGAATCATATTAAAGGATGGTATTTATGTGGTCCCCACCCAGGACAGGAACCAGATTATTTGTCAATTCCATGACGGACACGGACACCAAGGGATAGAATCCACCCTTGCCCACCTCAGACCTCTCTGCTGGTGGCCCGATTTAAAAACTGACGTAACCCATTACATTGAGAATTGTTTGATTTGCGTCCAGAACAACCCAGACAGATATGCAAAGAAAGGTCAGCTAAGCCACACCCGCCCTGTTAATGGCCCATGGACGAACTTGCAGTTAGATTATATTGGTCCCCTCCATCCCTGCAGAAATGGATTTAAATATGTGTTGGCCGTGATCGACACCTTCGCAAAATGGGTAGAAGCATTTCCCTCCCGGACAAACACGGCCAAAGCAACAGCAAAAATTCTAACCCAGCAGATTTTTACGAGAGTAGTATTGAGTCGGACCAAGGTTCGCACTTCACAGGAAGAGTTATGAAAAACTTCCTAACAATTTTCGGAATTAAACAGGAGTTTCACATTGCTTATCACCCACAATCCAGCGGCATTGAGGAGCGCATGAACCGAACCCTAAAGGCAACACTTAGGAAGATGGTGCAACAGCACAATATGACATGGGACACAGTTCTCCCATTCGCACTGATGTGTAATAGAAACACGGTGTCAAGTTCGACAGGATACACCCCCCACACCCTCATGACCGGACGACCCATGAAGGGTACCGAGTATTTTATTTGGAATTGATTTGGCCAGCCCCGCAGTCACCGCCCTTACCCACGGAAATGCGGTCCAGAACATAATGGAGAATATTAAAGCAGCACAGCTCGCTGCAGCTGTTCAACTAGGCGCTTGGAAAAATCAGAGTAAGGCCTGCTTTGATAAAACAGTACACCCGGTAGAGTATACAGTCGGACAGCAAGTCATGGTCCCCCTGTACAATCCTACTTCATTCCTCTCCCCCAAATTTGCAGAGCCCTACTCAATTTCCGATAAAGCAAGCCCCTCAGTTTACAAGCTCACGTATCCAAATGGAAAGTCAGGATGGTTTCATATAAACCAGCTTAAGGTTTATGGAACTCAGTGCAGCCACTCACACCACATTTCACTGGTAATCATAAATTATCTTAGAATTTACAGTGCAGAAGGAGGCCATTCAGCCCATCGAGTCTGCACCGGCTCTTGGAAAGAGCACACTACCCAAGGTCAACACCTCCACCCTATCCCCATAACCCAGTAACTCCACCCAACACTAAGGGCAATTTTGGACACTAAGGGCAATTTATCATGGCCAATCCACCTAACCTGCACATCTTTGGACTGTGGGAAGAAACCGGAGCACCCGGAGGAAACCCACGCACACACGGGGAGGATGTGCAGGCTCCGCACAGACAGTGACCCAAGCCGGAATCGAACCTGGGACCCTGGAGCTGTGAAGCAATTGTGCTATCCACAATGCTACCGTGCAGGAGAATGGCAGACAACGAAGACCCGCCCACTGGCAACCCAATCCAGCCCTCCCCCAGCCAGGACAGCACGTCCACAGACACGACCTTGACTCAGCCCCCAGAGGCGAGTTTCCGCCTCACACTTGATTCGGCCGCTAGCGAAAGCGATAGCGACAGCGAAAGCACGAAGAACATCCTTGATATTTAACTAATGCAGCAGGGGCATGGGAACCTGGATTGTAGTTTTAGGGTAAGGGAGAATGAGAGTATAGAGGTCAGGAGCACAGATTTGACATCGCAGGAGGGGGCCAGTGTTCAGGTAGGTGGTTTGAAGTGTGTCTACTTCAATGCCAGGAGTATACGAAACAAGGTAGGGGAACTGACAGCGTGGGTTGGTACCTGGGACTTCGATGTTGTGGCCATTTCGGAGACATGGATAGAGCAGGGACAGGAATGGATGTTGCAGGTTCCGGGGTTTAGGTGTTTTAGTAAGCTCAGAGAAGGAGGCAAAAGAGGGGGAGGTGTGGCGCTGCTAGTCAAGAGCAGTATTACGGTGGCGGAGAGGATGCTAGATGGGGACTCTTCTGCCGAGGTAGTATGGGCTGAAGTTAGAAACAGGAAAGGAGAGGTCACCCTGTTGGGAGTTTTTTATAGGCCTCCTAATAGTTCTAGGGATGTAGAGGAAAGGATGGCGAAGATGATTCTGGATATGAGCGAAAGTAACAGGGTAGTTATTATGGGAGACTTTAACTTTCCAAATATTGACTGGAAAAGATATAGTTCGAGTACAATAGATGGGTCGTTTTTTGTACAGTGTGTGCAGGAGGGTTTCCTGAAACAATATGTTGACAGGCCAACAAGAGGCGAGGCCACGTTGGATTTGGTTTTGGGTAATGAACCAGGCCAGGTGTTGGATTTGGAGGTAGGAGAGCACTTTGGGGACAGTGACCACAATTCGGTGACGTTTACGTTAATGATGGAAAGGGATAAGTATACACCGCAGTGCAAGAGTTATAGCTGGGGGAAGGGCAATTATGATGCCATTAGACGTGACTTGGGGGGGATAAGGTGGAGAAGTAGGCTGCAAGTGTTGGGCACACTGGATAAGTGGGGCTTGTTCAAGGATCAGCTACTGCGTGTTCTTGATAAGTATGTACCGGTCAGACAGGGAGGAAGGCGTCGAGCGAGGGAACCGTGGTTTACCAAGGAAGTGGAATCTCTTGTTAAGAGGAAGAAGGAGGCCTATGTGAAGATGAAGTGTGAAGTTTCGGTTGGGGCGATGGATAGTTACAAGGTAGCGAGGAAGGATCTAAAGAGAGAGCTAAGACGAGCAAGGAGGGGACATGAGAAGTATTTGGCAGGAAGGATCAAGGAAAACCCAAAAGCTTTCTATAGGTATGTCAGGAATAAGCGAATGACTAGGGAAAGAGTAGGACCAGTCAAGGACAGGGATGGGAAATTGTGTGTGGAGTCTGAAGAGATAGGCGAGATACTAAATGAATATTTTTCGTCAGTATTCACTCAGGAAAAAGATAATGTTGTGGAGGAGAATGCTGAGCCCCAGGCTAATAGAATAGATGGCATTGAGGTACGTAGGGAAGAGGTGTTGGCAATTCTGGACAGGCTGAAGATAGATAAGTCCCCGGGACCTGATGGGATTTAGCCTAGGATTCTATGGGAGGCCAGGGAAGAGAATGCTGGACCTTTGGCTTTGATTTTTATTTCATCATTGGCTACAGGAATAGTGCAAGAGGACTGGAGGACAGCAAATGTGGTCCCTTTGTTCAAAAAGGGGAGCAGAGACAACCCCGGCAACTATAGGCCGGTGAGCCTCACGTCTGAAGTGGGTAAAGTCTTGGAGGGGATTATAAGAGACAAGATTTATAATCATCTAGATAGGAATAATATGATCAGGGATAGTCAGCATGGCTTTGTGAAGGGTAGGGCATGCCTCACAAACCTTATTGAGTTCTTTGAGAAGGTGACTGAACAGGTAGACGAGGGTAGAGCAGTTGATGTGGTGTATATGGATTTCAGCAAAGCGTTTGATAAGGTTCCCCACGGTAGGCTATTGCAAAAAATACGGAGGCTGGGGATTGAGGGTGATTTAGAGATGTGGATCAGAAATTGGCTAGCTGAAAGAAGACAGAGGGTGGTGGTTGATGGGAAATGTTCAGAATGGAGTACAGTCACAAGTGGAGTACCACAAGGATCTGTTCTGGGGCCGTTGCTGTTTGTCATTTTTATCAATGACCTAGAGGAAGGCGCAGAAGGGTGGGTGAGTAAATTTGCAGACGATACTAAAGTCGGTGGTGTTGTCGATAGTGTGGAAGGATGTAGCAGATTACAGAGGGATATAGATAAGCTGCAGAGCTGGGCCGAGAGGTGGCAAATGGAGTTTAATGTAGAGAAGTGTGAGGTGATTCACTTTGGAAGGAATAACAGGAATGCGGAATATTTGGCTAATGGTAAAGTTCTTGAAAGTGTGGATGAGCAGAGGGATCTAGGTGTCCATGTACATAGATCCCTGAAAGTTGCCACCCAGGTTGATAGGGTTGTGAAGAAGGCCTATGGAGTGTTGGCCTTTATTGGTAGAGGGATTGAGTTCCGGAGTCGGGAGGTCATGTTGCAGCTGTACAGAACTCTGGTACGGCCGCATTTGGAGTATTGCGTACAGTTCTGGTCACCGCATTATAGGAAGGACGTGGAGGCTTTGGAGCGGGTGCAGAGGAGATTTACCAGGATGTTGCCTGGTATGGAGGGAAAATCTTATGAGGAAAGGCTGATGGACTTGAGGTTGTTTTCGTTGGAGAGAAGAAGGTTAAGAGGAGACTTAATAGAGGCATACAAAATGATCAGGGGGTTGGATAGGGTGGACAGTGAGAGCCTTCTCCCGCGGATGGATATGGCTGGCACGAGGGGACATAACTTTAAACTGAGGGGTAATAGATATAGGACAGAGGTCAGAGGTAGGTTCTTTACGCAGAGTAGTGAGGCCGTGGAATGCCCTACCTGCTACAGTGGTGAACTCGCCAACATTGAGGGCATTTAAAAGTTTATTGGATAAACATATGGATGATAATGGCATAGTGTAGGTTGGATGGCTTTTGTTTCGGTGCAACATCGTGGGCCGAAGGGCCTGTACTGCGCTGTATTGTTCTATGTTCTATGTTCTATGTTCTATTCCCGACCAATGGAAAAACAGACCAGGCCCCAGTCACTACAGCCCCAGTGACACCAACCACGATATGTTCGGCCCCTCAGAGACCATTTATCTGCCACTACCAGAACCTGACACACCGCCCGACGATAACGATCCCCCCCTTGCCCCTACCGCCCTACAGGATTAGAGACAATGGCATCGCGACAATTCTTATCGACTGATAAGAAACGACGAGCTGGATCCCATATCGGCCCACGCCGCATTGTCACAGAAACTCCAGTCCCGAGTTTGGCAACCAGGAGATGGTGATGACTCAGAGTCTGACTCCCACCATGCTAACCCCTTTAAGACCCTTTTTGGAATGGAACCCTGAGGTGTCCAGATGATGAGAGAGGAACTGATTGAGATTTACGGTGTCCTATTCCCTGATGGTACCTGCCCGCTTTGCTTTTTGTTAGTTTGTTTTTTAAATGTTGAATGTTTGTCTCTTGTACGACTTTGTGTGTCGACCTCATGCAACATTTCTTGATACAGTTATGACTACTCCTTTGACGCCACATGGTAGTTGAAGGGACAAGTTTGACGGAAGTCCATAGCAATTCAAATTCTTACCGTTCTTGTAAGGTCACCCAGGCAGTGGAGTAACGGCACTGGTCCCCGCCCTGCCTGAGGACCCCCTATGTATTTGGTCAGCCAAGCTCGGGTAGTGGAGCAACAGCACTGATCACCTCCCTACCCAGGGATTCCACCCATTCTTGACCTGCCGCGGCTCATACGCACCCCATTCTGAAAGTTCTTTTCGAAACTCTTTTATTGTTTTTTCATAGTATGGTTTAAATAATGTACTTAGCCACAATTTGTGTTTGCTTTCTGGCGACCCTTCGGTTGCTAACCCCCACCTGCTATTTACATGTTAAAACACTTGGTTGAAACAAATTTGCACTGGACGGAGAAATTGTCCGCCCACTCAGCCCATCGAACACAGGCTGCGAGAGTGCTCACACTGTGACAGAATTTCTTTTTTGGATGTCTTGTCTACCAAATGGTTGATTTAAAAAAAAAAAATGAGGGAGTCACATATGGTGACGATTCTAAACGGGAAATTGATGTTAAGGAGAAACAGACAGACAAACGAGATATTAAACAACAAGATAATAACGGATATTATGCTTGTACCCCCAGGAAGATACGAATATACCAGGAGACAGAGGAAGACAAAGACAAAATGAAGACGGACCTGATGACCTGCATCATGATCGTTGTTGGATCACTACAGTTGCGCGCGTTATCAGCCCCTATACCCCTCACCACACAGGCGCTAAACATGACCACCCAACACGATACCCCTAGCCCGGACACTACACCACACATAGACACAGCCACTGATACCCCCACATGGTGCGATAATATCATAAAGTGGCAGTCCCTTTCTTATACGGTAGAAGCCCTATTGATTATAGCGATACTTTGCAGTGTCATCCAGACACTCAGACTTCGGAAATGGCGAAGGAGAGCCACCCACCCTCCAGTATACACACTCAGAGCCCCTTTTCTCGGACTTCAACAGACCCCACACTCTTTTTGAACCCTTTTTCTCCCTAATAAAGTCCGCGGTTTTTAATAAAATTACTTTCTCTGTAAATTGACGTAAGTGTTAAGTAGAAATGTAATGCTGCTATTGTTTATTTTGTACTGGAATATAAGTTCCTTTGGTTATTAGATAGCAGCATAAGTGTAGTTTAGGTAAGGACAGTCAGAGGTTCCACTTTGTGTAAAGAAATTGAAATGCATGATTTACTGTTATAGTGCTCCCTTAGAATTTTTTATTGATGTGTGATGTGTTAAAACTTAGGTAAATGTTCTGATCCATAGGACAGAACAGGATAGAACCTGTCCTTGATTGAGGGTGCCCAGCATACCAGAGAACAGGAGACGATTCAGTAATATGATCCATCACGCTTTGTGTTTAGGATCAAGAGGACGGACTGTAGCCATCTGGGATGGCCACTTACAACAAGAAAAATGGACGTTCGCAAAGCCTAACGGGAAATATGGACAATGAGAGATTCAGGCAGGCTCAGAGCCTGAATGTATATTTGTGAGCAACCCCCAACCGATTAGCATTTTGATGGCCCATCTCCGTAAGACAAAGGACTGATACTCGAGTAACCGATACAATCACAGACATTTCGGCGCCACTCCCTTTACTCAGGAAGCATAAACAGCAAGGTCAATGACCGCGTAGGACACGCCCAGCCATCAAGGCACCCGCCCCTTTATTGGCTCAGGTCGAAGGCAGTGATCGAGAACTGCCCAATTAGTGGGGTCCAAACCTAAGGACCGCCCAAAAGAGCGTGAAACTCCCCAAGGATAAAGAGACACTGCCATGTGTTTGATCTCTTTTGGACCTGGCTCTCCGGCAACGTCCACCTCCAATTGCAGCACCACCAGAAGCAAGTTCAACGCCCGCTACCAGACGGATGAGCCCAGCTGAGCAGCAGTGACTTCTCCAGACCCAGTAGATCCAGATTCGAACAAAGGCCACTGTTCCTCTGACCTAAGCCGTGTGCCTGAAGTTAAGTACAGGTTGTCATAGTTGTTAGGTGTAGTTTAACTAGTCATATTTATGTTGCAAGTGTAAGTTAATCTTGTGTGTAAATAAAGTACCATTGATCTTGAACTAACTGGTTGTTTGGCTCTTTGGTCGAAACCCGGTTGAACCTTGTGGCGGTATCATTTGATACCTGGCGACTCTGAGCAATATCATATCAATATCTAAGAAAGGAATGGCAACCTTATTGATTGCCATATTTATAGCAAGTAAAAAAGGCAACACTTGCATTCCTCAATCACCTTGGTGTTCCGAGTTTGTCTGGATTATGGATGCTTCCTGAAGAGATGGCTGGAGGAGGCTAACCTCAATGTCACCACAGGCACAGTCTCTGTTCTATCCTGTAGCCCTACAGCCTGCTGCTCAAACTATGTGAGGGACCCGAGCTTAGACATTCCATCTCTTGTTTTCTCTCTCTCTTTCTCCTGTTGTGTGCTATCTTCTCCTGCATAAAGGATTAAGTGTAAGAACATTGGATGAAAGAGCTGGTCGGAGATTGGGATTTCTGTGGCCACTAACCCACCTCCTGACTCTTCAAATCCTAAGCATTGCCTATAAGATATAAATCAGGGTGTGATGGAACACTTTCCACTTGCCTGGATGAGTGCAGCTCCAGAAATTCTGAAGAGGTTCAACACCATCCACGACCAAGAAGCCCACTTGATTGGCACCCCATCCACCATCTTCAACATCCATTCCCTCCACCACCAACGCACAGTGGCAGCCGCGTGCACCCAACAACTCACAAGGATGTCTAGTGGAAATGTGCAAGGCATCATGGTCCGAATAGCATCGGATGGAGCTTTAGTAAATGTGCAGGTCCACATGGGTGATTCAATGCTCATCTCAAATTGCCTTTGAGAACGCTGGTGGTGAGCCGCTTCTTGAACCGCTGCAGTTCATGTGGTGAATGTGAAACCTATCAGTTATCTTGGTGCAACGTGATAAATCTGTACAAGGGGAGGCACAGCTAAACAGATGTATCACAAAGCTTAATATAAATCTCATCATTGCACCAGGGCTATTAACATGTTATTAAGAGGACTGTCAAAATTTACCTCACATGTTGACACTCAACCCTCTACTAGCATGTAGCACGATTAAATTTTTCTCATGCAACACAGACATTAACGTTGTGGAGTTGAACGGGACATCCTCAGCAACAGATGCATTTGTGGATTGTGATGTAAACAAGTTATTTCTTCTGAACCGATCATAAGAGTTGATGACTAACGTTGCAGTTCACTCTTCTTGTTCTCTTTGTTCACTATGTTTTCTTCAGTTGGATAAATCTCATTTCATTTTCATTGCAAGGGTGCCAGCCGCCTCCATTTCTTAATATACATGCACTTAGATCATTATTGTGTTTGTTGGCACATGTTTATTTTGGATCAAACGAAGTAAATGAAGGTCTTGTAACAACTGACGACTTAATGCAGCTCCTGAATTCCTGCCTAATTTGGCTGCACCCATCTTCAGTACTTAAATAATCGTCACCCTCACTAAATATTCCTTAGGTTTGAAGCTATGGGTTGCCGTGTAAAATAATAACAATTATCAGCCTCAGTGTGGCAAGCTCTGCTCAATTGCTTTTTTTTTGTAAAACAAAGAACAGCACAGTGTAGGCTGGGAGGAATTTTCAATACTTCTTCCAAGAACGAGGCCGAAGTTGGCAACATTGCCGCTCAAATCTTACCTCAGGAGACCCAAACCATTCTCGGGCTTAGGCTCAGTTGAAAGTAGCTGGTAAGCAATGAAATTCGAACTTGAGCCTTCAGCTCACTCATTGTGCTTAGCTCTCCCTGCTCCCACATATATGAAAGGAAGAATAAGTTTGGTATCTCTTGTGGAGTCCCTTTGAAGAAAGCTTGTTAAGCTGCATGCAGCCTCTAGTACAAGAGAATGCAACACATGTGGTGCATGATCTACTAATTTACAAAGTTATGTTTTGGGTACTGCACTATCCCAGGATGCCAGCTTGCATATATTAATAATGTCCTGCCTGAAATGGGTCATGTACTCTGTTCCTCTCTGCTTGGTATTATGCATCTGGCTAGCTTGCAGTGGACTTCAAAAACATAATTACCTTCACAGTAGTGACTGTTTTATAGTTTGATCAAAGAATACAATACAAGATAGAAGATTTGACTTTATGTACTGTAATTAGAGCATCTCATTTAATTCACTTAGAAAGAAGGACTGAGGGCAGCAAGGGTGCAAAATGTACTCTGGGTGGGGGATGTCCAGCACCAAGAGTGGCTCGGTAGCAGCATCACAGAACGAGCTGGCCCAGCTCTAGAGGACATAGCTGCTAGACTGGGTCTATGGCAGGTGGTGAGGGTACCAACAAGAGGCAAATTTGACTTCATCTTCACCAGCCTGCCTGCTGCAGATGCAACAGTCCGTGACAGTATCGGTGGGAGTGACCACCGCATAGTCCCTGTGGAGACAAAGTCCCATTCTCACATTGAGGATACCCTACATCATGTTGTGCACTACTAGTCTGCTAAATGGGATAGATTTTGAACAAATCTAGCAACTCAAGACTGGGTATCCATAAGGCGCTGTGGATCATCAGCAGCAGAAGAATTGTACTCAATTTGTAACTTCATGGCCCAGCATATTCCACACTCTACCATTAACCCCTAGCCAAGGGATCAACTCTGGTTCAATGAAGAGCATGCCTGGAGCAGCATCAGGCACATCACAAAATGAAGTGTCAGCCTGGTGAATATACAACACAGAACTACTTGCATGCCAAACAGCTTAAGCAGCAAGTAATGGACAGAGCGAAGCAATTCCATAACCAATGGATCATATCTAAGCTATGCAGTCCTGACACATCCAATCCAATGAATGATGGTGGACAATTAAAAAATTGAGGAGCAGGGTCCATAAACATCCCCATCCTCAATGACGGAGGAGCCCACCACACCAGGTCAAAAGATAAGGCTAAAATATTCACATCAATCTTCAGCCAAACATGCCGAGTGGATGACCTATCTCGACCCCCTCCGGAGGTCCCCAGCATCATAGATGTCAGTCTGCAGCCAATTCAATTCATTCCATGTGATTTCCCAGCTATGTCCTGTACTCAATAAATAGGACAACTCCAACTCGGCCAATTAGTGCCCCATCCGTCTACTCTCGAGCATCAGTAAAGTGATGGAAAACGATCATCAACAGTGCTGTCAAGTGACACTTACTCAGCAATAACCTGCTCACCAACGCTCAGTTTCGGTTCTGTCAGGGTCACTCAAATCCTGACCTCATTTTGGCATTGGTTCAAACATGACCAAACGAGCTGAATTCCTGAGGTGAGGTGAGAGTGGCTACCCTTGACATCAAGGCAGCATTTGGCCAAGTGTGGCATTAAGGAGCCCTAGCAAAACTGAAGTCAATGGGATTCTGGGAGAAAAGTCTCTTCTGGTTGGAGCCATGCCTGGCACAAAGGAAGATGGTTGTGGTAGTTGAAGTTCAATCATCTCTGTTCCTTGACATCACTGCAGAAGATCCTCAGGGGTGTGCCCTAGGCCCAACCATCTTCAGCATCTTCATCAACAACCTTCCATTCAGCTTAAGGTCAGAAGTTGCAATGTTCGCTAATCATTGTACAGTGTTCATTTTATATTCTCAATGTGCTCCAAAGAAAAAAGATACGGAGGTGCCACAAACTTGGGTTTCTTCCTCACATGATGCAAGGTTAACTTCGGAGATGCTGCTCATACAATACTAAGATGGAGAACTAAAGCTCGGGCAAACAATCTGCTGACATCACTACAGATCATGTGACGTTCCACCAGCAGGGATGTAAGTACATAACATCCCTCCCCCTTTACTTCGTTAGTACAAATGACAAATTTTCTTGACGGTTAAACAACAGACCCGACTTCCAGTTGCGGCGATGCATTCCTAAGCCGCACGTTTCGGCACCTCCCGTTTCAACGGACTTTTGGGCTCTTATCGGGAGCCCCAACGGGAACTTTTTTCGGCCAAACCCACTGTGAGGTGACAAAGGAAGGAGTCCCCCCGGGTGTGGATGGAAAGGAACGGCAGTAGTGGCCAGATTGCGGAGGATCCTTTGGAGCAGCGGCAGAGAAGAGAAGGGAGAAGCAAGATGGCGGCCGAGGGAGCCCAGATGGTATGGGGCCCGGAACAGCAGGAGTTCCTCCGACGATGTGTGGAGGAGCTCAAGAAAGAGGTGCTGGTGCCGATGTTACTGGCAATCGAGGGACTAAAGGAAACACAAAAGGTCCAGGCCATAGAGCTCCGTGGAGTGAAGGCAAAGGCAGCCGAGAACGAAGATGAGATACAGGGCCTGGTGGTAAAAACGGAGACGCACGAGGCACTAAATAAGAGGTGCATAGAAAGGCTGGAAGCCCTGGAGAACAGCTCGAGGAGGAAGAACTTACGGATTTTAGGTCTCCCCGAAGGAACAGAGGGAGCTGATGCTGGGGGGTATGTGAGTACGATGCTCCATACTCTAATGGGAGCTGAGGCCCCAACGGGACCCCTGGAAGTGGAGGGAGCATACCGGGTCCGCGTGAGAAGACCAAAGGCAGGGGAACCACCAAGAGAAATAGTGGTGAAGTTCCAACGCTACAGGGACAGAGAGATGGTCCTGAGCTGGGCTAAGAAGACACGGAGTAGCAAATGGGAGAACGCGGTGATACGCGTGTACCAAGACTGGAGTGCGGAGGTGGCGAGAAGGAGGGCGAGTTTCAACCGGGCCAAGGCGGTGCTCCATAGGAAGAAAGTCAAATTTGGGCTGCTGCAGCCGGCGAGACTGTGGGTCACGCATCAGGGCAAACACCACTACTTCGAGATGGCGGAGGAGGCATGGACATTTGTTCAGGATGAGAAATTGGACTAGACTTGAGAAATTGATGTCCGGAGGGAGGTAGCGAGGTGGTGGCACAGAAATGTAAAGTGGGGAGAGGGGAGGACTACTGTATGTTGGACGGGGAATTTTTCTCCCCCCGATGGGGGGGACACGAAGAAATGTGGGCGCCGGTGGAAAAGGGGACAGGGAAGGGGAATGAGGGAACTGCGCCACGGGGGAAGCCGAGGTCAGCCAGAGTTAGCTGACTTCCGGAAGCAATATGGGGGGAGTAATCAAGCTAGAGGGGATCTAGCGGGGGGGGGGGGGGAGGATTAACTGGGTTGCTGCTGCTGAGGGTAAGGGGGAGCTGATGCGAGACGAGGTGGTCGGGACGGGAGGGCACCGTCTGGGGGACAGACAGGTGCGTGAGACCTGGGCGAGGAGATGGCTTAAAAAAGGGGATGGTTAGTCGACGAGGGGGGGGGGGTAAATGGCCCCCCAATTCGGCTGATCACGTGGAATGTGAGAGGTTTAAGTGGGCCGATTAAGAGGGCAAGGATGTTTGAGCACTTAAAGAGACTGAAGGCGGACGTAGTCATGCTCCAGGAGACGCACCTGAAGGTGGTGGATCAGGTTAGACTAAGGAAAGGATGGGTGGGACAGGTATTCCACTCAGGGTTGGACGCGAAAAACAGAGTGGTGGCAATACTGGTGGGGAAACGTGTATCGTTCGAAGCCAAGACCATAGTGGTGGATAGTGGGGGCAGATATGTGATGGTGAGTGGCAGATTGCAGGGTGAGGTGGTTGTGCTGGTGAACGTATATGCCCCGAACTGGGATGATGCGGGATTCATGAAGCGAACGCTGGGACATATCCCGGACCTGGAAGTGGGAAACTTGTTAATGGGGGGGGACTTCAACACAGTGCTGGACCCAGGGCTGGACCGGTCCAGGTCCAGGACCGGGAGAAGGCCGGCAGCGGCCAAGGTGCTTCAGGGATTTATGGAACAAATGGGGGGAGTAGATCCGTGGAGATTCACCAGACCGACGGGTAAAGAGTTTTCCTTTTTCTCCAACATCCGGAAGGTATACTCCCGGATAGACTCTTTTGTTTTGGGAAGGGCACTGATCCCGCAGGTGGCAGGAACGGAGTACTCGGCTATAGCCGTGTCAGATCACGCCCCGCATTGGGTGAATCTGGAACTAGGAGAGGAAAGGGAGCAGCGCCCACTCTGGCGATTAGACATGGGAATACTGGCGGATGAGGGGGTATGCGGAAGGGTGAGGGGATGTATCGAAAGATACCTGGAGGTCAATGACGATGGGGAGGTCCAGGTGGGGGTAGTATGGGAAGCGCTGAAGGCGGTGGTTAGAGGAGAGCTGATTGCCATCAGAGCCCACAAGGGGAAACAAGAGGGTAAAGAAAGAGAGAGATTAGTGGGGGAAATTTTGAGGGTGGATAAGAAGTATGCGGAGGCCCCAGACGAAGGGCTATACAGGAAAGACGAAGATTACAGACGGAGTTTGACCTGCTGACCACGGGAAAGGCAGAGACACAGTGGAGGAAGGCACAGGGGATACAGTATGAATATGGGGAAAAGGCGAGCCGGCTGCTGGCCCAACAACTTCGGGCGGCGAGAGAGATCGGAGGAGTTAGGGACAAAACGGGAAAGATGGAGCAGAGAGTCGGGAAAGTGAACGAGGTGTTCAAGACATTTTATGAGAGGCTGTACAAGTCCCAACCCCCGGAGGGGAAAGAAGGAATGATACACTTTTTGGATCAGCTAGAGTTCCCGAGGGTGGAGGGGCAGGAGGTGGCAGGTCTGGGGGCGCAGATTGAGGTGGATGAGGTGATCAAAGGAATAGGGAACATGCAAGCAAGGAAGGCCCCGGGACCAGACGGGTTCCCGGTGGAATTTTATAGGAAGTATATGGACCTGCTGGCCCCGCTCTTGGCGAGAACCTTTAATGAGGCTAAGGAAAGGGGGATATTACCCCCGACAATGTCGGAGGCGACGATATCGCTAATTCTGAAACGAGACAAAGACCCGCTGCAGTGCGGGTCATACAGGCCCATCTCCCTCCTAAATGTAGACGCCAAACTGCTGGCCAAAGTGATGGTGACAAGGATAGAGGATTGTGTCCCAGGGGTGGTACATGACGACCAGACAGGGTTTGTAAAGGAGAGACAATTGAATGCCAATGTACGAAGGCTGCTGGGAGTGATGATGATGCCCCCACCGGAGGGGGAGGCAGAGATAGTGGTGGCGATGGATGCAGAGAAGGCATTCGATAGGGTGGAGTGGGACTATCTGTGGGAGGTGCTGAAGAGATTTGGGTTCGGGGAGGGGTTCATTAGATGGGTTAGGCTCTTGTACGGGGCCCCGGTGGCAAGCGTCGTTACAAACAGGCAAAGATCGGGATACTTTCGATTACATAGGGGTACAAGACAAGGGTGCCCCCTGTCCCCGTTACTGTTCGCGTTGGCAATTGAACCATTGGCCATAGCGCTGAGGGACTCTAAGAGGTGGAGGGGGGTGCTTAGAGGGGGAGAGGAACATCGAGTGTCACTATATGCAGATGATTTACTGCTAGATACTCAGGGAGTTTGGAGAGTTCGTGGGATACAAATTAAATATGGGAAAGAGTGAGCTTTTTGTGATGCACCCCGGGGAACAGGGCAGGGGGATAGATGCTCTGCCGCTGAGGAGCGTGGCAAGGAACTTTGGATACCTGGGGATTCAGGTGGCCAGGAACTGGGGAACCCTACATAAACTTAACCTGACACGACTGGTAGAGCAGATGGAGGAGGACTTTAAGAGGTGGGATATGGTGCCCCTGTCATTGGCGGGCAGAGTACAGGCGGTTAAAATGGTGGTCCTCCCGAGGTTTCTTTTCGTGTTTCAGTGCCTCCCCATCCTGATTACAAAGGCCTTTTTCAAAAAAATAGACAGGAGTATTATGGGCTTTGTGTGGGCGGGAAAGACCCCGAGGGTAAAGAGGGGGTTCCTGCAGCGTAGTAGGAACAGAGGGGGATTGACACTGCCGAGTTTGAGTGACTACTATTGGGCCGCCAATGTGTCGATGGCCTGTAAGTGGATGAGGGAAAAAGAAGGTGCGGCGTGGAAAAAGCTGGAGATGGCATCCTGTAAGGGAACGAGTCTAAAAGCGTGGTGACGGCGCCGCTACCGTTCTCCCCGAAAAGGTACACCACAAACCCAGTGGTGGTGGCAACCTTGAAGATCTGGGGGCAGTGGAGACGACACAGGGGAGTGACGGGTGCCTCGGTGTGGTCCCCGATAAGGAATAACCACAGGTCCGTCCCGGGGAGGATAGATGGGGGATTTCAATGTTGGCAGCAAGCGGGAATTAGGGAGCTGAAGGACATGTTTGTAGACGGGACGTTTGCGAGTCTGGGAGCATTGGAAGAAAAATATAAGTTGCCACCAGGGAATGCTTTCCGATACATGCAAGTGAGGGCATTTATGAGGCAACAGGTGGGGGAATTTCCGCAGCTCCCGACGCAAGGGATCCAGGATAGAGTGATTTCGGGGGCATGGGTTGGAGAAGGTAACGTGTCTGAAATATACAGGGAGATGAGAGACAAGGGGGAGGCGATGGTAGAAGAGCTGAAGGGAAAATGGGAAGAGGAGCTGGGGGAAGAGATCGAGGAGGGGCTGTGGGCAGATGCCCTAAGTAGGGTAGATTCTTCGTCTTCGTGTGCCAGGCTTAGCCTGATTCAATTTAAGGTTCTACACAGAGCGCATATGACGGGAGCAAGACTGAGCAGGTTTTTCGGGGTGGAGGATAGATGTGGAAGGTGCTCAGGAAGCCCGGCGAACCACACTCACATGTTCTGGTCGTGTCCGACACTGCATGAGTTCTGGGAGGGTGTGGCAAGAGTGATTTCAAAGGTGGTGGGGGTCCGGGTCAAACCAGGCTGGGGGTTAGCTATATTTGGGGTTGCAGAAGAACCGGGAGTGCAGGAGGCGAAAGAGGCCGACGTCTTGGCCTTTGCGTCCCTAGTAGCCCGGCGAAGGATTCTACTTATGTGGAAGGAAGCGAAGCCCCCGGGCGTGGAGGCCTGGATAAACGACATGGCAGGGTTCATAAGACTGGAACGATTAAAATATGCGTTAAGAGGATCGGCTCAGGGGTTCACCAGGCGGTGGCAACCGTTCCTTGACTATCTCGCGGAACGATAATGGAAAAATAGAAAGGACAGCAGCAGCAACCCAGGGGGGTGGGGGGGGGGGTGGAGCGGGGGGGAGTATTATCCCGTGTTTTTGTTTTTTGCCAGTTGTTGATATTTGCCTTTTGTTTATCTTTTTTTTTCATTTGTTGTTAGTTTAATATATTATTTGAATAACGTTTAATGTATATTCCTTTATTAAGTTGTAAAAACGGAAAATTTCTGTTTGAAAAATTTCAATAAAATATATATTTTTAAAAAAAAACAACAGACCCAATTATACATTAGATAAATTACTTTGCACCGTTATCTCTATTATTTTATTATGTACAACTTAATAAGACAATCTCTCAGGTGGACATCTATTTCTTTTGGGTTGTATTTAATGTTCTGGAACCAAGGTATTCAAGACCTTTGAAGTGTCTTATTTTTCTTCTGTTAGTAATACTTCCTATGAAGTTACTTCAGTGCCCATCCCCATTGGTGTTGAAGGTTCCTCAGAAACAGAATCTGAATTTGTCTCTGTGCTGGTTTCTGTTCCGAAGAATCACTCCTTAGATTTTCTGATGGAAATATTTCTTGGGAGGGTTTAGTAATTTCACTTTGTGAAGCTAGTAGTCGGTCAGCATGACATTGCCAAATGCTATCATCATCCATCTGTACAGTGTATGGTATTGGACCTGTTGTTTTGTGAGGATAACTACAGTTACCCATTTCTTATTTGTAGTGTAGTTTCTTGCTAGCATTCATTCTCTTTTTAGAGTTTTGTTCCCTCCTAACAATCTGTGCTTATTGTTGCCGTTTGACAATCTTTGAAGTATCATGTGGTATCAAAAGGTCAAACTTTGTTCTTAACTTTCTTTTGAAAAGCTGGTGAACTCCGTGTCGTTGCATGTGTGTTGTCTCGGTATGACATCAAGAAGCTATTCACTCATCTTGACAATGAGTTCCATTGTTACTTATGACCTGCTCCAGTCTACCAAATCTTGCAGGTACTTCGTCCAACTTATCAACAGTTTGTTCCATCATTGTGGATTTCAGGATCACTACTTCCAGGTATTTTGAATGTGCATCCACAATCACTAGGAACATGTGTCCCTCAACTGGACCAACATAGTCTATGTGTATTCTATGCTATGGCTGTTTTAGCCACTCCCACGGATGTAAGAGTTGCAATGGTGGAGCGTTTCATAGTTTTACACAGGACTGACAGTATCCCACTTTCCCATCGATTTGAGCGTCTAATGCTGGGCACTAAAAGTAACTGCGTGCCAATTCCTTCATCCTCACCACATCAGAATGTCCTTCATGTCACTGGTCAATTATGCAAGCACTGTGGAATACTCAATCGGATTCCCCATAATGAAACTCCACTATGGACTGTCAACTCAAGTCATCGTGTGATGTAGGGCTTGAGGTCTGAATTTTTACGATGTACGTCTGTCATTGTTCCGATTAGGACCATGCCCATAACCTTCCCCATCACTGGATTCGTTCTTGTGTATCTTTGTACCTGAGATGAAGTCACTGATACATTATCCACCTGTGAGGAATAGTGGGCGGGATTCTCCCAGCTCTGGGCCGGGCCGAAGAATCCCCGCAACCGATCCATGCCGCCCCGACGCTGGCACACGATTCTCCGCAGATGGAAATCTCCAGTATCGGAACAGACCTTTGTGCATCACGATATTGAGTAGCAGCTGTGATTTTGTAGCCACATTCATTTATAAATATGCCAGTTTTATCTATTTTACTGAATTTCTGACTTCCAGAAAGCCCAGCAAACAAGTCTTCAATCTTAGCGATGAAGAGAGATTGGATAGACTGGGGTTGTTTTCCTTGTAGCAGAGGAGACATGATTGAGATGTATAAAATTATGAGGGGCATAGATACAGTAGACTGGAAGAAACCTATCCCCTTGGTGGCGGGATCAATGACCGGGGAGCATAGATGTAAGGTAAGGGGCGGGAGGTTCAGAGGGGATGTAAGGAAAAGCGTTTTCACCCAGAGGTTGGTGGGAGTCTGGAACTTGCTGCCTGAAAGGTGAAGGCAGAGATACTCATAACATTTAAGAAGTATTTAGTTGTGCACCTGCAACGCGAAAGCATGTAAGGCAATGGGCAAAGCGTTGGAAAATGGGATTAGAATAGTTAGGTGGCTGTTTTTGACCAACGCTGATGGGATGCGCCAAAGGGCCTTTTATGTGCTGCAGACCTCTATGACTCTAATCAGCAGCAGTGGATAGTGATCAGTGCACAGTAGCGGGTTTATAGTTTGTGGTGAACCACTGTACACCTGTATTAGGGGATGTAAAGTAGGACCTGTACTACAGGTTCGCCGGTAGCCCCTGCCTGCTGGCTCCGCCCAGGAGGAGGAGTATAAATATGCATGTCCTCCATTCAGCTGCCATTTCACCAGCTGCTGTAGGAGGCCACACATCTTACTGTAATAAAGCGACAGTTGTACCCAATCTGAGTCTTTGTACAATTGATTGTGCATCATACTTGTCTTAAAATCTCACCATATCCTCACCGAACCAACTCATTTTAGTACAGGAACTATTTGATTGATTGATTTGATTTATTGTCACATGTCCCGAAGTACAGTGAAAAGTATTTTTCTGTGGCCAAGGGAACGTGCACAGTATGTACATAGCAGACAAAAAAAGAATAATCGACAGAGTACATTGACAAATGGTACATCGACAAACTGATTGGTTACAGTGCGGCACAAGGGCCAAACAAAGCAAATACATGAGCAAGAGCAGCATAGGGCATCATGAATAGTGTTCTTACAGGGAACAGATCAGTCCAAGGGAGAGTCGTTGAGGAGTCTTGTAGCTGTGGGAAGAAGCTGTTCCTATGTCTGGATGTGCAGGTCTTCAGACTTCTGTATCTTCTGCCTGATGGAAGGGTCTGGAAGAAGGCAAAGCCTGGGTGGGAGGGGTCTCTGATAATGCTGTCTGCCTTCCTGAGGCAGCGGGAGGTGTAGACAGAATCAAAGTGAGGGTGGCAAGCTTCTGTGATGCATTGGGCTGAGTTCACCACACTTTGCAGTTTTTTGCATCTTGGGCCAAGCAGTTGCCTCACCAGGCAGAGATGCAGCCAGATAGGATGCTCTGTATGGCACACCTGTAGAAGTTTGTGAGAGTCGATGCAGCCATGCCGAATTTATTAGCTTCTGTAGGAAGTAGAGACGTTGTTGGGCTTTTTTGACTGTTGCGTCAACGTGAGTGGACCGGGATGACTGTTGGTGATGGTGACCCCAAGGAACTTAAAGCTATCGACCATCTCCCCTTCGGAGCCATTGATGCAAGGGGGGGGTTTGTTGTGCCACCACTTCCTGAAGTCGACGATCAATTCCTTGGTCTTTCTGACATTTAGAGAGAGGTTGTTTTCGGTACACCATGCAACCAAGTGATTATCTCCCTTCTGTAGTCTGATTCGTCGTTGTTTGAGATATGACCCACCACAGTCACATCATCCACAAACTTATAGATTGAGTTGAAGTTAAATCTTGCCACACGATCGTGTGTGTATAGGGAGTACAGTAGAGGACTGAGCACATATCCTTGTGGGGCCCCGGTGTTGAGGAGGAGGTACTGTTACCTATCCTGACAGATTGCGGTCTGTTGGTGAGGAAGTCAAGGATTCAGCTGCACAGGGAGGGGTCAAGTCCAAGATTGCAGAGTTTGGTTATAAGTCTTGTTGGGATAATGGTGTTGAAGGCGGAGCTGTAGTCTATGAACAGCAATCTCACGTAGGTGTCCTTGTTGTTGAGGTGTTCGAGTGTTGATTGTACAGCCGAATCATTTGTAGTAACTGATTCAATGACTCCTGTTTCATCTAGTTTTTCTAGTTCTTCGACCTTTGGCCTGATGGTGTGTGGTACGGTTCTAGCTTTGAGCTTTGAACTTTGTCTATCATCTTGTAGACTCGAGTAATAGGCTGAAATGTTTTTGTCCTCTTACACTTCTTAGATGTTGGTGAAGCTTGCTGTGACAAGCATGCTTTGGCAAGATGGCCTTTTTTGCCACAGTTCTTGCACTTATTTTCTTTAATCTAGCATTTCCCTGCTGAGTGTCCAACTTGTGCATATCGATGAAATGGCTTCACCCTTGCTAATTTGTTATTGGCGGCCTCAACCTTGTGGATTTCCGCTCCAACTCCAACTGTGAAGCCTCTTTTGCTGCTAGCTCCATTGACATGGCAATTTCTACACCTGATTTAAGAGCAGTCATTCACAGTAGGCATCTTTCTCTGAATAGCTCCGTTCCGGAGTCCACATACCAGCCTATTACAAAGGGTGTTGTCTCGTGTTGCACCAAACTTGCAGTATTTGGCTAAGCTTTCTAAGGTCACCATGAATTGAAAATGAAATGAAATGAAATGAATGAAAAATGAAATGAATGAAAAATGAAATGAAATGAAATGAAAATGAAATGAAAATCGCTTATTGTCACGAATAGGCTTCAATGAAGTTACTGTGAAAAGCCCCTAGTCGCCACATTCCGGCGCCTGTTCGGGGAGGCTGGCACAGGATTGTAAGATTCTTTCACCTTCTTCTCAAATACGGTGGTGGAACCAAAACTCTTCTGTAATTGTAGGTGGTCTTCATCAATTCATTATAGGTCTCATCTCCTCGCTTTATTGGATGGATTGAGCTTTGCAGTAGTTTAAAATTTTCCTGCCCTGCCAAGCTAAGAAATGCTGCAACCATTATGTCCTCCAGTGTTTGATTAGATATGAGATAAAAGTTGAAATCTCTCTTCATACGAGGTCTTCTAATCCACAATGTAAAATATAATTCTTTTTTCTTTTGCCTGGACTATGGTTTGTCTAATTCGAATAGTAGCTGGGACAGAATCAGAAAGACTTTTGAATCGCCATTGCTATAGCACATTTCCTTCACCACGTGCGCAGTCCCTGCAGCCTAGAGCCTACCCACTTCCAACGGCAAGCAAGTTTTAGAAACGTTTGTTCTGCTTACTCACAGTTGTGCTTCGTTTCTTTTTGGGTCGATAGCTTTTAAGTTCCTGGGGGTCACCATCACCAACAGTCTGTCTTGGTCCACTCACGTTGATGCAACAGTCAAGAAAGCCCAATAACGTCTCTACTTCCTATGGAAGCTAAAGAAATTTGGCATGTCTGCGTCGACTCTCACAAACTTCTACACATGTGCGATAGAGAGCATCCTATCCAGCTGCATCACAGCCTCGTATGGCAACTGCTCGGTCCAAGGTCAAAAGAAACTGCAGACATAAAAACAGCTTCTTCCCCACAGCTACAAGACTCCTCAACGACTCCCCCTCGGACTGATCTGTTCCCTGTAAGAACACTATTCACGATGCCCTATGCTGCTCTTGATCACGTATTTGCTTTGTTTGCTTTATTTGGCCTCTTGTTCCGCACGGTAACCAATCACTGTTTTGTCGATGTACCATTTGTCAATGTTCTCTCCTTAGGCAGCACTTTCCAAACTCACAAACACTACCATCTAGAAGGACAAGGGTAGCAGACATAACGTGGATGGGAACGCCACCAACTGGATTTTCCCCTCCAAGTCACTCACCATCCTCGCTTGGAAATATCTCGCCGTTCCTTCACTGTTGCTGGGTCAAAATCCAGGAACTCCCTCCCTAACAGCACTTGCGGGTGGATCTAAACCACATGGACTTCAGCGGTTCAAGAAGGCAGCCCACCACCACCTTCTAAAGGGCAATTAGGGATGGGCAATGAACGGTGACCTAGCTAGCAATGCCCACATCCCGTAAATCAATTTAAAAAGTAGGCCCATGCTCACCACGATGAGAAAATTTGGGCTCAGCTGAAAATCTGCAGTGAACTACATGAGGAAACATATGGTGCATGATTCAACAGAAAAAGATCAATGTCGGGTTTTGAGCGTGTTTAGTGGGGTGCTTCTCTGCAGCTGCAGTGCCGAGAAATACCCTGCTACTCAATGGCACTTCGCCATTTTTTTTGGCCTCGGGAGTTTCTCTCCTTTGAGGCCGCACTTGAGCCATATCTTGCTGGCGAGTCCAGCAGGAAAGCCTCCTGGCAGATCGGGACACCATTTTGGAAGGCTGCCCCGATCTTTCCCCCTTCAACACTACCACCCCCCCCCCCATTTTCAACCCCCCCCCAACCTCGGTAAAGCCCTCAGGAACACCCCCTCACCCCCTTCCACCTGGTAAGTCCCCGGGCCCGGTCCCTGGCAGTGCCACCTAGCACCTGGGAAGCACCAGCCCCGCCCCCTGGAAGTGCTCCTGCAAGCCTGCCAGCGCCACCTGGGCAACATGGGTGGCACTGCCAGGGTGCCCAGGTGGCACTGCCAGGGTGCAACACTAGCAGTGCCAAGGTGCCAGATGGAGTGCTCGGGTGTCATGCTGCCCTATCCTCGGCCACCCAGGTGTCTCTAATGGATTGGGAGATCCCCCAGGTGCCATTACGACTGGTCCACGTTTGTGGAAACCAGTGCTAAACAGTATCCTGGCAAGGTCCCCCGAGGGGTGGCCATAAGGTCCCAGGCGCCGGGATAATCCCATCAATACATATTTAAATGAACTTTAAATATGCAGATCTAGATCACGGCCAGTGAGGTCGAGATTTAAATCGCGATGTCTCGCGACATTCTGTTACATCTTGCGAGGCGTTTCGATCATCGCAAATCCTACGAGAGGCTGCTCATAAGATTCATTGGCCTCATCCTGACACCAAGTTGGGTGTGATGAGGTCATTGAATCGTTTCCTTGCAAATACCAAACTTAGTGCTCAGTGGCAGAGATGTGTTCTGTCGAATTGTGACATAACTTCCCACCTGTAAGGAGGGAAAAATAATCTCTCCACAGATCTACCATGTTTTATTCCATCCTTAATTTGGTCTCATAAAGATTATTTATATTTGTATCTTGAATCACAGCTATAAAGATAGATGTATCTATTTTACATTTGCTTTGAAAATGTGTACTTATTCTTTAACCTTTTGTGAGCACACCCAATTGCTTAGGGCCTAGGAAGGGGGTGAGGGGATGGGGGTGAGGGGGCTGCAGCTTTGGACTTACCTACTGCCTATCCATTTTCCGTGGCAGCCTAGTGCCGAGCTATGTACTGATACCCTTAGCTGTGTCAGCTTTTCTGAGGGCCAGAATGGGGAGTGATGTATTATGTACTCTGGGATAACACAGGCTGCAACTGGATGCAGCTTTAACCAAAAGATATTCCAGACCTTGAAGTTAGTTCAATCTGATTTATTGAACCAGTAGCACAGTTAGCACAGTTCTCTATGGGTCTCTGCTAACCTAAGTGTGGTTACTCTGTCTGACTGAACCTGACTAGCTCTTAGCCACGTGCTGGAGGTGTGATACTGTACATACACCCTGACTCACTCTGTAGATGTTTACCATTGGAAAGAGACGGAGTGTGAGTGCCTCGTGCCTTTTATAGTGAGATACCACCCCTGAGTGTCCTGCCTGCTCATGTCCTGTTGGTCATGTCCTGTTCTCTGTGTTCATTAGCTGCCTGTCTGTATATCAATATCTGCATGTCTGCATATCATGGCAGGGAGGAGGTAGGGTGATTCCTGGGGGTGCACAGGTAGCATTTTTCACAGTACTTAAAGTGGGGCAGAATGGAGTTGGCAGGCAGAAGAATGAGAGCAGCTTAAAAGTAGACCAAATGTGCATCTGGCGCACTGAACCTCAAATTATGCAAGATTACTGTCTGTGCATGCGGTGGTATGTTTGCCCAGGTGCATCCAGACAGGCTTGCTAACTCATGATTTATTTGATCACAAGACTGCTCCGAACTACATTTCTGGAATTATTGATATGTGCCATAATTCTATCATTTTAATTGGTGCTAAACACGGCAGTGTGCAGTGCGGCATTGGAGCTCAATGCTTAAGAGTTGGGATTACCTGTGCCATACTCAGAAAATTTCACCTGAAAGCAGCTGTTGACCTGATGTCACTTTGTGCCAACAGTTCCTGCCAATCTTACTGGAATATGAAAACCAGCTTCAGGAATGGAAATTTGTTGGATCTTATGAAATTTCTGAGCTCACACCATGGGCAGGAATTTCTCTCTGGGCTTCAGGGCCATTTTCAGGCTCAGCCGGGGGTCAGAAGGCCGCACAGTGTGGGGAACAGTTACACATCTGTGATTTTCTCAGAATTGGCCAATTAATGGCCAGAGGGTGGACTCGCTGTCAAATTAAGGGTGGTAGGAGGGCTTTTGAAACTGGAGGGCCGATAGGAAGCCCTCCTGCTTGAGAGCAGCAGCAGGAAGACCCCCTCACAGGTGAGTGAGAGAGAGGGCAACCAAAGATCGAGGTGTTCGCTCTCTTCATTTTTCCCAAATCAATGATGGCAGCCGGGCCAATGTTATGGCGGGAAATTCCTGCAGTAACTTTCCCCAAATTGGTGACCTCGGGGCCATCAAATAAGAACATAAAAACATAAGAACTAGGAGCAGGAGTAGGCCATCTGGCCCCTCGAGCCTGCTCCACCATTCAATGAGATCATGGCTGATCTTTTGTGGACTCAGCTCCACTTTTCGGCCCAAACACCATAACCCTTAATCCCTTTATTCTTCAAAAAACTATCTCTCTTTATCTTAAAAACATTTAATGAAGGAGCCTCTTCTGCTTCACTGGGCAAGGAATTCCATAGATTCACAACCCTTTGGGTAAAGAAGTTCCTCCTAAACTCAGTCCTAAATCTACTTCCCCTTATTTTGAGGCTGTGCCCCCTAGTTCTGCTTTCACCCACCAGTGGAAACAACCTGCCCGCATCTATCCTATCTATTCTCTTCATTATCTTATATGTTTCTATAAGATCCCCCCTCATCCTTCTAAATTCCAACGAGTACAGTCCCAGTCTACTCAATCTCTCCTCGTAATCCAACCCCTTCAGCTCTGGGATTAACCTAGTGAATCTCCTCTGCAGACCCTCCAGCGCCAGTACGTCCTTTCTCAGGTAAGGAGCCCAAAACTGAACACAATACTCCAGGTGTGGCCTCACTAACACCTTATACAATTGCAGCATAACCTCCCTAGTCTTAAACTCCATCCCTCTAGCAATGAAGGACAAAATTCCATTTGCCTTCTTAATCACCTGTTGCACCTGTAAACCAACATTTTGTGACTCATGCACTAGCACACCCATGTCTCTCTGCACAGCAGCATGTTTTAATATTTTATCATTTAAATAATAATCCCTTTTGCTGTTATTCCTACCAAAATGGATAACCTCACATTTGTCAACATTGTATTCCATCTGCCAGACCCTAGCCCATTCACTTAGCCTATCCAAATCCCTCTGCAGACTTCCAGTATCCTCTGCACTTTTTGCTTTACCACTTATCTTAGTGTCGTCTGCAAACTTGGACACATTGCCTTTGGTCCCCAACTCCAAATCATCTATGTAAATTGTGAACAGTTGTGGGCCCAACACTGATCCCTGAAGGACACCACTAGCTACTGATTGCCAACCAGAGAAACACCCATTAATCCCCACTCTTTGCTTTCTATTAATTAACCAATCCTCAATCCATGCTACTACTTTCCCCTTAATGCCATGCATCTTTATCTTATGCAGCAACCTTTTGTGTGGCACCTTGTCAAAGGCTTTCTGGAAATCCAGATAAACTACATCCATTGGCTCCCCGTTATCTACCGCACTGTTAATGTCCTCAAAAAATTCCACTAAATTAGTTAGGCACGACCTGCCCTTTATGAACCCATGCTGCGTCTGCCAAATGGGACAATTTCCATTTGGATGCCTCGCTATTTCTTCCTTGATGATAGATTCCAGCATCTTCCCTACTACCGAAGTTAAGCTCACTGGCCTATAATTACCCGCTTTCTGCCTACCTCCTTTATTAATCAGTGGTGTCACGTTTGCTAATTTCCAATCCGCCGGGACCACCCCAGAGTCTAGTGAATTTTGGTAAATTATCACTAGCGCATTTGCAATTTTCCTAGCCATCTCTTTTAGCACTCTGGGATGCATTCCATCAGGTCCAGGAGACTTGTCTACCTTTAGCCCCATTAGCTTGCCCATCACTACCTCCTTGGTGATAACAATCCTCTCAAGGTCCTCACCTGTCATAGCTTCATTTCCATCAGTCACTGGCATGTTATTTGTGTCTTCCACTGTGAAGACCGACCCAAAAAACCTGTTCAGTTCCTCAGCCATTTCCTCATCTTCCATTATTAAATCTCCCTTCTCATCCTCTAAAGGACCATTATTTACCTTAGCCACATTTTTTTGTTTTATATATTTGTAGAAACTTTTACTATCTGTTTTTATATTCTGAGCAAGTTTACTCTCATAATCTATCTTACTCTTCTTGATAGCTTTTTTAGTAGCTTTCTGTGCCCCCTAAAGATTTCCCAGTCCTCTAGTCTCCCACTGATCTTTGCTACTTTGTATGTTTTTTCCTTCAATTTGATACTCTCCCTTATTTCCTTAGATATCCACGGTCGATTTTCCCTCTTTTTACCGTCCTTCCTTTTTGTTGGTATAAACCTTTGCTGAGCACTGTGAAAAATCACTTGGAAGGTTCTCCACTGGTCCTCAACTGTTTCACCATAAAATCTTTGCTCCCAGTCTACCTTAGCTAGTTCTTCTCTCATCCCATTGTAATCTCCTTTGTTTAAGCACAAAACACTAGTGCTTGATTTTACCTTCTCACCCTCCATCTGTATTTTAAATTCCACCATATTGTGATCGCTCCTTCCGAGAGGATCCCTAACTATGAGATCCTGAATCAATCCTGTCTCATTACACAGGACCAGATCTAGGACCGCTTGTTCCCTCGTAGGTTCCATTACATACTGTTCTAGGAAACTATCGCGGATACATTCTATAAACTCCTCCTCAAGGCTGCCTTGACCGACCTGGTTAAACCAATCGACATGTAGATTAAAATCCCCCATGATAACTGCTGTACCATTTCTACATGCATCAGTTATTTCTTTGTTTATTGCCTGCCCCACCATAATGTTACTATTTGGTGTCCTATAGACTACTCCTATCAGTGACTTTTTCGCCTTACTATTCCTGATTTCCACCCAAATGGATTCAACCTTATCCTCCATAGCCCCGATGTCATCCCTTACTGTTGCCCGGATGTCATCCTTAAATAACAGAGCTACACCACCTCCCTTACCATCCACTCTGTTCTTCCGAATAGTTTGATACCCTCGGATATTTAACTCCCAGTCGTGACCATCCTTTAACCATGTTTCAGTAATGGCCACTAAATCATAGTCATTCACGATGATTTGCGCCATCAACTCATTAATAAAGGACAGTGAGTGGGCTTTCAAAGCTGGAAGGCTAACAGGAGCCCCACTCCCCTGAGCATGAAATAAGCAACAGCCTGCCTTTTGAGATGAAAGAGAGACAGACAGACAAACAGACAGTAGGAACCTCCCTCAACATTTTAAACTTGAAAATGCAAACGAGACTCAGCAGCCAGGCCATGCATGGAATGCTAACCCCCACCCCTGTCTGTTACCAGGAGGCCACATCCAGGCAGATGACTCAGTCCCTGAAAATTCCAGTTGTTCTCTGACAATAGATCAGAGTGAGTCTTCAATTCACCTGCAATGACGGCTCACCGCTTTTGGGTGAACAGCTTTGGCCTGCCACCCTCATCAAGCCTCCAGGAAAATGGCTCGGGGACAGGATGCTGCTGGCAAACTGACACACGCAGCAGGCAATGTGAATTTCATGCCCCCCCGTCCCGTCCCGTCCCTCCCCACCTGACTCCAGTAACTTTCAATCCTATCCAGTTCCCTTTCCTTTGCTTGCATGCTGGATTCAGCATAAACAGTTACTGGAGATGCCAGGCATCATTTTGAAGCCAACCCCACCCCCCTGGCTCTCCTCTCAATGAGGGAGAACAAGGATGCGGGTGGGCCTGAAATTCATTTTGTCGGCTGCGTGTGCCAGTTTGCCCGCACCATCCTGCCCCTGAGCCAGTATAAATTGTTAAACGCATCCCCAGGGACATATTTCAGTGAGCTCCCTGAACTCCATAGAATTATGATTCTTTTTCAGTGCAATTATAATTCGAGAATGTGGTGAAATTGATGCCAACGAGGATGACATTTGGACAGGGTGTCAGATATTTGTCCATTCACCATTGCCTCTTTTGCATTATTGACGATGATATCCATTTTAATTTTTTTTTTAGCTTTTATACTTTTAAAGCAAGAAAATAAAATCGGAGTAAGGTTTCTACAACAATATATTTCTTGGAGGGCGGCGGAGTTTTGCAAAGGAGTAAAATTAGATAAAGAGAAAAGAACCGTCTGGAACATTCCTGTTAGCATAGCTTCTTTATTTTTAGATTTTTTTTCTGCTCTTTATCCTAATGTAGTTTACTCAAAAGAAGCAGAGCATGTTCAAATATATGAGTGTTGAAAGAACGAGCTTTGTGTTGTCAAGGCTGCCTTGTTGAGGGGTTAGCCCGTGCACATATGCAGAACCAACATGAAACCATTTCCCAAGGGGTGGGGAAACAAAAACAAGAGACTTTTCCTCAACTATTCCTAAGCCATTAGTTACATAGTATCATGCAAAGGCCTACGTGTAGGCCGTGTACCTGCTTACTTGCTCTGGAAAGAAATGTAGTTTAGAAAGAAGTGTCAAATGATAAAAAAGACGGGAGCAGCACAGTGGCGCAGTGGTTAGCACTGCTCATGGCGCTGAGGACCTGGGTTCATAAATGAAGCTGAACTGAGCTGGGGGGGGGGGTTGTAAAAGAAGAGCTGGTATTGCAACTTTGATCAAGGAGTCCATTACTGCAATGAGGAGGGATTATACCTTAGCAGGCTCCTCAATTGAGGCCACATGGGTGGAACTTAAAAATAAAAAGGGAGCAATCACGTTACTGGGAATGTACTGTAGGCCCCAAGGAGAGATACAAGAGCAGATATATAGGCAAATCTCAAGAGAGCTGTAAAAATAATACGGTGATAGTAGTAAATGATTTCAACCTCCCCAATATTAATTGGGATAAGCAAAGTACGCAAGGCTTAAAGGGGTGGAATTCTTAAAGTACACCTCGGAGAGCTTTTTCAGCCAGCATGTGGGAAATCCTACAAGAGAGGGGGGGGGGGGGGGGGGTTGCGGGGGGGCTGCTACTTGACCTAATTTTAGGGAACAAGGCCGGGCAGGAGGTAGAAGTGTCATTCGGGGAGTGTTTCGGTGATAGTGACCAGAACTCAGTAAGATTTACAGTAGTTATGGAAAAGGACAATGATTGACCAGAAATAAATTTGCTGAACTGGGGGAAAACCGATTGTAATTGGATAAGACAAGATCTGGCCAAAGCTGACTGGGAGCAGCTATTTGTAGGAAGATCCACATCAGAGCAGTGGGAATCATTCAAAAAGGAAATAAAGAGGGTACAAAGCCAATATGTTGCATAAAGGTAAAGCGTGGGATCAACAAGTCCAGAGCACCCTGGATGTCAAAGGATATACAGAATTAGATAAGGAAAAGAAGGGAGGCTTATGGTAGATTCAGGAGGCTCAAAACAGTGGATGCCGTAGAGGATTATGGAAAGTGCAGGGTACTTAAAAAATAAATTAGGAGAATGAAGAGGGGCATGGAAAATGAGTAGCGGGCAACCAGGGAAAGAGTAGGGCCCATTAGAGACCAAAGTGGCAATCTGTGTGTGGAGCCGGAGGATGTGGGTGAGGTATTAAATGAGTGGTTTGCATCTGTGTTCACTATGGAAAAGGATGATATAGGTATAGAAATCGGGGAGGGAGACTGTGATATAATTGAACAGATCAGCATTGAGAGGGAGGTGAATTGGGTGGTATAATCAATAAGTTCGCAGATGACACAAAAATTAGTGGTGTGGTAAGTAGCGAGGAGAAAAGCCTTAGATTACAGGATGATATAGAGAAGCTGGTCAGATGGGCAGAAAAGTGGCAAATGGAATTTAACCTAGAAAAGTGTGAGGTGATGCATTTTGGGAGGCCTAACACAGCAAGGAAATTCACAATAAATGGTGGGATGGTAGGAAGTACAGAGCACCAGAGGGACCTTGTCATGCATCTTCAAAGATCCTTGAAGGCAGTAGGACCGGTAGTTAAAATGATGAAGAAGGCATATGAAGTACTTGCCTTTAATAACCGAGGCATAGAATATAAGAGCAGGGAGATTATGATGGAGCTGTATAAAACGTTTGTTAGGTCACAGCTAGAGTACTGTGTGCAGTTCTGGTTGACACACAACAGGAAGGAAGTGATTCCACTAGAGAGGATGCAAAGGAGATTCACCAGGATGTTGCCTGGGTTGGAGCGTTTCAGCTATGAAGAGAGGTTGGATAGGCTGTGGTTGTTTTCCTTGGAGCAGAGAAGGCTGAGGGTGCACCTCATCGAGGTATACAAAATTATGAGGGATATAGATATGGTAGCTAGGAAGAATTTTTTCCCCTTAATAGAGGGGCCAATAACCAGGGGCATTGATTTAAGTTAAGAAGCAAGAGATTTAGAGAGGATTTGAGGAAAACCTTTTTCACCCAGAGGGTAGTGGGAATCTGGAACTCACTGTCTGAAAGGGTGGCAGTGAGTTCCCAAATACTACACCATGCCTGCATTTCAAAAACACTTAATTGGTTGTGAAGAGTTCTGGGTTTCCTTGAAGTCATAAGTTCTATATTAATACAAATTCTTTATTTACTGAAGTTTTGCACATTCAAAAACAATATTTTCTGTGCAAATCTTCTTCTTATGCTGACATCTATGACTTTTGTGAATATAATTATGTGCAGATTAATTTAAATGGATCCACAACCCCCAACAGTTTATTAAAAGATTGGAATTAGAATATAGATTTGACTCCACCAAAGTCCACAATTTTCACCTTTGAAATATGAGCGATAACTCCAATTCTCACACATGCTGCATCCTTTATTCTCCAGAGTCACATTCACTAATGCAGCCTCACGCATTCATTAATTTGTGACCTTGGACAACAGGGAGTGCCCTGTAGGAGACCATCATTCTGGAATTAAATTAAAACTAGTTTCTTACAGGCAGGAGAAAGAACACTGTGAATTCAGTGTAAAACGGGTACTAGTGAGGGTGTCTTTCTACACGAGAAGAAGCACGTATCAGAATAAATTTGCTTTAATAGTGTAATATCGTTTGTTTATGGTACAAAGGTGCTGGTTTAAGATGAGGAATTAAAATAGGAAACTTTAATCAAGTTTATTAATATTCTACATTTTCTACATGCATTTATTTAAGCAATCCTGTAATTCGAAACAAAATCAGATTTGGATTTTGTTTTCAGTCAAGTTTGTGTGTCTGATGATACACTGTGTTTCTCGTAGCAGGTTGGTATTCCGATCAGTGGATTCCCAAATAGCTGGAAATGCCCCCATGCCTCATTTGCTGACTACTTTTAAGCTCCAAGAACAGATGGCTCTGTTTCCTCTCCTTTGTGCAGGTTTGCAAAGGCTTCAAATAATGTTTTCTCTTTACTAAGCCTGCAACTGATGGCCTGTGAGAATTAGCATTTCAAGGAAGTTATTTATTTGCAGAGATCACAAACATGTAAGCACTCCCCACTCAGTCCCTGAATGAAATATCTCAAGAAAAAGTAGAAATAAGGAATTTATAACTAGGCCTGTGCTTTTAAACAGAACAGAACTGTGACATACGAGGGAACCCCCAGAGTTTTAACATTGCTGTGCTGTTCTCCGAGATATACAACTAACTGGCGTGGGTCTTCCAGCCGTGTTTGTCTTACTGTGGCAGCTGCCATTCTGGTATAAATCATTGGGCCGCAGGTCACACCTCGATCTGCCATTTGGATTACTGCAGGTTGATGCAACAGGTCACATGAGGCCTTGGTTTAACTGTTCAGGTGAAAAGTGTCAATCATACTTCAGAAGTATATGCTTCACAATGTGTTTCACAATAGAGCAATAAAAAGCAGTTCACAGCAAACCGTTTTAGAATGATTTGTTATTTGGCATCCTTTTATGTTAAATTAAATTTGACATAAGCTCTTCTTTGATGATCCCTTTAGTTGAATGTAATTTGCTGTTTGAACTAAAACATGAAGAAAGATGATGTGGAGATGCCGGCGTTGGACTGGGGTGAGCACAGTAAGAAGTTGTGGTAATCACCACTGTTGTACATATTAGAAGATGTGTGGTAAGACCCAGTACTACAGGTACAGTGGTAGTCCCTGCCTGCTGGCTCCACCCAGTAGGCAGAGTATAAATATGTTGCTCCCTAGACAGCAGCCATTTCGCCAGCTGCTGTAGGAGGCCAAACATCTTAGTGTAATAAAGCCTCAATTGTATTCAACTCTCGTCTCTGAGCAATTGATCGTGCATCAATTTATTACTCTAGGATTTTCAGAAGATGGACCTCCGCATCAAGCCGGATCGCCTGCAGCTGGATCCACAATCAAGCGACGCCAAAAAGGACTTTCAACACTGGCGAGCTTGTTTCGAAGCTTACATCAGGTCTGCACCAGACCCAATCCCGGCAGCTCAGAAGATCCAGATACTCTACTCGCAGCTGAGCTCCAACGTCTTTCCTCTTATCTAAGACGCGCCGAACTACGACAAAGCCATGGCGCTACTGAAAGAGAATTACGCCCAGCAGACGAACATGCTCTTCGCCAGACACATTCTCTCTACTCGCAGTCAACTCCCTGGTGAGTCCGTAGAAGATTTCTGGCGTGCTTTAATTCCCCTGGTCAGAAACTGTGACTGTCAGGCCGTCACGGCCACGGAACATTCAAACCTCCTCATGCGGGATGCCTTCGTTATGGGGATAGTGTCAGACCTCATACGCCAGCGACTTTTAAAGGGGGCCACGCTCGACCTCGCAGCAACAAAAAAACTGGCACTATCGATGACGGTCACCTCGCGCAGTATTCAGGCCTACACCCCCAGCCGCGCGGCCCACCCCTCCTACACATCGTGGACTCCGCAGACGGCCGCCCCACTGGGGCCTCACCCAGTCAATACGCCTGTGCCACGCGCCAGCCAGCCAACCCCAGGGGCCCCCGATGTTACTTCTGCGGACAACAGAAACACCCCCGCCAACGCTGCCCGGCCCGCACCGCCCTTTGCAAGGCCTGTGGCAAGAAGGGGCACTTCGCTGCAGTGTGCCAGGCCCGCTCAGTCGCCGCTATTGCCCCGACCCCCCTCGCATACGGACAATGGGTGCCGCCATCTTCACCTCCCCGGACCACGCGCGGCAAGTGGGCGCTTCCATCTTCTCCCCCTCAGACCACACGCGGCCAGTGGGTGCCGCCATCTTCCTCTTCTCGGACCACGTGCGGCCCATGGGCGCCGCCATCTTTTTCAACCCCTGCCACGTGCGGCCTGCGGGCGCCGCCATCTTGTCCACCCCAAGATCATCAGGCGCCACCATCTTGTCTTCCCCACGGCACATGGGCACGACCATGGTTGCAGGACCCGTGCCCCCCGGGCACCCCATCGTTCGAAACCAGCGACGAGCAGCCACAACTCGCTTCGGTCATGATCCACCAGTCTCGCCCGCACAATCTAGCCACCGCCTCGACAAGCGTGAAGATCGGTGGGGACGAGACCTCTTGCCTGCTGGACTCCAGGAGCACTGAAAGCTTCATCCATCCAGATATGGTAAGGCGCTGCTCCCTTGCGGTACACCCCGCCAATCAAAGAATCTCCCTGGCCTCCGCATCCCACTCCGTGGCGATCCCGGGGTACTGTATAGTCACACTCACGGTCCAGGGCGTAGAATTCAGCGGCTTCCGCCTCTACGTCCTCGCCAACCTCTGCGCTGCCCTACTACTCAGCCTGGACTTCCAGTGTAACCTCCAGAGCCTAACCTTGAAATTCGGCGGGCCCCTACCACCCCTTACTGTGTGCGGCCTCGCAAACCTAAAGGTCGATCCACCTTCCCTATTCGCAAACCTAACCCCGGATTGCAAACCTGTCGCCACCAGGAGCAGACGGTACAGCACCCAGGACAGGACCTTCATCAGGTCCGAGGTCCAGTGGCTGCTTCAGGAAGGCATCATCGAGGCCAGCAACAGCCCCTGGAGAGCCCAAGTGATAGTGGTGAAAACTGGGGAGAAACATGGAATGGTCATGGACTACAGCCAGACCATCAATAGGTACACGCAGCTTGATGCGTACCCCCTCCCATGCATATCTGATATGGTCAATCAGATTGCACAGTACCGGGTCTTCTCAACTGTAGACCTCAAATCCGCCTACTACCAGCTCCCCATCCGTAAGGCGGACCGCCCATACACTGCCTTCGAGGCAGATGGCAGCCTCTATCATTTTCTCAGGGTTCCCTTCGGCGTCACCAACGGGGTCTCGGTCTTCCAAAGGGAGATGGACCGAATGGTCAACCGGTACGGGTTACGGGCCACCTTCCCGTACCTAGTAATGTCACCATCTGCGGCCACGATCAGCAGGACCACGATGCCAACCTTGCCAAATTTCTCCACACCACCACTCTCCTAAACCTCACCTATAACAAGGAGAAGTGCTTATTCAGCACGAACCGCTTAGACATCCTCGGCTATGGGTCCAGAATGGCGTTCTGGGGCCCGATCCCGATCGCATGTGCCCCCTCATGGTACTCCCCCTTTCCCACTGCCCCAAGGCCCTCAAATGCTGCCTGGGGTTCTTTTCATACTACGCCCAGTGTGTCCCAAACTATGTGGACAAGGCCCGCCCACTCATCCAGTCCACCCTTTTCCCCCTGACGGCCGAGGCTCAACATGCCTTCAGCCGTATTAGAGCCAATATTGCCAAGGCCGCGATGCACGCAGTAGACGAGACGTTGCCCTTTCAAGTGGAGAGCGACACATCAGCACTAGCTGCCACGCTCAACCAGGCAGGCAGGCCCGTGGCATTCTTTTCACGAACCCTTCATGCCTCCGAAATTCGGTACTCCTCCGTTGAAAAAGAGGCCCAAGCCATCGTTGAAGCTGTGCGGCATTAGAGGCATTACCTGGCCGGCAGGAGATTCACTCTCCTCACTGACCAATGGTCGGTAGCCTTCATGTTCAATAACACACAGCGGGGTAAGATCAAAAATGATAAAATCTTGAGGTGGAGGATCGAGCTCTCCACCTACAACTACGAGATTTTGTATCACCCAGGCAAGCTCAACGAGCCCCCAGATGCCCTAACCCGAGGTACATGTGCCAGCGCACAAGTAGACCGACTCCAGACCCTGCATGACAACCTTTGTCACCCGGGAGTCACACGGTTGTACCATTTCATAAAGGCCCGCAATCTGCCCTACTCCGGCGAGGAAGTCAAGGCAATCACCAGGGACTGCCAGGTCTGTGCAGAGTGCAAACCGCACTTCTACCAGCCGGATCGCGCGTGCCTGGTGAAGGCGTCCCGCCCCTTTGAACGCCTCAGCGTGGATTTCAAAGGACCCCTCCACCGACCGTAACATGTATTTCCTCAGTGTGGTCGATGAATACTCCAGATTCCCCTTCGCCATCCCATGCCCCGACATGACGTCTGCCACCGTTATCAAAACCCTCAACACAATCTTCGCTCTGTTCGGCTTCCCCGCCTCCATCCACAGTGACAGGGGATCCTCATTCATGAGTGATGATCTGCGTCAGTTCCTGCTCAGCAGGGGTATCACTTCCAGCAGGACGACCAGCTATAACCCCCGGGGAAACGGGCAGGTGGAGGGAGAACGGGATGGTCTGGAGGGCCGTCCAACTGGCCCTATGGTCCAGAAATCTCCCGGCCTCCCGCTGGCAGGCGGCCATCCCCGATGCACTATCAAACCACCTTGTACTGGACTTCAGAAAGAGATATAATTTTTTCCGCTTCTGTATATTAAACTTGCTCTGTATATAGTTCTCCACCACCACCGCCGGACTCAATTTTAACAGGGGGTGAATGTGGTAATAACCACTGTTGTACATATTAGAAGATGTGTGGTAAGACCCTGTGCTACAGGTCCGGTGGTAGTCCCTGCCTGCTGGCTCTGCCCAGTAGGCGGAGTATAAATATGTGTGCTCCCTATACAGCAGTCATTTCGCCAGCTGCTGTAGGAGGCCACACGTCTTAGAGTGATACAGCCTCAGTTGTATTCAACTCTCGTCTTTGTACACTTGATCGTGCATCTTATAACACCAGGTTTGTTTCAAATCACTAGCTTTCAGAGCACTGCTCGTTCCTCAGGTGAATGAAGAGGTAGGTTGTACGCAGTACCTACTCGTGCGACTCGGCAAACGTTGTCTACCTCATACGCTGCAGGAAAGGATGTCCCGAAGCGTGGTACATTGGCGAGACCACGTAGACGCTGCGACAACGGATGAACGGACATCGCGCGACAATCGCCAGGCAGGAATGTTCCCTTCCAGTCGGGGAACACTACAGCAGTCAAGGGCATTCAGCCTCTGATCTCTGGGATAAGCGTTCTCCAAGGCGGCCTTCAGAACGCGCGACAATGCAGAATCGCCGAACAGAAACCTATAGCCAAGTTCCGCACACATGAGTACGGCGTCAACCAGGACCTTGGATTCATGTCGCATTACATTCAACCCCCACTATCTGGCCTGGGCTTGCAAAATCCTACTGTTATGGGCCAGGGTTTAGAGAACCCCAAAGTGTATCATGGAGTTCACCTGACCCACAACTTTTAATAGATTGTGGTATGGGGAGGACGCGGCCCACTCTACAGGTGTGGTACAGCAGAAATGGAAAAGTATTTTTTAAAGCAAAACAATGTTTATTCTATGAACTCAAGTTAACCTTTTTAAAACATACAGTGAACATCTTAGCAACCATTAATTCAAATACAACCCCCAAAGAATACAATACAAAGTCATCCTTTAAGCTTTCCTTTTAACATCCATACGACTTAAAACACCTTTTACCAGAAGCACATCAGGTTAAAGTCACTACTGAAAATGAAAATAAAAATGAAAAACGCTTATTGTCACAAGTAGGCTTCAAATGAAGTTACTGTGAAAAGCCCCTAGTCGCCACATTCCAGCGCCTGTTCGGGGAGGCTGGTACGGGAATTGAACCTGCTGGCCTGCCTTGATCTGCTTTCAAAGCCAGCGATTTAACCCTGTGCTAAACCAGCCCCTACTGTTATTAGTTTTAAATCACCAGGATTGATTTACAGTCTTTAGATTACAGAGAGAGATTCATACACCTTCTGGCTGTGACTGCAGCTCCAACACTGAAAACGAAACTAAATCACACCTTGCAGCCTGCTCAAAAACGAAAGTAAAAAGCTGACAGACAGCCCAGCTCTGCCCACTCTCTGACATCACTGCAGTAGTAAACACCCATTTCTTAAAGGTACTCTCACTACAGATATTTATATACACACCCATTTATAAACACCCATTTCTTAAAGGTACTCTTACATGACACGATAACAGTCCTGGCTTGAGACAATTCACACCTCTTTAACCTGGGATTACCCCTCTCTCTGGATCTGTAAAGACTTAATTACCTGCAAATGCTCACATTCAAAGCACTGTCTTGCATCTTTGACTTTGTCTCTATATGTTTCTGGAACCTACCTCTTCATTCACCTGAGGAAGGAGCAGTGCTCCGAAAGTTAGTGATTTTAACCATCCTGTTAGACTTTAACCTGGTGTTGTAAGACTTCTTACAATGAAGAAAGATAGTTTCGATAAAATATTGGGCTGGAGGAAGGGCAATTGGCGTCAGATTGCCATTCGTGCACAGTCTCGCCCCACCTTCTGACTCAAGCCAGGTAAGGTCCAGGCAGTGCAGCTCGGCTGATTTTGCAGCTAGTGGGGCCCGGGGCTCAGCTTCATTTATGCCAACCCCACACCTCCAGGACCCGGAGGTGTTAAGTAGGTAGACAAATTGATCAGTGTGGTCTCCACTTGTAACAACATGCTTGTGTGAATAATTGTCTTGTTGAAATTCAAGCTTACATCTTGTCCGAATGATGAAAAGATGGTAAACATTGCGATCTGAGACGAGCAAACATGTAACTTGCCTTTACAGTGTGCAATTAGCTAACACAAACTCAGCATCTGCCTTTGTGTGTTTCCTGAATGTGATCCCCTCAAATCTACACACTCGCTAGGTGGGATTTTCCAGTCTCACTGAAGTCACCCCCCTCCCCACCCCACCCCCACCGCTGGTTTGCCAGCAGTGGGGGAGGGCGGGACATGCAAAACGCAGTAGCCTTCACTGGCGCCGGTTGATCCTGCCAGCGGCCAATGGTGAGCCGCCATCATCGCGGGAAAACCCGCCGCACTTCCCTCAATCATCCGCTTAATGGAAACCCTTTAGACCCAAACACTCCAAGAACTACTCTTAGATCTGCTTTCTCAATAAGATTGCTGCGAGTGACTCAATGAATGGAAACCCTCAGGCCACTTTCTAAATGACATCCCTCTCTCAGATCATTCTCAGGTGAGATCCCTCAAACCAGACCTCAACATGATCCCCTCTAAACTGCTGTCTCTCAGACCCCCTCAGATTCCCTCTCTCAGAGATAGCTCTTCAGACCCAGAGCCACACATTGGATTGTTTGTTTTGCAAAGAAAATGCTGACGTAAGTGGTTTTCTAATGACACGATTTGAACAGTAACTTGTCTCAGAAGAATTTTTTTTCTCTGACAGCTCAGGTAAGTGACGTATCTCTAGCTAGGCAAGAAATATTTAAAACTTCCTCCCAGAATCATTACAGCGGATCTATTTATTATCATCTTCCACCCCGCAAGTCTCTATATTTGATTGATTATTCTTGGACATTTCTGCTACCTTCACCGAAATTCCCACCATCTAACACCTCGGGCGGGATTCTCCATTTCAGGGACTAATGTTGATGCTGGGAGTGAATCGGTGACTTCTACGACAACAGAATTGGCGGCAGTCCCTGATAGATTCATGAACCGTTAATGGGCTAACACCGGCGCCACGTGCAACACAAGTGATTTGAATGAAAAACGGTGTCCGATTCGTCGGGGTCAAGATTGACACTTGCGAGAGGCTGACAAGCTGCAGCTGCATGTCAGCACTCCATCCACCAAACACACTCATCCCAGCCTAAAGATGGCAGCACAGAGACTGGCAATCCATTTTGCTGATGCAGAGCATGAGACCCTGTTGGATGGCAAGGAGGAGAGTTGGTCTACCCTGTACTCCAGGGTGGGAAGGAGGCTGCCACACGCTGCCGTACACTGGGCCTGGGCGCAGGTGGCAAAGGCCGTGAACGCTGTGGGCCCCACCGCTAGGACCGGAAAGCAGAGCAGGAAGAAGCTGCACAAACTTCTCAGCCAGGGTGAGTAGGCAGCACTGTGCCCCTGGCACTAACCCCCATCCCACACACCCGTAACACACAACCGCCCCGACCCCCAATCTGGAGGGCGACCGGGTCCACTCGCCGGCATGCTCCCCACACTGCACCACATGGCAGCACCCATACCGGCCGCCATGGCCAGGTGCCCTGGTCATGGAGGCCACCAGCTGCCACGTCCTGTGCTGCATGCGTCCGACTGCCTAATACTTTGCCCTTTCTATCTCCCCCCCACCAGGAGAAGGTGGCGCATAACCCTGGGAGAGAGGAAACGGCAGAAAGGGATTGCCGGATCTGTGGCACCTCACCTCAGCGGAGCGGCGAACACTGGGCCTTGTTTGTGGGCCCAATGAGAGGCAGTCGCTGAGGCAGAGGTTGGCATCGGGTGTGCAAGTCTGCCTTCGCTGAGTTGTGGTTCCCTCTGGCATGTGTGGCATGACTCCCACACCACCCCCGCACACCCCCACTCCAACCCCCCATCACTTCAATGCACGATCCAATCATGCATCATGTCTTGCGTCTTGCAAGATCACCTGGAGATGGAGCGGTACCTTCTGGTGTCCCTCACCTCTCACCCCAACCCCAAGCGGATACCAGCATTGAGGCGGACACGGACACTGAAGAGAGCCACTAAATGCCAGCCCAAGACACCCCGGAGCGCCAGTCCGGGGTCGACACTGACCTCCCGTCACAACTGTCTCCAACACACTCCACCATCCCAGAGAAACTCACCTCGGTTGGACACTTTAGTGAAGAGGCTCATGGGGCACTATCTGATATGCACCACACATGTGCTGTGGTACATCAGGTGGAGGTAGGAACCCCCGAGGGGGCGGGTTGGCGGAGGGCGGCCCGACCCCAGGGAGTAGCTGTCGTCTGGACCAGTTTTGGGCTTCTGGAAAGAGCAGTCCCATCGATAATGAAGATGCAGTCACAGAGCCAGGGACTGCATGAGGAGTTGTCAGCAACCATCCAGCACCTGCAGGTGCAGTTGGAGGAGTCCAACCGCCTGCAGAGGCAGGAGATGGTGACGACCATGCGTGCCACCCAGGCCAACACCTCAAGGCTGGCGTCTGCAGTAGAGGCCTTGGGGGCGAAGGTATCGGCCATGGGTCAGGATGTCCAAGGCTTGGGCATTCTGTGCAGGTGCCCTGTCACAGACAGCATGTACCAGAGCCACCTGGACATCGCAGCAGCACTCCAGTCACAGTGGGCTGAGGGCACCTAGTTGATGAACCTGGAAGTGTCATTCATCCTCCTCCTCCAGAATGCCGCCCCTCTGCTGCGCGATGTTGTGAAGGACACAGCAGGCCACCATGATGTGGGAGACCTTCTTAATGCTATACTGGAGCGGTCCAGGCACCTGAACCGCATCGTCAAGATGCCGAAGCACTGCTCAATGATGCCCCTGGTCACGGCATGGGCGTTGTTGTACCGGATCACCTCATTGGTCTCTGGCATCCGGATAGGTGTCATCAACCATGACTGCAGCGGATAACGCCTGCCGCCAACCCCTCACCTGGGGGTGCACTTCGAAGATATCAGGAAGCATTGAGTGTGCCAGGATGAAGATGCCGTTCATACTGCCTGGGTATCGGGCACAGACGTACATGATGTGCATCTCGTGGTCACACACCAGCTGCACGTTCTTCGATTAGAATCCCTTTCTGTTAGCAAAGACTGGCCTGTTATGGGCCGGCGCTCATAGGGCGACATGCATCCCGTTGATCACTCCGTCTACCTGGGGCATCCCGGCGATGACAGCGAGCCCCGCTACCTGAATATCCTGGTGGTCTCGGTCCACTTTGAATTTGATATATTGTGCTGACCGGCATACCTGGCCTGAGTGATGACGCAGATGCACTGAGGTCTGCGAGATCCAAGACAGGTCCCCACTTGGCACCTCGAAGGACCCCGTAGTGCAAATGGACAGGGTGACCATTACTTGACGGCTGCTGGGAGCGGGTGCCATTCCCCCATACTCCCACAGTTCCAGGTGCGCCATGATCCTGCAGATAAGCCATATGGTCCCTCTGCCCAGTTGGAGTCTTTGGTGACATGCCCAGTCTGGCAGGTTCTCGAGGGACAGGCGCTGGAGGTACACACGAAGCCACATGCGGCGCCACCTTTCCACCTCCTCCTCAGCCTGTTGGGCGGCTGGGTCTCCACCTTCAGCGGCTGGCACATGTTTCTCTGGGGCAGGCTCCACCGCTGTACGGTCCCCCTCCAGCAGCTCCTGCTCGTACAGCCTCAGTGTATCCACAGGGCTGCGGCGGCCAGGATGAAGGCCACAATTCCTGGTTGGATTCTGAAAGCCATTGCTTGAAAGGAGGTGAAAGGCAGACATGTTAGCTTGATGCGTAACTCCCATTTCCAACTAGGTCTAACGGGCTGCACGATGGCCCCAACCTGCATTGCAGCCCCTGCGTGACCCCCCCCCCATCCCCATGCCAACCACCGGCCGTTACCCCTGGCACACTGCCCTCTGCATTGCACCCCGCCCCCCGGCCCCTCCTTTGTAAAACACCTCACACAAAACCATGCCATGACCCCAATGTCACATCACTGCCTCTCTAATAAAGTTTGGTGTCACTGCGTATCTCACAAGGTACTGATGAGGCCAAAACCTATGTCCTGTAAATTAATTGGCTGTCGCCAGGGCCACTGGTGCCTACCTTCAAGTGTTGCTGACCAATCAGGAGACTGGCAAATCAGCAGTGCCACTGGGAGTGATGGTCACTTATGGGACTGCGTGTGGAAGACGAGCATACATTGCTGGTCGTGCACCCTCACAACCAGGTAAGTGGAGCCTGGGGGTGTTGGAACCAGTCAGGTAGGCTCCAGAGAGGGGAAGAAAATGGCTGGTGAGGGAAGGCAGCACCCCATGGGCTAAAGAGTGTCTCCCCATATGGCGATGGGCCCCCAACACTGGTTAAATTGCAGAAGTGGTGGGAAGAGGTCCCAAATTGGCCATGTACATGTTCTGGGCTCTCAGAAGGAAGGCCATCTGTCACCTTTCCTGCTGCTGGCAGGATGGCATGGAGACAGGAAGATAACAGGCACGTCAATCATGCCATCCCAGGCTATTTATGGCCTTTCCCATCCTGCAAACCCGCTCTAAATGGGCAGTTCCAATTCTAGCCATTGGTTTCACAGATAAAGTTGGAAGTAGGAAGCCTGTACAGTCGGTAGTCCAAAAGGATGAGATCAAATAGATTGACGGACCTTCTTCATTTGAACATGTGTTGTGATTAGACAGGCTTTCCTTGGCCTCTTTCTCCCAGCACCATCCATCAGTCCTTTTTCTGATCTGATTGGCTGGAATGACTAATGTAAATCTCGCTCTACCTCACTGCCGCTAAAGGCATCACCAACATCAGCAATGCTCCTATCTGTTATTGCCTGTAAAATTTCAGCAAAGTGCTTTCTCAGCACAATCATGGAGATATGCCGAATTTGGCTTGCTCAAGTAAATAATTTGATTTCTGTTTTCATCAGTGAATCTGAATTATTCAACATTTGATTCAAAAATAATAATGAGTCAGATCTGTAGCATTATGCTGTGTATTATTGCTAATAATATGATGCTTCACTAAACAATGAAACTATCAGTTAGAAAGGTACCGCTCTATGTAAAGTGCTTGTAAATCTTTACAGTTCATTTGTAATATTGTACTGACCATGAGTAGTAAGTCGTTTCTTTCCAGTTACAAAGTAAGCAGTGAATAAATCACCAGAATCAGTGTGAGTTCAAGTAGGTTCCTGTTTCATGACTGTTGTGGTCTAATGTAGCGAAGGTTGCAAACAGACTTAGATTTTGTGTTGCTGCAAAGAATAGTTGCTACACCGTGACGGTATGACTCCAGAATCAGGTCCCAGTTCTGACTTAGCAGATAGGTTTGCAGCATTTAGTACATTGGCAAGTCTGGTTTAAAAAGTGCACCTGGATCTCATGAAATGATGGATTTTACCAGTGCTCTGGGAACAGGCTAGGAGATGGGGCAGGGAGGACGTAAAATGGCAAGGGAAGGTGTTCAATTTTGCCAGTGACAGGGAAAGTGATGGACAGCCTTTCTGCCCAGAGGCTAATTGAGCCACTTAAGTGGTCAGTTAATGTCCTCTTCCCACAACCACTGGCATTTTACGGGGGCCAGAGGCCTTGCAACATGTTAGTAAACCCAGTGGACACGATAGGGCCCTGCTAATCGGGTGCTCTTTAGTCAATGTAGCCCCTTCCCCCTGGTGGCAATGCCAACCCCACGGTAATAGTACCACCTGCCCTCAGCAAGATGCCCCTTACCCTCATGCCAGCCTGGCTGGCCTTGGTGACCCCAGACCCCACTTACCTGGTTGTGAGGACATCACCATCCTTCCATTGCACATCCTCTTATCTCCCAGCAGAGGCCACCACTCCCAAGACTGCAGGGTTCCTGGTTGGTCGACAGCTCCAACAGGTGGGGGACTATCCTTAACAATTGGCTGCCAATGACAAGATGGAACCATGGGGCCCCGCAGGCTGCTGAAGCAGGGTCTTCCCCCACCACCACCCGCTCTGAGTTCAATCAGCTGGAACCCCGATTAGAGTGCAAAAACTCTGCTCAACCTTTTTAAAGTTAAAAGGAATCGTCATCTCAGCCAACTTTACTGGCCTGGTAAGTTGGTGCATTTAGAATGTATGGAAGGAAGATCAGATGGGCCCAATCATGAATTTGCATCGAAAAAAATCGCCACCTGAGACCCTCCACTGATGCTCCACCCCCGATGTATGTATCTATCAAGAGACGGCTAGATATAGCACTTGGGGAGAATGGGATCAAAGGCTAGGGGGAGAAAGCAGGATTAGGTATTGAGTTGGATGAACAGCCATGATCGTGATGAATAGCGGAGCAGGCTCGAAGGGCCAAAAGGCCTCCTCCTGCTCCTATCGTCTATGTGTGTATCCCCGACGGTGTGAGATACGTGTGCTCACACCGTTCGGGGACCTCGTGTGGCGGCTGCGGACTGAATCCAGCACCGGCACAGTCGGGGGGGACTTCTGGCAGGGGGGGCTTCGGCCGGGGATGGGGGGACTGGCAGGGTCTGGTCTGGGGGTGGCGACTGGAGTTACAGGGGGGCAGCTTTTGGAAGGCTGGGTCTGCGTGCGGCTGGCACCATGCTGTGCGGCCGGCACAGGTTGCCGCCATGCGCATGCGTGGATACGGACTCAGCCATTTTGCGGCCGTATCCACAGGTAAAGCCTTACGCTGCATGGCTGCTAGCCCCCCACCGGACAGAAGTTCGGTGCGGGAGGCGGCGCGGACTTTCTGGTCGTAAGACCAGACGGATCCTGCGGACATAGCCACAGGATCGGAGAATCCAGTCCCCTAACTTTACCGAGTTGCTAGTTTGAACTTGTGCCTTAGTCTATCATTATTTCCTGATGGTGTCAGCTTTGGTTTAGTGACTGCTGTCCAATTGCAGCACAAACCCCCATGCTAGAAACCTGAAGCTTACAACCTCGGTTGACAATTGAGTGCAGTACTGAGGGAATGCTGCATTGTTTTCCATGTGTCAGCTTAACTCCATTGGGAACACTCCTGCCTCAGTATCAGGAGATGGTGGCAGAGTGATTCATTTGTGTTGTGCCAAATGGTGACATCATTGAAGAATGCCATCCTGATAGAGACCCACAGCACCGGCTGCTCATGGGGTATCGCACTCAGTTTGAATAGTGGAGTATCACAACCTACGCTGATGTCATCTCTTTGGGATTGTATGAGGGGGTCAAGTGAAACCCCAGTGAGAATAAGCAGTCCAGTCATCGTGTAACAATTATTAAAGACTATTTATGAAATTTGAAAAAGACAAATACACACGAACAGGATTACACTACTCTAAGACCATTAATTATATGAACCACTAAACACACACACAGTTCGTGTGGAAGATATCCCTTGTTCCAAAATATATCTACGATCCCTGAACTCCTTTAGACTTCCCCTATCCCCCAATCAACAACCAGTTTAAATAGGTATATGAATTAAACACGGTTTAAAATATCCACACACTACAGGGCTTATGATCAAATCTGGGAAATGTATTTCCTGGTCCAGCGAAGATATTTAAACTCCTGTCACAAAGATGTTTGCACGGCCTTGGCTATAAGACATGTGCCACAGAAGACTTTGCCACGTCCTAGCACACCTCGAGCCACATGGAGGAGGAGGGTACCCGCTCCCTTTGGCAGTGAAGGTCACGGCAGCCCTGAAACCTTTTGCTACATTCCAGGTTCAACCAGTGACCTATGTGCGATCTCGCGATCATCAGCCCACAAGTGCATCTGAGAGCCCATGGGTGCTCTGTATGCCCAGACCTCGGACTACATCAACTTTTACCTCGACCAGGCCCATCAAGATGACAGGACAACAGGATTTGCTTCCATCACTGGACTGCCACAGGTCTGGGAGGGCCATCAATGGAACACCTGTGGCCCTGAGACGACTTTGTCAATTGCAAGGGCATCTACTCCCTGAACCACTCCATAACCATCATGCACAATTGTACACCCTTCCCTGGGAGTATGCATGACAGCTTCATTCAAGGACACTCGCAGATCCCAAGAGTCTTCGAGGAACATTGCAGACTGCCAGGATGGCTCGTGGGAGACAAGAGGTCATCTCTGATGATGCCAGTGCAGAGACCTCAGACCGAAGCAGAGTGTTGGTATAACAATGCAGACACTGCCACCCAGACAGTTTAGAGTGGTGCACTGGGGTCCTGAACATGTGCTTCTGGTGCCTCAACAGCTCCAAGTGTGCAATATGGTCCCTAACGGTCTCCCACATTATTCTGGTGGGCAGTGCCCTCCATGACATGGTGCAGCAGCAGGGCGACATGCTGGAGGAGAATGAGGATGAACCTACCACGTTTGATGGTGAGGACCTGGAGGGAGTAGAGGGAAAGCCCGAGGAGGACCCGAAGGAAGGAGGACAGGCGACAGCCAGGGTGTGCCAGGGCAGGAGGACCAGGAATGCCCTCATTGTCTTCAGGTTCACGTAAAAGGAGGCTTGTTGTCCAGCAGCTCCACAACATTCCCCCCCCCCCACTCCACCTGGAAGTGTTCATTGACATCTGAGCACTGTGATGGGTGTTGGTTGTTCATGTGATGGAGTCACTTGTTAAGGCAGGAGGGTGATGATGACTCACTTTGAGCAAAGCTGTTAAGCTTCTCAGATTCTGCTGATGTCTGACTCCTGTCTGTCAGCTGACTACTCACTGACTTGTGGGCTCGTGTGAGCGAGGGTCGGGGGCTCATGCCTTTGTCTGCCCGCTCCAAGGGAGGGGAAAGGGACAAGTTGAAGAGTTCAATGAGCGGTGGTGATGTCATTTCAGGATGTCTGTTACTGTGGGTTTCATTGGGTGTCATTGCTGGCAATTCTTGGAGATCCTGTAGGAGGAGCGGAGTTTAAATGGGGAGGTGACATTCTCCTGTGGGAGAGGTTTCAAAGGCTTTGAAGAGAAAAATAGTTTAATATGGTGAGCAGTGATAGTGATACTCCTATTACATCCTAACTACCAGTGTCTAACTTCACCTGTGCCCACCCTGTGCACATAGAACTCAATCTTACAAGGCCTATCATAACGTTTAGTTAGGTCCCCAGGATGCACATCAGAGGTGGAGGTGCCCTGAAGCCTGATAGCCCTTGGCAGATGTCCTGTGGAAGGTCGACACCTGGAGGGGCCTAGCCGACTCGAGTGTCACTGGTTGAATCATGTCACTCTGTTCTACCTGCTGCTCCTGAGATGTGCTGATGTCAGGAATAGGGGATTTAGAAGGGCTGGAGATTGCCAGTGTTTCCATTGTGGAAGGCCCCGGGATGGGCACCAGTGTGTCCCCCATCACGAGATGTACATGGGCCCCTGGGTTACGCAATTGGATGGAGGAGCAGCTGGAGTGATCGCCAGATGCCACTGCGTCCCCTGGCGCTGCCAGCTTTGGAGGCCCCCCATTCTCTGCACCATGGTGTCGAAGCCCTCAACAATGGTGATCTGTGTTTTGACCAAGCTCCCGAAGCCCTCAGCATTGACATCAGAGACTGAGCCATGCCATGTCCTGTCCCAGGCTTTCACTGCGGACGCCACTTTTGCTGTATTGGCCCGGATGCCACGCAATGCCGGCAACAGCCTCTGTACCTGAAGACTTTGGGACTCCTCCAATCGGCATTTCAGTTGCAGGAGCGTCGCTGACACCCCCTCCGCATGTTCCTGGTTCTGCCTTTGCATCTCTAGCAGCTGAGCGAGGAACTCGTCCAGAGGCATGGTACCCAGCTTGGGCACAGCTGAGTCCTGTAATCCAGCCAACTTCCAACTGCGGGGGGCTGTGCTCGCTGAAAGCTTCATCAGATGGTGTTCCTGCAAGTCAAGGAACATTGTTTTAGTAAATGCATGGACAAGGGTTTGGGCATTTAACAACTCACCTGAGACATGCCATCTGATGAAGGTGCATTGGATCCTTACTTCTCTGGCGCAGGCCAACCTCACTGTCAATGATGATAAGACCCTGGCCCTCCCTTGCAAGCACCATGGCCCTTTCCTCAAAGGGATTGATAATCTTGAGCTGCCCAAGTCTATCTTCTCCCTTTCCCTTCTATTGTGGGCTTTCTTTTCCTGCGAGAACACAAAGGGATATAATGAGCTGGTGGGTCAGGGGTCGAGGACAACGGTCATGGAAAGACATTGGCCGAGGCAGAAAAGGGCTGTGACGAGGAGGGTTGGGGGAGGGGCGCAGTTTGAGGATGAAGCTGAGAGGTCAAGTGGGGAGGCAGTGAGGTGGCAGAAAGTAGGTTTACAGTGACAATCTGGGGGTGACAGATGGTAATAATGCCGGGGGAGACAGGTGGGAATTCACTCTTGCAGCACAGAGAAGGCCAGTCATCTTTTTTTTGGCATTGGGCCCCCATTCTGCTGGTAATGCTGCGTGCACTCACTATTGCTGCCACCGCCTCACAGGCGGAATTGGTAACACTGCTCGGGCATGTCCTGCCAACACGATGGTACATCATAGCCTGCTTCCTCCCCACACGTCATTGAGAAGTCTGGTTAGGGCTGCCTCTGGAAATCTAGGCATGGGTCCTCTTGCTGCCACCCTCCTGGCTTGACTGAGAACGAGTGCTCCTTTGGTTGCAATGGTCAGCTGCCCCCACCCCCCGCCCCGCTTGGGGGGGGGGGGGGGGGGTTGCATTCAGGCACCTGGCAGCTCAGGTGTGGCATGTTTCAGATGAGGGGGGGGGGGGGGGGGGGAGGGGGAATTTGACTAGCTTTTCACACCCTTGGCCATTTTTCAGGAAAATTGTGCCCGGAGTGTCAGACAGAGGGAGTGCTGTCTTCCTTAGAATGAAATAATCTTTAGGAACCCCCGCCCAATCTAACACGATTCTCTGACCCCATTTTCCCGATGGAGAAGCCAGCTGGGCTCCTCTACAGGGCTGTTCCTAATCGGTAGCAGAAGAATCATAGCAGGTAAATGCAGACAAAACCAATGGAAGTGATTTGTGTGTGCGGAGGGGCCGGGGGGGTGCATTGTTGCTGATGATAGGCAAGTGGAAATTCCGCAAAAAAGTCCCTTCTGCACTTCCCTCCATGTCCCTTATTGACCCTGATCCCTATTCGGCCAGACAGTCTGAGTCAACCGTAACAAGGAATTTCAAGCAAGCCCGCATTCTTTTAACCATAGTTAATAAAGTATAGGAGAGTAATGAGGAAAGAAATAAAGTTCTGAGATTGCAGACTGAAAAGGTTTTGGTGAAATGTTGCATACATGTATATAATGCTTGCATTTTAGAAATTTGCTGATTGCAATTAGCAGACAGCATTACACAATTTTTATGCTTCACTTTGTAGTGTGGGAACATGTCTAACCACGAATGAGAATAGTCTGTGGAGTATGCATAGGTTTCTACCACTTCCTGTGCTGATTAAAAACAGTCCTCGGAAGACCGTGTTACTGTGTGGGAACCTTAAAGTGAGCAGCACAGGTTAGAGCTGAAATGAGTATTTGCCAATCAGTTCGTTTCACTGATGCAGACAGATATTGAAAAAGTTCAAGAGTTCATCGTCTATAAAACATCTCGAGTTGAAGCTGTACAGAAAAGGAGAAAACTTTCTGTATGGATTTTGATTGGACTACGGACATTTTGTTACCAGGGAAACAGATTTCTGAAACTTGAAAAAACAAGCAAATCAATATTACTTAGTTGCCTCCAGTTCTATCCTGACCCATAGCACTGACAGGCACTCATAATGCTTCAGATAATGATTAATATTAATTAGTGATATACACGTACAGTATCTGCACCAGTGGGGGAATTGGACTCAAATCCAACTGTAAGGTAAGTTTGTCATCCTTTTATTTCCTAGTAACTTAATATGTTTGTTAATTTATGAAAAAATCATCTACCAAACTGCTGCTTATCCTATCTTTCTTTGTCTACTGTCCAAAAGGGAAGTTGATATTTCAGGTATGTCTTGTGTCTCTTCATTTGTTGCCCTTGCCTTTGAAGGCAGTGTCCCTTGGGCTGGCTACGGTTTATTTTCAGTGCCTAGACCAGTTGGTCATCTTTCTTGCACAAGCTTGAACAAAGAGTTGGTGGGCAGCTCAAGCATGGGAACATCATAGACTAATCACAGCAACACAGTGGTTAGCACTGTGGCTTCACAACACCAGGGTCCCAGTTTCGATTCCTGGCTGGGTCACTGTGTGTGGAGTCTGCATGTTCTCCCCGTGTCTGCAGGGGGTTCCTCCGGATACTCCGATTTCCTCCCACCAGTCCCGAAAGACGTGCTGTTAGGTAATTTGGACATTCTGAATTCTCCCTCCGTGTACCCGAACATTGCGACTAGGGGCTTTTCACAGTAACTTCATTGCAGTCTTCAACCAACGTCCACCCACACATACGCTTTTCAACCGGGCGCACTAAATAGCCACCAAGAAATGGACCTATTGCTAAATATGCATTTTCCCCCATTTCTTACCTGCCGAGGTTGAAGTGGCCCTGCTGCTGATCGGCCTCAGATCAGCCATAGTGAACAAGCAAAGCACTGACTGGGGAAATGTGGCACTACTGTGTATGTGCATCCCAATAGCAGGTCATATATATTGCACTTACTCCCTGAACCGTAAAGACCTTCCTATTTTTTAATAAGTGGCAAGTTATTCATTTCCTTTTTGTATCTTGACGTACCGTAAGACAATTATGATCAGTTATAATAAGCTCCAGTAGCAATTTAAAAAGCTACAAGAACCTTTCTAACAGCACGGACAGATGAAATCATATCCAGTGAACAGCAGGTGCAGTACAATTAGCCTCAGCGTCCCATGGGAAATTGCAGCCAGAGATTCAGTTTCAGATCACTATCTCGGTCTAGGTTCAAGAAACCGTGGGATAAATTTTCACCACATGAAATGAATGGAATGAAAATTGTTTGGGTTTTCAAAGGATCATAGAATTTACTGTGCTGAAGGAGGCCATTTGGCCCATCGAGTCTGTACTGGCCCTTGGAAAGAGCACCCTACTTAAGCCCACACTTCCACCCTATCCCAGTAACCCAGTGACACCACCTAACCTTTTTTGGACACCAAGGGCAATTTAGCATGGCCAATCCATCTAACCTGCACACCTTTGAACTGTGGGAGGAAACCGGAGCACCCAGAGGAACCCACGCAGACACGGAGAGAACGTGCAGACTCCGCACAGACAGAGACCCAAGTCGGGGATTGAACCCAGGTCCCTGGCGCTGGGAAGCAACAGTGCTAATCACTGTGCTACCATGAGGTTTTGTAACTGAGGGGCAATTGGTAGCTGTGCAGTGAAGACATAAATGTGCTCAATGAAAAATTGATAACCTCCCTAATCGTAGTTGTTCAGAATAGGCCCAGTTCTCATTAATTTGGGTCTATGCCACTTTTTCAATTTCTGACCAGTTTTGATTGTGCTTCAGAGATGACCTCTTTCAATTCCATATAAATGGAACAGGTCTAAGAATAATTACTAAAGTTGACTATAAATCTGACCATTCTCAAAAAATATTAGCTCCAATTTTGATTTCCTGATTGAATAAGATCAAAATTCAGATTTTGTGAAATGAGTCGGTGTTATTTGTAACTCTCATGTTCACTATGATCAATGCTCCCTGTTTGAGAGTGAGTATCATCACCTACAAATATAATAATAATCTTTTTATTGTCACAAGTAGGCTTACATTAACACTGCAATGAAGTTACTGTGAAAAGCCCCTAGTCTTCCACCACAAAAATATAGGTTATTAAGACACGGAAAGGGAAGGAAGCTTATGTGTCCTTTTGATCATACCACATTAAGCTGAGAAACAACACAATGGCTGGGTCATTCATTTTCACTTTGAAGGATTACCATCGCCAGATTAGTTGAGTAAGAGCGAAAGTAGTCCTTGGCAGTCAATCCTAGGTCATTTCTCAGTAACTCATAGTGAAGCTACAAACTGTGACATTTGTGATCCTTAAGCCTGAAAACAACTTTTGGCATGAGCATTTGTAAAGGACATCCTTGGTGTTGTTTTCTCCGCTCTGCCAATTCACCCTCCAAAGGCGGATCTCCCCTCGGCATGGTAAAATTAACGCCAATTAAAGTGTCCTAAACACCAATTGGAGTTAATGTAGCAATGCTTAGGAATCGACACTGGATGTTACTATTCTGAATGGTGAAGTACGCACCACACCGGTATTGTCATTTACACAAATCCCACCAGAGGGGTTGTCCTACTTGGCCTTTTATCGCTGCAAGGTGAGCTGCGAGGGTAAAAGGTCAAATAAGCTTCAATATAATATGTCAACTATTCATCTCATGTAATAATTGATGGCATCCATAGCCAGAGTACAGATTCGAAGGCCTCTGCACTATAGTGATTCTATGATTCATCTTAAAGATCTACAGGTTTAATTTCCACAAGGCTTCTCCTGAATTCTAGCAGTGGATCGGAAGACCGTGGAGAAATGAGACGAGCAGCCGTTAATGTTGCTCTCCAGAGTTTCTGCCAAATTCAGACACACTGGATATTCCCAAGTGCCTTTTTTAAAACTTTGAGACAGACATTATTTTGCCCTCCTCAAATAGCTAACAGTTTTGAAGTTACAGAGCAAATGACATTGGCCTTGCTTCATGTAAAAATCAGTCACAGAGAAAACAGGTGTCATCTAAAAAAAAAAAAAATTCATTAGATTACAACTATTAACTCTGTTTAGTTTTAAAATTAAAGTCAGTTATTTCCCAGTGAAAGGTGATATTGTAAAAGTACCATGGGATGGATTTTATGCCCCACCCCACCACATACACTGGCATATTTGAAGGTTGGGGTGGGGAGCGAGCTTCACAGTAACCCCAAGCTATGTCCAAAATTAGGCAGCCTACCTACCTGACCTTGGGTATATTGAGGCCACAAAGTGACCAATTAATAGCTACTTAAGGGCCTCATTCCACCTCCACTGCTATTTTATCCGTGGCAGTGGAAGGCAGGTAGCCAGACAGCTTTCACCATGCTGGCACCACAGCTTTCACTTGCTGCTGTTCTGGGGATCTCCTGTGCCCATCAGCGGCACACTTTTCTCATCCCCCCGCCTCCCCTTAACCCTCCCCTTGACCTCTCAAACCAGGCCCCTCATGAATAACCCTCCGCCAACTTTGCAGCTGGGGTTTGAAACCTGAACCGTCCAAAATGCCAGATTTAGCCTTAGGACCAGCCTCCACGACTTCTTCTTCCTGGGGGTCTGCCTGTAATCCCAGCAGTGGCCACTGTTTGAACTACTGGACTACAGAGCTGCCGTCCAATCGGATTGACTGCCTGCACTCTTCGGGTGGGACCTCCGCCTGGATGGAGGCAGAAGTCCCCATTCTGAAACATTTCTAATATCGCTTTAGGATGGCTGGGTTTCGAGTGGGTTGGTTGATGACTAACTTTCCGATCAGAAGTTGGGGGGTGGGGGGTGGTTGCGTCTGGGGTAGGAAATGGGATAATGCTGGTTCGGGATAACAGCGCCTGTATTTCATGCCTCAAGTCTTGTACTTTCAATTTTGTACAAAACCTTTTGTCGACATGGCTTCCTTTGTGCTCCTCCCAGTTTATTAAAACAGTGAGCAGTTAAGTCATACTGCTACACTTGTTAGTAAGTAAAGTAAATTTGCCGTAGTCCCAGGTGACCATAGGCTGCTTTCTCCATTGAGGGGGTGAACTGACTGGTGGTGATTTAACCTGATGATCACCATACCTCAAGCGGGAGACAAGGTTGAGATAGTGGACCTTCATGAATTTCATAGACTTTACAGTGCAGAAGGAGGTCATTCGGCCCATCGAGTCTGCACTGGCCCTTGGAAAGAGCACCCTACCCAAGCCCACACCTCCACACAATTCCTGTTACCCAGTAACCCCACCCCACCTTTTGGACACTAAGGGCAATTTAGCATGGCCAATCCACCTAACCTGCACATCTTTGGACTGTGGGAG